>NC_135548.1:29065528-29386465 GCF_045843805.1 Urocitellus parryii | reverse complement strand
TTTTCTAATTACTTTAAACAGTACACTGGACTTGATCAGCTTTTGCAATTTTATTAAATTATCTGAGATAATTTAAAATTACATGATGGAGAGAGAGAAATGAACATTGCAACATAAGTTTATTCTGACAAGTGGATATAAGTTTGGGAGATTTCAAATAGTCAATCTGCATGGTAAATTAGATTCCTTAGATGTATGACATCTACAACAACTGTATGTAATTCAGTTTGCAGATTTATCTCACAAACTTAATAGTGTATTGACTCACAATGTACCCATTTCATGATCATAATAAGCATTTTTAACTAGCTATGGCACCACACATATACAAACATAAGCTCTTAGAGTTGGCAGGTCTCAATGAGCAATTGAAATGTTCGGTTTTTTGTATTTAGGGAAGCTAATGGGAAAGAGCATGCCAGCGTTCAGGGAATTAAAAACAAAGTATTAGGAAAGAGAAATGTTTGCTCTTGTAGAAACATGACATTATATATTTTTTAAAAAATCAGAAATTCTGGATAGCCTCTTGTGTTCCCTTTGAGAAATATTACTATTATCAAAACTTCCCTTTAATTAGCACATTGCCATTTAGAAAGATTTCTTACAGAAATGCCTCCCTCTAACACATCAGTAATAAGCAGACTCATGATAATACATTGTATTGAGAATCATAGAAAGGGGACATTAAGGACCTGAGTTTTGGATATACACATTCCTGAATGTATCTCTATCAGTTGCCATGAAGACTGGGATTTAGTTTTGTGAGACTAGCTTAATTATCTTGAAAAGGAGAATAGCAATATCTACTTCAGAGCAGACTTGAAGATATTTAAAATGATAGTATATGGAATCATTTAGCATATTGGCTACAATAAAGAATCAAAAGGCAGTTATTACTATCATTTGCAATATTATTATCACCAGATTTATTTATCTTACACTATCAGAAAAATCTTGTTCTAAACATCATTTCAGTTTATGGATAAAGGCTAAGCGTTTTTTCCTGTTAATGAATAAATAACTGATTATTATGTTCTAAATAAGTAACTTATTTTAGAGTAGAAAGCAATATTAAGTAAAGAGCATTACTAAAATAATATATACATCTTAGAAATTAATTGTACAAATATCAAGAAGAAGTTGAGGAGGAGGATGAGGAGGAGGAAAATAATACTGGAGAACAGTTTTTGCAACTTTTTATCACATATCACATAACTTTTTTTTATCACATATTCATGAGCAAAAGGTTTGCAGACACACCTCATTTTTAGGTCAAGTAAATTGGAGGTACATCTCACTCAAGGAAAGTAGAAAAAATAAAGACAAAAATTTATATTCTTATAATTTATGCATTCTCCTGATTTCTTTTGCATATCCAATGGTTCATTTTATATCAGTTTTATACCCTAAATGGATTTAAATACCTTGTGCTTTCAAAAGGCTCTCTTTTAAAGCACCTGTTTAAAATTTTTGTAGAGAATATTTTAGACATTTTTTGTTTTTAATAATTCTGTGGTTTCATGAGTTTTAAAATTACACAAATAAGTTTGATAGGAACTGTCTCATAGATATTTAATATTTAGAAACGTATTATCATTGAGCAAATATTTTGGATGTGCTTATACGTGTCATTATGGTATCTGATAAAGCTCATCCATGCATTATAATATTCAAACCAGAATGGGCCTTATACCAAATGTCATATTTATTGGATGCATATATTGTAACAGTACTTAATAACTCCAACAATTTATTTTCAGTGCTCAGGATGACAATAGTATGGTTCGAAAGTGCCAAACTACTCAACATTCATTTACCAACATTTCTCTGAAAGGAAATAAAAAGAAGAATGTTTGTTAGTTTTTACAGGAATATGACATGATGAGAGGGTTGTAGAATATAAAGCAACTGAAAGAAAATAATCTATGATCAGTGCTTTTATATTAAGAAAACTAAACTAAGGACTCATGATATATATATATATATATATATATATATATATATATATATACATTTACAAAAATCTTTGCAGTTGTGTAAATATAAAAAAAGTATTTGCCAATAAAATAAAATAAATTGTAAAGATGTAGGCTGTGGCATAAATATTGAGAATGATTTAGAGAATATCATTATGTAGCTTGTATTTGAATTTCCTAAATTGACTATTTGAAATGGCATTGAAGGTTGTCTAAAATAGATTATACATTATGTGTCAATTATTGAATAAATTACAAGTCTTTTGTAATCTGTAATTTTTAAATTTTTTTTAGCTCCACAGGGTTTCATCTTCACCTTATTTCAAATGAGTTACTGTGTATAATATTGATAAGGGGACAGCCATAAGTAACACATATATACCAGTTATGACAGCAGTGTGTATTTGGCATGTTTTATATTTAAAACACACCTTGTTTCAGTTGAAGAATATAAGTTTCAAAGAGCATTTTAAAACTATAGACCCAGGTTTAGAGAAAGTCAGCAAACTTTTGGAAGAGGTCAGCACAGCTTGCCAGTTAGATGTTTTGAATGCCATCATAAGTAGTAGGAAATCAATGAGAAACTGTGCCCTCATTTGATCTTTCAGTTTCATAGTATTAATTTTTCAAAAACTTTGCTTATTTTATTATTTTTATTTTACTTCCAAATCAATGTTTTTACATTGATTATGTTATCTCTGCTTTAGAAAAAACACTTTCATTTCAATTCTTCAGTGGATACCAAGTATAAATTATACTTTGTTACATTTTCAATAAGATTGTTCTTTGAATAAAAGGGAAAAAGACAAAAATAGTGAATATAACAAAATGTGGGCTACAAGTGGGCTGCATTAAATATAAAGGGTGCCTTAATCAATTCAGGATATAGTTTAATAAATGAAAGCACATACAATTTAAAAAGTTAAAATGAAAGTCTTAAATATATCTTGAATTACTCATGTGTAATGTCTTCATGTTTATTCATTTTGTTTTTACTTGTGCTTTATTTTTTCTGCAAGATTTGTACCATCAGTTACACTTATTTTATATTGCCTCTTCATTTACTGATTAAGCAGTATTAAAAAAAAACTTGAATGTGGTCTTTCAATGTGACTTTTCCAAGTGACAAGTTGAAATAACCTGAGCAAAAAAGGAATTGCAGTTGTGAGATCAACCTCTGAAAATGAAAGAACAGAAACCAGCCTCAAAGAGGGCCAGAACTAGGGAGCCACTTGAAGTCCACTTGTCTGTGTTTACTTTGTGCATACAGATTCCTTCTTTCCCATGAGATACAGTCTTTCTCCTCTTGCTGAAGATATTTTTTTCTGGAAGTTGCTTCTTTTCAAAACTATACATAAATTAGCCTCTACCCCCTTCCTGGAAGAATTCTACCTAACCTAACTCAACTGGCCCCAAATTACACTATCCAGAAATAACAGGTGTTATGACTGCCCATACTTAGACCAATCACTGTGCTCTGAGGTTAAGGTCATAGAAAAGACTCATATTAATATTTGGGCTTTGTTAAAAGAAAGGACTGGGAAGAAGGTGGGAAGATGGATACTCACCAAGAAGGTATAAGTCATAGTAAAATAGAAAGGATCCCATGTTATGAGCTTCATCTATTTAATAAAAGCAGTTTATTAACACAAATGTCTTACAAATGTGGCTTTTTTAATTTGTAAATATCTTTAGGAAGGAATTGTTTATGGTATTTAAGCTTTTAACATAGAGCTTATAGGGAATTTTACATATGTGCTTTTGTCCTGGATTCTTTCTTTTCTTCTTCCCTCAAGTGAGTGTTTATTTCTCAGCCCCCTTAGAAATGAGATTGATGAGTATGAAGTGCTTCTGCAAGTTATCCTAATTAACACTGCAGAGTTTATTAATAAAATATGGTGTTGAGGCTGTCCTATTCTCAACTTACTTACTTTCAAAATTTCAGAGAAATTCAATAAAGAATGACAAGTATATTTAAAGTTCAAATAAAATGAACTTTTATGCCATAAAGATTGCAAAATAAGAGAAAACATAGGGCATTAAAATTGTTTTTCCCCCTTGTATTCTTTCTGATTTCCATGCAAATCCTACTTGTAGCAGTAATACTATTATTTAAAGATAAGATTCTAATATTTGCTCTTAAATAGCTTTTTTTAAAGAAAATAGGATTATTGACATTTCCAAATTCTCAACTATTTTATTTTTGTTCTCTGGAAACTTGTGTGCCATGTGTCTTCAGGAAGAACTTCATCAACTACATTCATTGGTCATGAAGTGTTTTCTTTTTCTCGTCTGCTCAAATCAGAATAACTTGGGGAAGTTTTGTTTCCATCGTCACCTATCATGATGATGATGCTGACTTTGAATCAATAAGTGCTTGGCAGATATTCCCAGGGGTATTAAATTAATGTGTATTTCCCCAGCATTGAGGTTGTCTTGTGACCTATGACAGCCCTTCTAATCCAATGCAGTTCACCCTTCATCAGACTGCCTCAAGCTTGTGCTGGGAGTGTACTGAGCACCTCTTGAAAAGCTAAATCATCTGAATACACTCATCCCTGCACCAGTAAGAATTCAAATCCATTACAAGAATTGGGAGTTCAGGGGAATCTAAGCTGCACCATGATATTAACTCCCTCATCTTCATCATTTCTCATGTTGAAGGAACCTCTCCGACAATAGTAACAAAAATCAGACTTCTACAGAAATGTTATTTAACTCAAAGGGAACCTGGCAATTATAGACCTAGCTGCCTGTAGAAGTGAAATCTGGCCTTAGCGCCAGCAGACTAAATTTAAAAAAAAAAAAAGAATGAATGAATATACAATAAATAAATAAAATCCTGCAACAAGAAAGTAATGTTCATTTAACTGAACCATAGAATATTCAAATATAATTTTACATCCATCTATATTTGTATCCAATCGAATATTTTTACACTCACAATAAAATTTACTTAAAATACCTGTGATACTTCCATCTCTAAAAATGTTCCTTTATTTATTTATGATTATAAGTAATTCACAAATATAGAAAATTAGCATAGAAAAGATTGTACAATACTGGATGATTAAAAAATGAAATAATCACAGTGCTTAACTGTAAATCACTACCATTCATAAAAATAAATAAATAAATAGAATGTGTGTGTTATTTCCTATATAAAATGTGTTATTTCCTATATAAATTCACTATATATAAAAAAGTAGATTTCATGTGCTGCAATTAGATTCCTTCTCATTATAATAGGATTCAGGAAGAACTGCTATTTACATGAGACAAGTTGGAAACTAACATGTTATGCCAATGTTCTGTTGAAATGCACTTGATCCAGATATCTTTTACCATACTTACAATTCACCATCTGGTAAAAGAGTGGAGTATGGAGGATGAACATGAAGGAAAGAAACAGAAGAAGAACAAACTTGAACAAAATGTTTGATACTGCATACTAATCCTAGTTCAATCCTGCTAACTTTATAAAGCTAAGTTCAAAGAATTTTAGGAGCAATTTAATTAAATTTATTTTATAAAACATATTCAGTAGAGATTAATAAAGTATATCATCACATTGGTCTCTAAAGTGTACCTTGTTTCTCTTTTGTCTTGTAGGCATGTTAGATCTGTATTAATTTTTCTTCAAAACTCTTTGTCATCTATGTCTTCATTGCATTGCCTAATGTTTTACTAAGTGGAAAGAAATAATAATCTCAATGTAAAAATAAACATGAAAAAAACTTTGAAATAGCAGCAACAAACAAACAAACAAACAAAATAAAACTATTTGTCCTTCCATCTAATGTGATCTATTTACTTTCTTTCTAGATTTACAAGTAGGCTTACTTTCCTCATTTGTTCCATAAAGTTCAAATGGTCTCTGTTAAGCTTTTCACTACTTTCTACTGTCTCACTCAGTGGTGACTGGATTTGTCTACCATGCATAAATGAATAAATGTGCCTGGAGGAAGGGATTATTTTTAAATTACTATAACCAGAAGTAAAAGAGCAGATTACAAATACAACTAACTGCAAGCATTTTATTTTTTTAATAGAGGTTTCTACTTCAAAGCAGAAGTATATTTTACTGAAATCTTTAAACTACACACTTTTATTTTACAATAATAAAAATCACTAAAATTGAATCTTTGACATTCTAGTAGTTAGTTTTTTTAGCCCATTACCTCTTGGGCCTGTATGCTTATATTTCTGCTAGTCTGTTGTTCCATTTTCCATGCCAATCTCCATTAGGTTTTTTGGACAAATACCACCACTCCTTTATTTTGGCCAATTTCACTCTTAATTCCCTACCAAACATAGGGTCCACTTTTACAAAGCAAAGGATTTGTCAATGTGTTGAAGAAAACAAAGCTAGTTAATCTGGATTATTTCTAGTATAGTATTTAAAGAGTTTCTTTGTTATTATAGCTCTACTAATATTTGTATGTTGAAGTGAGCAGTATCAAATTTTAAGTCCTACTGATAATAATGACAACAATGATAATATACAAAAATGCCATATTCCCTTAAATCATTTTTAAATTTTTAATTAATAGCATTTTCTCCTTATACCACTAAATTATTACATGAAAGAAATAACAAACAATACTTAATGTGTTGAGTAACTTTTACTACTTCAATAATAACCATTAATAAATTTTAAAAATCATTTAAAGAAACTCCCTATAAAAACCATGTAGTTGGAAAAAGGAAAAAAAAGCATTTGAAATAATTTATTATTAAGCACATAAATTGGTATATACATAATATTAGTTTGGTAATTTTAAATAGATAAATCATATGAGTAAAACCTTTCCTTCCTTTGTCTACAATAATAATTTTTAATTTAAAATATTTGGTTTAAAATGAAAGTTGTTCATATAACATAAAGAACAATTGGAAATGAATATCTAATATCAAAAGGAAATAGATCTAAGGTACCGTTAAGCAAACTGGATAGTTTCAAATGAGTATAATCTGTGTATTTTCTGATTTATTGCCAAAAAGTTGATCTTAATAATAATAATAATAATAATAATAATACAAATAATAATAATAATACAAATCTATAAAATACTATCTCCAGAAACAGAAAAGCTTGTGTATTAGATATTGTTCAAAGAGCATACATCAAAGCTTATTTTTGTTTGTTTATAAACTGGAGTCATATTCCAAGTATATTAAAAATAATTGCAAACATCTTATTATGATTTCAGTGGGAGAACTCACTGAGGTCTTTTAAATAGGAAAATAATAGTGTGGACAATGTCACTGCATAATAGTGAAAAGCATTAATGAGCCATGTTCTCCCCTTGGCTATATGTTACACAGTGAAGGTGGCAGTTATTGCTGTAGCAGCAATAGGATAATACAGTATATAGTTCCCCAGTTTCTGAGTTTATGAGCTTCACTGATCAGGCAAAAGTGACTTAGGTTGGGAGAAGAATGAGCTACCAGAAGTTAAATATTATTTCAACTGATGAGAAATTACTTGCTTGGGAATTTTAGCTTTTATTTTCTACATGAGAAAATTTTGCAAAAAGAGAATAGATTATAAAATTAAAACAGGAAATATTATTTTATATATACTATAACCAGCTTGGGCTTCTGGCTACAAGGGTTGGCAATAATATTGAGATCCCTTTCAAATGAATAAGGAGATAATTGTTATTTTGTATAGCCTAATTCAATGAAAGATCTATACTCTTTGATATTTTAATTTTTAAAATAGTTTTAATATTTGTTTTTTCATTGAAGCCCCTCATAGTGACATTATGTTATATTGAGCTGACACTGCTCTTGGATATCTGACTGAGCCATTTTCTATTATTATAAATAATTTTAATGATACCAATAATGGGAGAGAGAAAGGAAAAAAAAAAAAACAGAACCCAATGCCCTGTGGAATAGAGAAGGAACTTGATTTTAATAAACCTAGAGATGGTAGGGAAAATTGTTGAGTGAAAAAACGATTAAAATCACTAGACCAGGGGGCTGGGGATGTGGCTCAAGTGGTAGCGCGCTCACCTGGCATGCGTGAGGCCCGGGTTCGATCCTCAGCACCACATACAAACAAAGATGTTGTTTCCACCAATAACTAAAAAATAAATATTAAAATTCTCTCTCTCTCTCTCTCTCTCTCTCTCTCTCTCTCTCTCTCTCTCTCTCTCTCTCTCTCCTCTCTCTTTCTCTCTAAAAAAAAAAAATCATTAGACCAATGTGTGGAGAGTCTGTGAGAAATGAGAATCATAGCCTTAAGAACCATTGTTTATTTGCCATGCCACAGGAAGCATAAGGAAGAGATGGGGAACCCATAAAGTAAGTCACCAACATGATCCAGAAGTCACCAGAGTGTTCCTGGACTAACATCTTTGAAACAGGTAGAGAGACAGGTTTTTAGATTGATCCAGGCTCCGGATTCTGAGAAAGGAGAACTCTTTCTGTCACAGGCATCCCATACAAGACACCAGTAACTGTCTAGACAAGTATGTTTGCACTTTAAGTCTGATTCTAGGTATTTCACTGATACCTATGAATTTTTAGACTCCTTACTCTTAAAGTGGAACTTTAGGGAGACATCTGAGACCAATTATCCTAGAGAGATAAGCATCTCCCCAGTAGCAGGATTGTGGATCAAATCTGAAATACCCACCAACAGATTCCAAAGGTCAGATAAGATTTAATTTTAATCCTAAATGCTGGAACTCCCAATTTAGTACTTGGAACTAGCCCAGCTAATGAAGCATATAATTTGTCAACGCTCTCCAGTTTAGCCATCTTATACTGAAAGATGGGAAACTGAGAGCTACTATAACCAGCTTTGGCTTCTGGGTACAAGGGTTGGCAGTTTTGTGAAAAACACAAAGGAGTTGGACTTAACATCCCCAGCCCTTGATCCAAAGGTCACTAAGCCTGAATTAAATATGAAGAATGGTGCAACAGTATAAGCAATCAAAATTCATCCTTGCTAACAGTTTTCAACAGTCAAGAAGAAACATTCTCTAATTCTAATTAAGAATTTTTTTTCTGTCACCACCTTTTGTTTTGTTTTATTTTTAAGCTTTTTATATTTATTTTTATTTTATTTATTCATTTACATTTTTTCATTTTTGTGAATTTTTTTTTTTTTTGTCTAGGGGTGGGTGAGCTCTCACTGCATAGATAAGTTCCAAATTTTATTTATATAATTATTTATATTTTCTTATCATGTAATGTTTGCTTTAATTGTTTTCATCTTCACTCATTTATTGTTTAGGCTTGGTTTTATTTTGGTAGGGTAACATTTCGAATGAGTTTGAGACATTTTGATTTTATATTTGTTTGTTTGCTTGTACTTTGGGTTTTATTCCTCTTATTACCCCCTTTTTACTTTCTTTCCTCACTAACTGCCAAATTTTCCTGCTTCATCTTCCACTCTTTATTTTATAACTTTTAGTTAGTTGTTAATCCTGCTTTATAACAATTATCTGCAATCCATCTCTTGCTTGTTCATTTTTTTAAATAGTTCTCTTTTTAACTTGCCTTCCTGCCTATTTTTCTCTTCACTTAAGAAACTATTATTATTCCAACATCTGATAGAATTATATAGTTTTAGTAGTTTTTACTCCATTCACATTGTTGTGATTATTAATATAGTAAATGATGTAATAGATACCTGTGGCTTAATGTCTGATCTAGTTCATGGTTGATAATTGTACTTAATTAAATGCTGACCCCACCATATCTGTAAGGCTGTAGTCAGTGTTACAGAATTCAAAGTAGACACCACACATTTTTTTAAGGCTGTAAATTAATTGAGGATATTTTTTTATTCTTCCTAGTTCCCCACCACCACTATATCAATTTCTCTGACAGCATCTGGGAAGTGATCGGAACACCTCAAGTTATCAGAGTAGAGATTCTGCTGCCAAGAAAAAAAAATCCTAACAACAAAGTAATGGTGAACTTCACTCCACACACAACTTAGCTCCACTTGAGCCTCAACAGTATTCTAACACCTAGAATAGGGGAGACATAAAACCCAAGCCAATAAACTGGCCCCAAGTAGGAATACATAGAGGAGGACCTCAATTTCCACTATTGCACATCTACTTATATGTTGAAAGAAAAGTGAATTAATGAAAATATAACATATAACAACACTCAAAAGGAGTCATGAATAAAAGAAGAGAAACACATTTTAACTAATGTACAAGATTAAGATCTCTGAAAATATAAACAAATTTCTCCATAAAATTAACTCAAAAGTATGGAAGTAGATGAAATTCCAGAAAAAGATTATAAAATACTGATTATTAAAATGTTCAAAGCACTAAAAGAAGACCAAATATACAAGTTGAAAGATCATTTGAGGGCTGGAGATGTGGCTCAAGCGGTAGCTCGCTCACCTGGCATGCGTGCGGCCCAGATTCGATCCTCAGCACCACACACAAACAAAGATGTTGTGTCCGCCGAGAACTAAAAAATAAATATTAAAAAATACTCTCTCTCTCTCTCTCAAAAAAAAGAAAGAAAGAAAGATCATTTGAATAAATAAATGGAGATGTTGAAGAGAAACCCATTGGAACTCCTAGAAATAAAAGAGACAATTAATAAAATTAAAAATTCACTTAAAAATTTCACTAATAGATTGCATTGTGTACAAAATAGAATTTCATTTCTCAAAATTAGGACTTTAGAGCTTGAAGACAGGTTAAATAAACTTGAATACTCACCATGAGTATTCAAGAAAAAAAAATCAAACAAAAGATCAAGATGAGAATATACAAGAACTCTGGGACAAAATTAAGAAACCAAACCTGAGAGTCATTAGGATAGAAGAGAGTATAGAAATTCAGACTAAAACATTAAGAATTTATTATGTAATAATCACAAAAAATTCCTAACCTTAGAAATAAGATAGATATCCACATAAAGGACACAAGAACCCCAAATAGACAAGATAAAAAAAAAACAGCTAAGACTCATAATAATCAAAATGCCTAACATAGAAAATAAAGAAAAAAATATTAAAAGCTTCAAGATAAAACATCAGGTCACCTATAGAGAGAAACCAATAAAGTCCACTTCTGATTTCTCAAATCACACCCTAAAATCAAGGAGAGCCTAGAGTGAGATTTCCCAATCTATAAAAGAAAACAAATCCCAGTCAATACTACTATGTCCAGCAAAGCTATCTTTCAAAATTGATGTAAAAAATAAAACCTTTCCATGATAGGGATAAAATAAAAGAATCTGTGACCACTAAGCCATCAATACAAGAATATTTTAAAATACATTGCACACAGAAGAATTCAAAAATAAACTCCAAAGCACCCAAATAGATGGAGTAGAAGAACAGCTAGCTAAATAAAAACCAAGACCAAACTACATATATCTTTCTTTGAAAGATATGCAAGTTTGATAAACTCTTTGCAAAACCCACGAGAGAGAGAGAGAGAGAGAGAGAGAGAGAGAGAGAGACAGCACCAAATCAACAAAATTAGAGATGAAAAGGGATATATCAACTCAGATTACTTCTGAAATTCAAAAGTATCATGACAAACTATTTAAAACATTTACGTTTCAATAAACTAGAAAATTAGAAAGACACTGACAAATTTCTACACACATATGACTCACCCATATTGAACCAAAAAGATATAAGTAATACAAAAATACCAAACAGTGAGATTGAAACAGCAATTAAAATCTTTTGGCAAGTGACAGTCTAAGATTGGATAAATTATTAGATTAGTTCTACCTTACCTTTAAAGAAGAATTAACTCCAGTATTTTTTCAAATTATTCCTTAAAATGGAAAGGCAGGGAATACGGGCCAGAGTAATTCTCTAAAGCCAGGATCACTCTGATACCAAAATCATACAAAGACACAACAAGGTAGAAAAACTACAGGTTGATGATACTCCTGATGAACATAGATGCAGTAATCCTTAATAAAATATTTGCAAATTGTATTCAAAAACACATCAAGAGGATAGTACACCATGATCAAGTGGGATTCATCCCAGGAATGCAAGTGTTGTTCAAAATAAAGTAACCAATATAATTTGCTACATATATAGAATTGAGGACAAGAATCATGATTATCTCACTAGATGTAGAAGAACCTTTAATAAAATCCAGCTCCCATTAATATTAAACACCCTGGAGAAACTAGGGATAGAAGAAAATTACCTCAACATTGTAAAGGCTATATACAACAAACCCAAGGTCAATATCATACTGAAGAAAGTAATACTGAAAGCATTTTCACAAAATCAGGAAGAGGAGAAGGCTGTCCACTCTCAGTATTTCTATTCAATTTAGTTCTTGAAACTCTAGCCAGAGAAATCAGGAAAGAGAAGAAAATTGAAGTGATAGAAATATAAAAATAAGAACTGATATCATCCCCTTTTTCTGATGATATAATCATATCTAGAAAACAAAAAGGAAAAAAAACACCATAAGACTACTAGAGCTTATAAATGAATTCAGCAACTTAGTATGATACAATATCAACATTCATAAATCAATACCTTTCTTATACTCTAACAATGATTTTGCTGATAAACAAATAAGGAAAACCATCCCATTCACAAATCCGCAAACACACACGTACACAAAACCTTAGGAATAAATCTAATCATAGAGGTGAAAGATTACTACAATGGAAATCATGAAACACTGAATAAAGAAATTGAAGAAGTTCATAGAAGATGGAAAAAAACTTCCATGTATATAGATTCAGTATAGATCCAATACAGATTCAATCCAATCCCCATTAAAATACCAATGACATTCTTCTAGATGGAGAAAAAAGAAAATAAATCCTAAAATTCATTTGGAAAAATAAGAGACCAAGAATAACTAAAGCAAACCTGAGCAAGACAGCAATGCAGGGGACATCACAATACCTGGTCTCAAATTATACTGCCAAGCTATAGTAACAAAAACACCATGTTTGGTGCTGACATCAAAATAGACATGAAGACTAATAGAACAGAACAAATACATAGAGATAAATCAACAAATCAATATAGTCATCTGATACTTGATACAGGTAGCAAATATATATAAACAAACGGTGCTGGAAAAACTGGATACCCGTATGTAGGAAAATGAAGTTAGCTTTCTATATCTCACCCTACAAAAGTGTCAAATCAAAGTGAATCACAGATTTAGGATTTATACCAGAAATATAGATAACCTGAGAAGACACCAACTTTCTTATCAAGACCCCAAAGTTCAATAAATAAAACCAAGATTTAGTAAGAGAGACAGGATCAAAATTAAAAAAAGGTTTTTAGCAATGAAGGAACTGGTAAGGATTTTGAAAAGAGAATCCACAGAATGGCACATGATTTTTTACAGCTACTCCTCTGATAGGGGATTCATATGCAGAATATATAAAATACTAAAAAAGCTTCACACCAAGGGGGAAAAATGCAACAAAAGACAAAAACAAAAATAAAATCCCCAAACAAAACAAAGAACTCAATCAAGAAATGGGCAAAAGAACTAAATGAAAAATTCTCAGAAGAAGAACCATGAATTGCTTACAAATGTACGAAAAATGTTCAAAATTTCTATCAATTAAGGTAATGAAAAATGCAAATCAAAGCTACACTCAGATTTTGTCTCATTTCAGACAAAATTTCGATTATCATGAGTACAAATAATAATAAATACTGGAAAGGTGCTCTTGGTGGGACTGCAAATTATTATAACAACTCTGGTTTTAGTCAGCCTTTTATGCTGCTGTGACTAAAAGATCTGACCAGACAATTTTAGGGGAGGAAATTTTATTTGGGGACTCATGGTTTCAGGTTTCAGATGTCTATATACAGCTGGCTCCATTATTCAGGGCTCAAGGTGAGGTAAAACATCATGGTGGAAGAGTATGGTGGAGGGAAGCAGCTCACTTGATGATTAGGAAGCAGAGAGACTCCACTCACAAGATAGAAACTATATACCCCAAACTCACGCTCCTAGGAACACACCTCATCCAGGCACACCTTAACCACCTTCAATTAGCACTCACTTTATCCTATCAGAGGATTAAATGAATAATTGGGTTAAGATTCTCATAACCCAATCATCTCTCCTCTAAAACTTCTTGCATTGTCTTATGAGATTTGGGGGGACAACTTACATCCAAACCATAACAAGAAAGCAGTATGGAGATTTCTCAGAAAACTAAGAATGGAACCAACATGTGACCCAGATTTGGCACTCTTTGGTAAATATACAAAAATGTAAAATCAGCATTCTACAGCCACATCAATGTTTGTACAAACATTAGAATGACATGGAACAGCCCAGTGCCCATCAATCAATAAAGGAATTAGGAAAATGATGTCTGTAATCATATACATATGTTATTCACAGACATAAAGATGAATGAAATGAGGAATTAGGGCACTTGCCAGTAAATTGGTGGAATTTGAGTATATTTTGTTAAGTGAAATAAGATAGATTTAGAAAATCAAAAGTTAAATAATTTCTCTCACATGCAAAGCTAGAGAAAAGTAAGTGAATTGGGCGGCAGATATCATAATAATAATGTGGAAGAAGAGTAGAGTAGAAGGAGATTAAGAGGGAGAGAACAAGGATGGATAAGGGGAGGAAATGAATGAATTTGAATAAATTGTTCTATATGCATATATGTATAAATATACCATGGTGAATTCCAACAGAATAAAGGAAGGTGAATTCCAACAGAGTAGAGGAAGGAGAATAGAGGGAGGAAGGAGGAGAAGGAAAAGAGGGGAAAATAAGGTAAATTAAATTCCATGCATGTATGATTAATCTAATGGACTTAATTAATATGTATAACTCTAATGCACCAACAAATTTTATCCCAAAGCAAGTCTGAGTGTTTTGCTCTGTTAAATAAAGACTTGTGTCCAGTAGGGATGGAGCACTACCTACTAGACTTATAGTTATTCTAGATGTTTGTAGGTCCAGCACCCTTTTTTCCCTCCCTCTGTGTCTCTAATACTGAGTTTAAAATAATTTTACTTTTAAGATGGCAACAACACTTTATCTAAAGGTCAGAAATCTGTATGGGAGTTGTAAAATAATTTAAGAAATTTTATGGCCCAGCTACAGAAGATATTTTATCAAGGCCTGCTAATGTTTATCGAACTCAGTGGAACAGAGAAGGATAATGCAGCTCTCAGATACTGGGAATGTTCCTTTGTGGCAAGTTTTCTTTCCTCCCCATGTAGTAGAAGACATTAAGTTCAGGTTTTAATTATGAAAATATCTTCACTTAAAATGAACAAAGGATCAGTGAAAACTTTGTACTAGTTAGTAGAACCGGCTAGATAAATAATTTTATTTCTGAATTTTCTCATTTTGCTTTCCCTAATAATATAAATAAGCTGAAGCAGCAGGAGCTAGTTCATTAGCATCCTGGATTGGGAAAAGTGGGTAGAGATGAGTCTTGATCTGATGGACTACCGCTGTTAGGATCAGGGACAAGCAGGGTCAGAGCCCAAGGTGCAATTCAGTTTACTGATACTCAGTTGAGGGTCTAAATGAGACCTTGAAACTCAACTTGATTCCTACTACTTCCCATACAAGAAAGAATCAATAAAAAATAGTAATGATGATAATGATCAGTATTTTTGTAGTGTTCATTCTGTGCCAAACAGAATTGCAGAAACATTGTATGGATTAATTTATGTAATCCTCGTAACAATTGAGGAAAAATAATTAGTAAGCCATTTAAAGACAAAACTAAGTACACATAATTTTAATAACTTGTCAAAGATCAAAGTGGTGAGAATAGTCTTGAACCCAAGTGGTCTAGTGTTTGTGAAACTGGGTGATTACTCTGTTTATTACCTTCTATTTAATTTTGCTGTAACCATAAGTGTATGACTGTAGAATTATGTACAATTTTTAGTAGATAGTTAATAACTTTCAAAATATTCTATTAATCATAAAATATGGCATGCACATTTATATTTAAGTTATTTCATAGGAAATATGAGTAATACATACAAAGTCTTCAGTGACTATGCATATTTTTGTGTTTTATTTAGTGCTAAACTAAATTATTTTTCCAAATAGCAATTTGGGATTTTGAAAATACAATGAGTAAACTTCACCTTTATCAAAATGACTATCTTTAATTAAACTTCTATAGGTTCATATTAAAATAATGAAAAAGATCAATATTGAGAATGAAATATAGTTTTAAAGGGGACATTTCCACTGCCTACAGAGGGAACTTCAATCTTTGTGAGACAACAGCCTATGAGCTCTAAATTCTCAATACAAAATGTATATGTCCTATTGGATAAATGGGCCCTTCATATTTGAGAACTATCACATTTGGACAACTATACTTAATAAGAAAATAGAAATGGACAGAAAAATATATACTTGTGTTCTTATTCTATCAATTTAATAAATTTTAAATCAGAGTTTTTCAAAGTAAAAAATAACAATAAATGGAGAAATAAAATGTTGATCAGGGTAAGATAAAATTAGTAGCTTATATTTGAAGAGAAATAATACTTTAGTGGTGATTCAATCTTGTGAAAAACACAACGTTTTTAAGTTCATAAAGCTGATTTTTTTCCCACAAAGTAAGAACTAAGTATCTACAGTTATGTGCACATTTACTATACAAAGTACTTAGTTCAAAATGTTTTGCTATCCCAACAGCGTAAACACACAAGAAAGATAGTTAAAATATTGCTATTTAACCAAAACAAGAATGTCAGTCACTTCTCCACCTGATCTTATAAATGACTGCGAATTAGGGGCTTAATTGATTATGTGAATTTTATTTTCACTATCTTTCAATCCCATTTCTTGGTTGAAATGTTAATAAGAAAAGAAATTACTAGAAGGCAAAATGCAAGAATAGAAAGAAGCATGGTTCACTGTTAATCACCAATTAAATCCTGCGTTTTCCTGCTGCTTTTTCCTGACTTTGTCAAGTGAAAGTGATTTTAAGTTAAATCACTGTCTACAAAGGTAAGTAACTCAAATATTTACCCTACTCAAGATTTCTACATAGCTATTTATTGCATTTAATTTATATGCAAATTTTTAAAATTAATTTTTTCAAAAATAGAAGTTAGTGTTTAAATTTTTTCATGATCTTGTGGTTTTCCAAATTAGAATGTATTTGGCGCATTTCATATATTAGCAAATGCTGTTTTTAAGACAATTAATATTTACAACTATATTAGCATGCTATACAAAAATGTAAAACTTCCTGATAAAAACTTCCTGTCTTGGGTAAAAAGACAGTGACAAATGAATCTTTAATGATGAAGAACAGAATTGCATTTTTTTCTAAAATGATAAAGAAAATAAAGCAAATTAATTTTAAAATACTTTGAAGGAGATGATTAGTAGTTTCAAATTAGGGCTATAATTATAAAGGACATTACTATTAAAGATTTTGTTAAAAAATAGTCAAATAGGCATGTAAGCAAGCTTACCATATGCAATTTATAAATTTTGAGTTATCTAATTTCATAAGTATGAGAATTTTATCTTCACCTTCATAGGAAAAAAACAAGGTGTATAGGCACAGCACAGCACGATAGTGGGTCCATGTTTTTACTATATGTAAGTGCTTTTGTGTGTATGCATGAACACCTTCACATGTGCTCAGTAGTAGTGCTCTGCTTCTGCTTTTGCCATCTGACAATTTCTCCATTGTTACTAGTGTTAGTACATATCAATTCCTTATTGATAGTTAGTATATTCCAAGGATTCCAAGGAACTCCTAAGTGCCATAACTCTATTGTCTTCTTTCCTACATAATAAAAGTAGTAGAAAACTTTTTGCCTAGAAATATTAAAATTTCGATATAACAATGATTTGTTGTGTCAATTACATCTCCCATTACATGTAACTGACCTAACTGAAAATATCTCTAAATTCTTCCTGTTTTAATCACTGCATTGGTGAAGGGATTGTGTCTTGACATTCCTCAGACAATGCTTTTTTCCTTCGTTTGGTTGTAAAAATTTATTAAGGAGGAAACAACTTATTGTTTATTTTCACAAATCTTAATTTATTTGCATCTGGGATGTTTTCACATACCATAATAGAGAAATTTAAAAAGCTACTGGCATATTAATTAAATTATACATTACTATATTTGCTCTGATGAAGAGAAGAAATAGCATTCTACTTATTAAATCAAGTCATTCAAATCATGCAGCAACTAATAAAAATCACAAAACAGTCAATATGTACTTTGTCTTTACTTTGAATCCCATTCTATTGCACTCAGAACATAAATGTGCATTTCAAAATACCTAACATAATAGTCCAACTGTGGAAAGCTTCGGAGAAGGGACATGATTATATTATATTTGAAAACTTTTCATTTATAAGCACTTATATTTCAAAAATGATATTGCTATGAAGTCATATTAGTTGATCTCTAAAGTCACAAAACATCAATTTGTAGTTTTAAATTTTTATTTTAGAAAAATCCATTTTAATAAGTGGCATTTAATGAAATATTGCAAAAGCACTTAAGGAAATATTTTCTTTTGTGTTCAATGCTATATATAATAAATAATTACATCAACTGAAACACTTTAGCCATAATGATCCAAACTTTCAGGTTGGTCTTAAGCAGAATTTCAAGACCAAACATCTTATGTTACAGGAAATTTTCTTTTTAATATACATTCTTTTCCTTAAAATTCTAAATAAACATTCATCATACACATTCATTTGTAGATGTGTGAACATAAACAAATAAATAAGTAAACTTACATATGAAATCAGTTTTCATCTTCAGATTGCTCTTTTAATCCCTTTCTTCTTTAAATACATTTTTTAAAAAGGATAAAACATTGATGAATTCCCAAAATGAGCCTTTTTCTTGACACTGTTTCAGGAAGATTAGGTACTATTGGTTACTTACTGAACACAGCCTGGATTATTTGGCCTGACCAAACATTCTCTATGCTGTAAACCCAGCTTTTATACTTAATCATGTGTTCATACAGTTCAGTACCTATCATCTGACAAAAATTTCCATATCGTTTTATGTGTTTATTAGTGCACCCACATAAAACAAAATTGGGTTGTTGTGAAATAGACATGCCAGTATATGGTAATGTGATCTAAAGTGCTCAAGGATTCTGGTTCTTTGATTATGTCTCTATGGTGTCTTCTATAAGCCACTTTCTCTTGTATTCCTGGAATATTAAGAATCAGATCTAGGTTTTATTAGACTTATTTTTGAAATTCCACTATCAATATTTCATATATACTTAAATTTTCATTAAGTCTTCAGTATCTGAATTTCTTTCTTTTGGTGAAATGATTCAGAATTCAAAATTATTTATGGATTTAATGCTTTTAACCAGAAGGTCTCTTACTAGGTTTCAATTAGTGGCTGGGTAAATTCTATGACAAAAAAATGTGATCTTATACTGAAATATAATTTGAATAATAAAGTCTGGATAAATAGTTACTTCTCTCCCTATATTTGCCAGTTTACAAAATAGAGAATTTGTTTAACATAATTATCTAAACATAACTAAGAGTGTTACTCTTTTAAAATTTTTGGTATGCTTCAATTAATTCCAGTTATCAGTCTTTTTTTTTCTTGGCGGGGGATATGTATTTTTTTATTTTTTATTGACTTTTTAAAAAAATAAATGACAGCGGAATGCATTACAATTCTTACTACACATATAGAGCAAAATTTTTCATATCTCTGGTTGTATATAAAGTATGCTGACTCTAGCTGTCAGTCTTATCAATATTAACATATATTGTGTGCAGTGGCAGTTTCTTCTCATTGATTCTTGAGTAACTTTTATATGACCCCAGTAATTTTAACCATTTTTGTTCTTTCTAGTATAACACAAAATGTCATACTCATTTAATGTACTTTTCAAGCCCTGTCTTTGAATGAGCCATTTGTCCCAAGAGCACTGGCTTATGTTAGATGGAAGTGGTACTTGGAACCCAAATCTTGGTGCTAGAACTTTTGTGTGCTATGGAATCTTTTCAATAGTGAAAGCTAATAAAACAGGTTTTTTTTTTAAAGAAAAAAGAAATCCATGCTCATTCTTTCTAGATTCAAGACTAGTGTCTTCACATAACCTCTTTATATATGTATCTACTTTCTCCCACACCAAAGATCCAATGGTAATCCTTAATTAAAAATTGTATATGGATATATTTTCAAAGAGCTTAATACTTAAAATGATATTTCTATGTGCTCATATTAATTCTGAATAGACTTTACTTTTAGAGAAGGTGTATATTCATTATGAAATTAAGAAGATACAGAGTTTTTCTATATGCCTGGCCATACTTTCACAGTATCTCTTGACTGTCAACATCATACACCAGAGTAGTTGTGTATTTATTATAATTCATCAACCTACATTGATGGCCTAATTATTAGTATACAGGGCTTGTATTATACATGCTATGGATTTTGACAAATATATAATAACATGTACACAATTACAGAATCGTACAAAATAGTTTTAGTGTCCTCAAATTGTTTTGCAATTCACCAGTATGAATGTGTTTTGAGGTGGAACTGAAAGGGCTGGCAAATGGGTTGAATGTGAGGAAAGTAGGGAAACAAGGAATCAGGAATCATGTTTGGGTATTTTTGCCATTGTCTTTGGTTTTGCTTTTTCATGAGCTATGGAATGTCTTGAGATGAAAGAGGCTAAGAGAGAGACAGACTGTGAAGCAATGGAGGAAGAGACTCAGAATTCTATCCTATGCAAGTTAAATTTCCTATGCTTCTAAAATATCCCAAGTTGAGCTTTGGGACTTTGAAGATTTCTAATGTAGAGATATAAATCTGAATTTTATCAAAAAAGATATAAAATTTAAAGCCATATGAATGAATTGAATTGAGAGAAGTGTCTTAGGACACTATCATTTACAAAAAGGAAAAGCCAGAAAAGAGGGCAAAGAAAAAATACCTAAGAAAGTGAGAGAGGGTCCAACTATCTCAAATTCTTTAAATTAAATTTGCTAGATATTAAAAACCTCAAATCTTACAATCATTTGAAAAATCATAGTGTGATATTTTAAGGTTGAAACTAATACTCTTACTCCAAGGGTTTCATCTTCATATTTGAGGTATCATCTAGAACCTGTTTTTTTTCCCCATGGTATTTGTTAAATATTAAAATATACAGAATTCTTATTTATCAACATTTTTATTTTTGACTCTTTAAAGTTATGTGATTTTCATGTGTGAAACTGTATTACATCCATCATTATATCTGTTAAAAAAAATCTTCCCACTCTCAAGCTATTATGAGCTAATTGATTTTATAGAAGAAAGAAACCTGCAAAGAGCAATTTTGGAAGGGATTTGGAATCATCAGAGAACACTAAGCTTTTGTTTTAAGTTTTAAGCACACCATCACAAATATCCTAAGAGATGGTTTTAGAGCTTAAAATGAAAATTGCTCCTTGGCTGAAAGCTTATATGCCAAGTGAAATTTCACTAAAGTAGGGGTTTATAAGTGCTGACAAGTCCTTAACTATAGTGATGCTAAAAACATTACTATTATAAGAACACTACAGAAGCTATTAGAGCTCTCAAATTCCCCCTTCAGTGTTCACTTACTAAAGGAAAGCACAAATATGCAACATGAGAATGAAAGAGGTGTTATTTATCAGAGGGAAAGGCTATTGAAATTTTTAAAGTCACTTTGGGATATTACAGGAATTCATCATGTGATATTCGAGTTTCTTCTGTACCCCTGGGGGAAAGAGGCAAACAGAAAAAAACTAGGATGACACAGAGTTTTCTAGGACTCTGTTGGACTTCACAGACATTATATTGTTTTATTAAAAGTGAACAGCTGGCAATTTAATGTTCCTCCATACTGGGATATAATACAAACTAAAGGGCTCTTCTGATTTCCTGTTATGAGGTTAATTTAGTAATTGCAAGCACAAGCATATATTGGAAGTGCTAAGAAAAGTGAATCATTGATTGGCACATTACTTTCTGTGATCCAATAATCATTTATCATCCCTTCTGTATTCATTTTTAAAAAGCAGTCTTAGCTATTTTATTCAGAAGGCAAGCCTAGTTACCAAACACATCATTATTAGTTAAAAAAGATTGCCCCCTCTTACCTTTCACTCAAAAATATCACTTTACAGCATAGCATTTTTTTCTTTATGGGTCAGAATGAACTAAGCCTCTACCTCTGAATAGATTAGACATAATCCTCAGTTTCCTAGTTCAGGAAGAGGTATATTTTAGACTCTTTGAATATGTTGGCTTTTTGTACTTAAGGTCTTACCAGCAACTTCATTCACCTTTGTATAATACTCTAATATAGTCATCATGTTCTTACAAACAAATTAGAACTGTCTTTATTGTTCAGAGTTTTTGATTTATAGTTAGATAAAAGTTGCAATCCATGAATCCTTTACAAAAACTTGCAGACCTCCTCAAGTAACATAATGCAGGGTTTGTTTGTTTTTTTAGCAGAACTGTCATGGAAATTTTTTTTTTCTTGGTATAAAATCTCCAAACGTGTGAGAATTTCAGAGAAAATAATAGGTCAGTAGGGGTTATGTTTTTGAGGTAGGTAAAGATTTTTTTTTTTTTTGCTGATTTTTAAATTACCACAGACGCAACACTATATATTTTAACATCTTTCTTTCCATCAGCTCTTCCCTTCAGAATATAAACATATTCAGACTCTCCAGGCCATCTCATGTTAACAAACAAGCAAGTAAAAATATCTTCACATATTTTCCCTTAAATTTCATATCCTATGTAGTTTCTAAGTTTCTGATCAATTCTTAATACTTTTCCTTATTTGATTCCAAGTTCGGTAAATTGACAGGGTGCTATAGATTCTACTTATTTCTCTGTATGTCTAGCTCACTTAGATTTAAAGTTTTATCTTTTTTCGTAGGTCGTAAATGTATGTGTGGACTCAGCTCTAGCGTTTGTTCACTGTTAGCCTCCAGTGCTTAAAACAAGAGGCTAACAGTACCTGGCTTGAAGATAATCAATAGCATAAACTAAGTAAAAATAGTTGATTACACAAGTTTATTCACCATTAGTGAGACATTAGAAGCAATAATTGAAAAAAGGTTCATATAGCTCATCTCTACCTCCATTATTCAAAGTAGGTGATCTATCATTATTATTATAGGTGAAAATCTTGATAGAGATCTGCTATGGGTTAGAAATAAAATATCCCTCAAAAGCTCATATGTGGGAATGCTTGGTCCCCAGTGCAGTAATGTTAAAACATGAGACTTCTGGGAAATGATTGGATTAAGAGGACTCTGACATCATCAACTGATTAATATACTGAGGATTTCATAGTTGAACTACTGGGAAGTGGGAGAAATTATAGGAGGAAAAATCCAGTTGGATGACATAGATTTCTAAGGGATGTGCCCTTGAAAGGTATATCTTGTCCCTAGCCCTTTCTAGTCAGTGTCCCCCTTTTCCCCTACCCAGCTGCCATTAGCTAAGCAACTATCTACCACCACAGACTTCTTCCATGATGTCTGACTTATGTCAGTTCCAAACAATGAACATAAACATCCAGAGATTGAAATCTCTGAAACGACAAGCCAAAATAATTCTTTCCCCACTTTTGAGTTGTTTTTCTCATGTATTTGTCACAGCAACAAAAAGATGATTAATTGAAGACCTAAGTAACTTAGCAAAGGATACATATTAAATAGGCAATTAAAATTCAATTTTGTCTGACTCTAATACCCATTATTCTTTAAAAATTTCTTGCTATTTGAGAAATTAATATAATAAAGGGAGAAAAAAACAATAGTTTTCAAGTATCTCAACCAATGACCTTAATTGTTTCTGCACATCTTCAATGCTTATTTGATATTGTTAAATCTTTGGATTAGAAATTTTTCTCTTTCTCTAGTATTAAGGTAAACTAAATATTCTGTCTTTTCCTGTATTCCTTAAAGTTTAGTGGTTGGTGTATTTACATTTTACGTTAAGTGAATCCACGTGGGTCATATGCAGTTACATTCACCTCCATGTTATGAGGAGTGGGTTTCTTCATAAGGGATATAATTTGCAAATTATCTGAAATTTGTTTCTCTTGATTTGTTTTAGTTAATATGCCACTTTTCTCTTCTCCTGCCTTTATTGCTGACTGGAGATTTTAGTATTGCCAAAAAGCATAATATTATATTTCAAGTCTTCCTTTCTGTATAAACACACACACACAAACACACATATACATCTTTTTTAATATTATGGTTGGGGAAAATGTATTAAATTCTGAGATGGAAGGGGATCCTAATATAAAATTTTCATATAATTAGCACATAAAATAAACCTTTAAATTCATTTGGAGTTTTGTTTTGTCTAGACAATAGGTATATTAATGATACTGGTCCCAGTAGTAAAAGCAATTACTTTGTGTATTTGTTAAGTAACATCTGGTTTATTCCCTATCAGTTATAAAGGAAAATCATTTAAACTGAGTGTCTTACTTTTATAACAATCATTAGAGCTTATGAGTAAATATTATATGATTAGAGTTTTGCACCTTGCATATTTTAGAAGGCATATAAGCCAAATAAATGCTTTCGAGAACTGACTCTTTTAGCAAAGGAAGTGTTTATGGAGGGAAATACCACCAAGCAGATGAGACATAAGCGAAGAATGCAATTCCAGGTGGAGAGAACAGCAGGTGCTGAGACTCATGGCACTAGAGAAGAGCATCTCCCAAAGACTTCAATGCCCTCATGAATAAGGTCAAAGGACAGTAGGCTGGTAAAATTAAACCAGAAAAATAAGCAGAGATCAGAACATGAAGGATTTATAAAATATGCATAAGATTTATACTGCAGTCCATGGGTGCACTAACTCAGTGTTTACAAAATAAAATGAATAACATAACAATGAGAGCCTAGGATATAAAATAAAGAGAAATGCTGCCCCTTGTCACAGTGGATAGGGACAAAGAATATTCAAATAGTAATTAAAACAGTTCAAGTTGTCTTTCTGTCATACAAACACATTTCTTCACACTATGTGGCTTCATAGGGTTAGCACTTATGGGGCACATAATAGAGAAGGATTGAAGTATTTTAACTAGTACAGTGATAGAATTGGTGTTATAGGTTAGTTAGAAAATTAATTGAGGTTAACATAGGGGTTGAGCTTAGTGTACTAGTTATGAGGACTATATTAAGATTTTCAAAGATGAATAAAAGTTGGCAAATAAAAAAGTGAATAAAGAATTTGTGGAAAGAATGTAATGGAAATGATATATTGAAGAAGAATGACTAAATGTTAGCATGGGCCTGTGTATGGATAATGACATTAGTTACTGGGGAGGTAGGGGCCCATGTTACAAGGGGGATGTAAACAAGCTTACTTTAAAAATGTCAGTCAGAGGTCTAAAGGATATCTCAATGGATAATTGATTTTTAGCAAAGATATAGAGTCAATAAGAATTCCTTGATTTTATGTATATGTTTGATAATTATCAACTTATCAGATATAATTAAAGCAAGGACTATAGAATAAATCACAAATAGAGATGGAGAAGAGTGCAAAACATAAAGCCTTTATTTATTAGCCTATTAACAAATGTGCTTATAATTATTGCCTCATGTTTACAATTACTTCAATTAAGACTTTGGCAAAATAAGTTTTTTTTTTTTTCCTTCTCTCTTTATTTCTCTCTAGGTGAGTAGATACCTTTCCTTTTAATTGGAGTGCTAAATGAGTCATTATTGATAAAATGAGTTACTGGTATTTTGATAATTTCATCATTTGTTTTTTGGATGTTGCATTACTTAGGGTATCAGGAGGGTGGATAATTGAGAAAGAGGTGATGTTGCAGTCTTGAGTCTAAGCTCCCAGAGCAGGAGATAGGAATTCAGCAGTTTCCATTATGCAGTCTTGAGAATTCATTCCTCTTTTGGAAACTTCAATTTGCTTTCAGTGCCTTCCAAAGACAGGATAAATCCTGTGCACATAATAGAGGGTATTCTGCCTGTAATGGTCAATCTTAATTGCCAACTTGGTTGGATTAATAGATTCTTAAGATTAAGAGACCTGTAGCTGTTTCAATAAGGTTGTGTCTAAGAATGGTAGGCATTTGGGATAGCAATCTGAAGTGAAGATTTTCCTTAAGTGTGGGCAGCACTGTCAAATAGTTTGGAGGCTTTGATGGAATAAAAATTGGAAGAACAAGGAAGCAGCAGCAGATGCAAGCTTGATTCTTGAACAGGTTCTTGATAGCTGTTGGATCACCTGAGGACATCAGACACCAGATCCTTCACTTTTTGAGTGTGGACTCTGTGAGTGATTCTCCAGGGAATTTCCAGGCTTTCAGTTCTGAACTGGGATAACATCACATTTTTCTGAGGATTCATAATTTTGGAGTGCACAGATATTGGTTCCTCCAGCTCTCCAGCCTGCAGAGAGTCATTGTGGGATTATTCAGCTTCTGATTGTGGAAGCCAATCTAATTAACTCCCTTTTAAACATGTTTTTCTAGAGAACACTAAACAATGCACAACCTTATTCAAAATTTGTTGATTTTGATAGTAATTTAGTAATCAGAACTAAGTGTGCACATGTACACACACTCTCTCTCTCTCTCTCTCTCTCTCTCTCACACACACACACACACACACACACACACACACACACATACAGCAACACTAGACTTTTTCTGTTAGACCAAACAGCTGGGCAGCAACTACCTATCTATCTAAAGTGACACATAAAATTAATCATCACAAGTAACAAAAATGTAAACCTTTTAAAATAAATGGCTCTTTTCTGCTAGATTCTAAAAACAATTCTCAAACTTCTATTATTATGTAAATTAGGGAAGGAAAACATAAATAATTTTAAGTTTTTGTATCAAAATGATAAAAACCAAGATGTTAGGATAACCATTGTCTTTTATCCATGGCTCGAAATCATTCGTGATTAACAAATTGATGAAATGAACAAATAAAAATACAATTGTAAAAGACCTTTAAGAGAGTCCTGAGAAATAACTAATTCCAAAGGGAAAAGAAACTATTTATTAATTAACTAGATTAATCATTATTTTAGCTGTAATTTGTAATCAAATAGGAAAAATATTTCTTAAGATCTGTTATACCTATAATTTCTAAGAATTAGAAATGGATTTGAATGTGATAAATTTGAATAAGTTTAGCAATTGGAAAAGCTGTTTCATTATTTTTTTTCTTTCATCAAGGCATAAGCCATTGGCTGGGGATGTGGCTCAAGTGGTAGCGCACTTGCCTGGCATGCGTGCGGCCTGGGTTTGATCCTCAGCATCACATACAAATAAATATTAAAAAATTCTCTCTCTCTTTAAAAAAAAAGATATAAGCCATTTCACATAATATTGAAGCATCCCACCCTCCCCCTCACCTCCTACCCATTTTCCCTCAAAGAGGGATCACTAGCACAATTTTATTACATACAGCATGGTACCATTGTTACCACGAGAATACCAGCATCAACAGTCTTTATACAGTGAATACAATCTTCAAAATTAATTCAAATTTAAAGAAACTTTCAGACAAACAAAGCTGAGGAAACATAATAACAAATCCCTGCTGTAAGCATTATTACAAAGGGTTCTTTAGACTCAAGGGAAATGATCCTAGATGGAAATCTTCATTATAGAACTAAGACCATGAGAAAGGATAACTCTCTAGATTGATATTAATTATTTATAACATTGTTATAGCATTTTTAATAACAGCCTATTCTGTAAATTATAACTAATGGGGAAGTAAAATATGTAACAACAGTACAAAAGAGAGGATAAATGGGCTTATTCTAAATATCTTGTAAGATTTGAATTGGCAAAATAGTAACTCAAATGATTGTAAAGAATAAATTGACACACTAGTTAGTCTAAAGGTCACAATTGTTTGCCTTCCTCTGTGCCCTTCCTGTTCTGTTTATGTTGCTTCTATGACTCTGGGCTTAGCCTATGTTTACTTTTTTTTTCCATAGGATAATAAACATAATGCTTACTCTCAAGAAGAATGTGCACATTACTGCTTTCTCTTTTGTAATTAGGCTAGCTCTCCCTTGTAGTCCATTTCTGCCAGGAGAACATGACTGAGAGAACACACTGGAAGGAAGTGAGAGACCACAGAATAAAAGTCCAATTATCCCAGCCAAAGTCATGTAGGTGCAACCACCTGATTTCCAAAATATGAGATTAGGATAAGAAGGGTAGAAAAAAGGCAGAAAATGGAAAAAGTAAAAAAATATATCAAGTTTTAAATAACATATGTTTGAATCAAATGATATGATTAAAGACAAAGATTACCAGCCTAGAAACAACACAACAAATAAATATTGTTTACAAGAGACAGAATGTAACAACAAGGACATAGTAGGTTAAAAGTAAAAGGATAAATAAAGTTACCATGCAATATTAACAATGCACCCAAGACAAGTGGCAGTATCTCATTAGGGAATGATAAAGTGATCAATTCCTCCTTCAAAAAGACACTAGAATGGCAATATGTAAATCAAGGGAAATGTAATTGATGTAACTGATGTGATTCAGCAATCTGTATACGGGGTAAAAATGGGATTTCGTAACCCTTTTGAATCAAACTGTGAAATATGATGTATCAAGTTAGATGTAATGTTTTGAACGACCAACAATAAAAAAAGACTAACAACACTAAATGTGTCTACATTATTAATGCAATAACTTCAAAATACACACAGCTATAATATAAAAAGGGTTGGACAGAAAAATAAAGTGTACAAAATAATAATTATATAATATTTGAAAATATATAATAATTACCTTAAAGTATTTGATGTTTATGTAGCACTGTACCCGCAAACTGCAATATATACATTCTTTGGATGTACACATGAGACTGAAATATGAAACCTTAGTGACAAAGCAAGTGTTGGCATATTGCAATATTTCCCCATTCCAAAGCAAAGTTGTGCAAATTTATCTCAATTTTCATGATGCCAATCTCTCATCATACCCCAGATATGTGAAAAATTAGGTATGATGTTCCCAGACATTCGCATAATGCTAACATAGATGGGGGGAAAGTCCATTTATTCTTTGTATTCAGTTATCCTCGAAATTTTATTCATCTCAATAAATTTTAGGTAGTGAATAGTTTGGTAAACATTAAGCCTTCTTCATTGAATTTAGTTTTCCATCCAGTATCTTTTGGCTGGATTTAGTGGTTTGACTAATCCCACTGTATGAAAATAAATGATAAATGAATGTGTCTGTTTATGGTTGAATAAATCAATTGCCTTTTCAATTCCTTACATGTTTCTATCTTTTCTTCTAGAGACTGTGGAAAGCATGTTTCAAAATAGGACCTGTTTATCCCACTAATATGGAACAACAATGAACTGAGCCCTATGTCAAATGCATTGGGAAAGTACTGAAAACAAAAGAAAACAAACAAACCAAAATAAAACCAATTTTGTTTTGTATTCAGTTACTAAATTATTGTGCATGTATGGAAGAATATTTTTACTACAGTATAAGCTAGACCACATAACTCATATAAAACTCTGCATATGCTTTGTCAGATACAGAGACTGGTGTTCTGACTTGTTATGGATTCTAATTTATGTTCATGTCATGAGGAAAGTCAAAGTTTAAGGTGATTCTCCATGCACAATTCTCTAATGTTTGGGAGTACCAAAGACTTCTCTTCTATATGTACCAGAGAGTTCACCATTGTTCCCCTTCAACTTGGACATGGGGCTGCATTCTGGGTACAAATTTTCAGTTCATTCTTTAAGTGACTCATTTTTTCCCATTATGTTTTCACACATAAGAAAGAGGTACAGGAAGGCACCTGTTTTCAAAGGACACATGCAACATCAAATTTTATCCATTATAACACTTTTTAAAATTAACCAATATGTTTGATTTAAATTCTTTTTCAGTTTTTTAAATCTATGATTAAAATATTTTAATTCCTGGCTCAAAAATCAATAATCTATGAGTCATAGGCCAAATGGATTGTTGTTTTTCATTTTTCCTTTTAATTTTGAAATAATTATGGACTCAATATGTTCAAATGTAGCACAGAGACAACTCTATATCCTTTGAGCATGTTACCTTCCTGTAACATTTTACATAAACAAAGTAAAAATATAACCAGGACTTTGATTTGGGAAATTATTACTAAATATTTATAGACTCGAATAAAATCTTTTTTTTTTCAATTTTTGCCTACAATCATTTGTGCATATTTGTTTGTCTGTATGTTTAAAGGGATTATCTCATGATATTTTATCATGTGTAGATTTTTATGACATCCACTTAAAAAAATCAGCATACAAAACTGCCCCAGCAACATGAGAGGTCTTCTTGCTCCCCGCTCAAATTTGTAATCACATTCTCCCCATCCTCAACTACTGAAAATTGATAATTTTATTTTGTCTCACAAATGTTTGTCAATTATAAAAATGTTAATTTAGATAGAAGCTCAACTGTGAGACAATGCAAGAATTTTCAGAGGTGAAATTATTAGATGATCATAGTAGTAATCACTGATATGGATTAACTGGTGGTGACTAGAGGAATGTAGTGTGTGGCTACAGGAAGTAGGTCACTGGAGGCATACTCTTGGGTTATTTATCTTGTCCCTGGTGAGTGGAGCTCTCTCTCTGCATTTTAATTATCTTGTCATTCACTGTTTTCCTCTGCCACACTCTTACATCATGATGCTCTCTGCCTCACTTTTGACCCAAAGCAGTATAGTCGGCTGTCTGTAGACTGAGACTTCTGAAACCTTGATGCCCAAATAAACTTTTTTTTTCACTATGTTATTCTTATTGGGTCGTTTGGTCACAGTAATGAAAAATTTGACTAAAACAAATGTTATACAAATTTGATTATACTTAGATCTTTTAAGGTTGGTTTTCCCTTCAGTGTAACATCCTTAAAATTCATTCAAGTTTTTTGGATCACTAGCCGGCATCTTTGATTTTATTGATAATTAAATTTCAATGGTATGGATATATTAATTTGTTCAATCATTATGTTTAAGGACAACTATTTTTTCCCACTTTTTGCCATTTTTTTAAACAAAAAAAAAATACCGTGAATATTTGCATGCACGTAAGTTTTCATTTTTCTAGGAAAAAGTCCGGGAGTGATATCTTTTAGTCACAAGATAAGTGAATTTTTAATTTTATTTGAAAATGCCAATGGAGTTTTCAGAAGTGCTGTAGAATTTCTACAGATATACTTGAGAGATCCAGCTTCTCCACATTTTCTCTCTCATATGTCACTGTCAGTATTTTTTTTTAATTTTAGTCATTCTAGTAGATGAATGATTTGTCTCATTCTTACCCACCAGTTGGTCAACTTCAGGGGGGGAAACTGGTACTTACATAGTCACACTTTTCTACATCTCCATTTTTTTATATGAAGAATTTCATTTGCAGAGACCTTCTGCTCTTGGCCTTATAATGTTTTAATCTTACTTCTGCAAATTTGAAGAAATTTCTTCCCCAGCCTACTTAACTGTGAAATGAAAGTGATATCTATGGCGCCCTTCTTCACTCTTCCATCAAAAGAAGACAAATAATATGGGTAGCAGTAAAGGATATTAACTTAATGGGTAGAAGATCCAGGAAATATGCAAAAATCAAAGATAAAACATTAATTATAATTCCTAATTTTGTCCTCTTATATTATTGCTAACGTATATCACACACTTCCAAGGAGGAGATACACTGAACAAAATTAACTCTTTTTGGATTGCTTGGTGTGTTAGTAGAAAATAGCTAAGTAAGGAATTCACAATAGCATCTTGGGAAATATTTCTGTAGAAATAATAATATTACGTGCATTAGTAATATTTATAATAGGTCAGCAAAACATGGAATGACCACTCTCAAACATGTATATATTAGGATTTTCTAAGGCACTGACAAAGAAATACAGAATCCTGGGATCCAACCAGAATCAGTTAGGCTTAAGTATACATTAACATTCATACATAGTTATATATACATAGACACAGACATTTATAATTCCACATATACAAATTTTAGCTATATGTGTTTGTGTATGAATATACACAAACACATAAATGCAGGCAGGAATCTGCCGTCCAAACAAGTACAAAACAAATATACATATTTTAATTTGCAAATATATTTTCTCCCAAATGCTGCAGGGATATGAAAGTAACACTCTACTAATTTCTCAGGAACAGTGTAACAAAGTTCAGTTAGTCCTCCCAATTTACCAATTCCACATCTATGAATTCTACCAATTGAGAATCATAAATATATATACATATGTACATGTACATATATTTTATGTATATCAGGTTTGTACTGTACAGGTACATACTTTACTCTTTATGCTTTTAATTAAATAACAGAATAACAATTACATATTGCTATTAGCTATTATAAGAAATTCAGATATGATTTCAATTTTAATAGAGGATGTAGGTTAACTATATGCAAATATTAAGTCATTTTAAATAATAGATATGAGATTACAGAAATAATGGTGTCTACAAAAATGTTGGAATCAATCCACCATGGATAGGAAGGCATGACTGTATCACAAACTAGATGGCTTAAAATCACATTTACTACTTCACAATTTTAGGGCTTAAAGTCTGAAATCAAGGTGGCAGCAGGGCAGTTTTCCCTATTTGTCTCTAAAGAGAATCTTTCCTTACATTTCCTAAGTTCTGCTGGTGGCCATAAATCCTTGCCATTATTTGTCCTGAAGCTATGTAATTTTGGTCTCTGTGTTCATTGCTACATGAAGTTCTTCCATCAGATCATCTCATCAAGTTCTTATAATGACATCAGTTATTTTAGATTCAGGGTCTAGTCTACTACTATACAAAGTCAACTCAACAAATTATGATAACAGAAACCCTACTTTAAATGAGATCATAGTCCAAAGTATTGTGGGTGTAGAACACATGTAATACACACATACATGTAATGGTAGGAATTGTAATGCATCCCTAACACACACACACACACACACACACACACACACACACACACATATATATATATATATATATATATATATATATATGTTATAAAATATGTTATTATATATATATACATATATATTATAATATATATGTTAGGATGCGTTAGAATTTCTATCATTCATATTTATTGCAAGGATTTGTATTAAAGTAAGAACAGAACTTTAAAAATATATACTGCAGGACTACATCCTTTCAAACTCGTGATGCTAAAAAAGTACACACTAAGGGCTCTTCTGTGTTTTTCTGTTGAGAAAAATATTTGAGTAGCCTTCCTAAAATATCATCTGCCCTAGTTTTAGACTTATTAAATGGTGGCTGTACTATATGCTTAGACAGAAAATAAGTTTACTTAATAATCGAGACTCAAATATTTATTTTAATGTAGGTTAAAAGAACATAAGCAATAATAAAGGACTATGAAATAGTCATATAGAAAATCAAATGATGAGACATAACGTCAGCCAAGGGAATTTCACAAAGAATTATTTTCACCTTTAAAATTATATGATTATGTACAGAAAGCATGGTATAAATTTAAAAAGTGGCTTTTATTAAAATAAATTGTATGTGTTAAAATATTTATGTAGTGTATTAGATTATACATTATTATTATTGAATTGCATAGCTTTAAAGCTTTATATTAACTTTAGGCTTTGTTGCATTTAGTCTATTTTGGAAACTAAAATGAAAACCAAAATATATCATCCCCCATATTAATTATCATTCCTCACTTGGAAACATAAACACCTTTATAAATGAATATTTCACTAACACATTTAGCCTACCATTTAATTGTTACAAATTACAGTGCAAATATTGGAATTATAATTGGTGTGTTATACAAATATTATCAAATTAACGATGTTTTATATAGATAAGACATCTATGAACTAGTTATTTCAAGAAAAGTAGAAAAAGAATGTTTAAAATCACACCTAATGGAACTATATATTTCTTCAGAAAGGAGTCAGTTACAAAATTACCTGTAGCAATTTGACAATTATATGTTATATGTTATAAAATAATAATAATTTTTAAAGTTCAAAACAGAGGCTCTCAAAAATGTACTAGGCAAGCATCAAAATATTCCAGAAGACTTAACTTAAAGAAGATTTTTCAAGCTATCTTTTAAAAAGAGCTAATACTATAAATTATACAAATTAAAAATCTTTGTATAAAAGTTAAGTGAATTATAATATTAGTGATATAAGCTAGTTACCTACTTCTTGACTTTAAGATGACTAAAACTTTTCCAGAGCCCTTCCCATCTCTAAGTGTCCTTAATCTCCCTGGTAAACTAAAAAATGATTCACCACTTTGAGTTAATCATTATCTGTTCCTCAACAAAACACTTGTTTGGATTTACTTTATAGAAATTTGATAATTTTTGAAATGTAGTCCATTGTTTTAGTCAGCTTTTTTTTTTTTTCCTGCAGTGATCAAAAAACGGACAAGATGTCTCAATCCACAGATGCTGGTTCCATTCTTTGGGGCCAAGGTAAAGTTGAACATCATGGCAAAAGAATGTGGTGGGGGAAAGCAGCTGTGAACATGGCACCAGAAAGCAGAGAGAGATTCCCCTCAGCAGGGACAAAATATATACCACAAAGCCATGTGCTCAATACCCACTTTCTCCAATCACACTCTACTTGCCTATATTTACCATCCAATTAATCCCTAATTGGTAAGTTAATGCAGTTAAAACTCTTATAACACTATCATTTCACCTCTAAGCCTTCTTGCATTGTCTTACACATTAGCTTTGGGGGGATACCAAATATCTAAACAGTAACATCCATGTACTATTGTTATTTTTTTCTTTTTTGGGGAGGAAGAGGGATACCAGCGATTGACTTTAAGGGCATTCGACCACTGAGCCACATCCTGAACCATATTTTAAATTTTATTAGACAGAGTCTCACTGAGTGGCTTAGCACCTCTCTTTGGCTGAGGCTGGCTTTTAACTTGCTATCCTCTTGCCTCAGCCTCCTGAAACCCTGGGATTAAAACCCTGTGCCACCTCACGGGGCCTATTATTCTTTTTCAAATATTTTTTTTTAAATTAGTACCTATAGCATACATGATTGTGTGTTTAAAAGATAAATATAGATATTGTCCCTTCCCCCAATATTTATTCAAATGTTGATGATTTACTTTTTCTTTTGTGTGTTTGTGTGTATGTGGTATATGTGTGTGTGTGTTTTCTTGAGGTTGAAGTAAGAGATTTGCATAGGCGAAACATGAGTTCTAACACTAAGAGAGTCCCCACCCCAGCTCTTAAATCATTTCTAAGTCCAAACTAAATTAAGTTTGTTTTATTTTCTGTCCTTGTAATTTTTTTGTTATGTTTTGTTTTGTTCTTACCACATCTAACTGAAGAGAATAAACTGTTGTTCCATTGATTTGGATCAGAAAGGAGAAAAGAAGTCTATCACATAGAAAATTCATCTCCAAAGAAAGGAATGCTTAGATTGTACATTCGAATAGTGGCATTCAGTAACAAATCTGATGTTAGTTGATGAATAAATTATGCAGTGAGCATGTTAGAGTGTATGTATAGTCAGGGGAAAATAATATCTCCATAATAATGATGGTTTTAAGAGTCTGAACTTAAAGGGAATCTTCAAAGAGATTTTAATTCTGTAAACCAATAATACCAAGGGAATTGATACAAGAGCACATTTTCTCTTGACAAAGAAAAATGGGGCAACAGAATTGTGGCCACATAAAGAAGGGTCAGCACAGGTAAAGTACATTTGAAACAAAATAGAATGACTATTTTAATCCCTCCTGTGGAAAGGCACAAAGGAATTGTTTAGAAAGTTTGAAAATCACACAAGATTTCATGGCATGTTTTTCTCTTTGTACATGTTTTTCATATAATGTTATTAAAATTATGAAGTCAAAAAATGTGGATCTAATTATTTCTATCATCACTTTTTGTCATTCTAAGGTCCTAACTTGGACAATTACATAGAACCACAGAGAACTACTCAAAATGGCCAGAGTTTGAAGATAGTGTTTATCAACCCACTCTGGAGATGAAATTGTGTAGGACAAATCTGACTCTCCAAATAAGACAGGGCATGGACCTTAAAAAGACTGTAACAGGCCAATATCAAGGGTGACATAATAAAAGGAAATACAGTGTTGAGATAATGGAAAATGTTCTAATTTTCTAAATATGCTTTCTATATGTAGTGAACCATTCTTAAATTGTGCCTCATGACATGTTCTGCCTTTCATCTAACTTCTGATTGTATAGTTACAACAACTTGCTGGCTCTTTACTCAGCCGTGTACTACATGTCCTATTAAGCTCATCAAATACATTCTTCATTTCTGCTTCTGAATTTTTTGAGCACTACAAAAAAATGTAATACTGAAATGATTTATATTCTGTTTGGTGGTCATATCATGACATATTTCTTTGTTCTTTTAGTTTTAACCTATTTTCCTATATAATTGTAGGGGCTTTTCACACAGCATATAGGTTATTATTTTCTATGTTTTAACTAAGTGGAGCATTTGCATTTAATGTGATAATCATTGAGGTAGAACTTAAATTTTAATTTTGCTCTTTTTTTATCTTTATAATTTTTCCATTTTTTAAAACTAATAACTGAATTATCCAGTATTCTTAAAATCGGTTTTATTTCCCTGTTTTTTTGGTTGTTGTATTTTTTTTAAATTTATTTTTTTCTTTTGTCTCATAGCTATCAAACAATTTTTGTTGTTGTTGTGGTGGGCTTTGCTCTTGTTGCGATTGCTTTAAAATTTATAATAAGGTTTTTTGTTTCTATTTTTATTTATTTATTTATTTATTTTTGTACTGGCGATCAAACCCAGGGGTGCTTAAACACTGAGCCGCATCCTCAGCCCTTTCTAATATTTTATTTAGAGACAGGGTTTTGCTGAGTTGCTTAGGGCCTTGCTAAATTGGTGAGGCTGGCTTTGAACCAAAGGTACTCTTTCCTCAGCTTCCCAAACCACTGGGATTACAGGCATATGCCACTGCTCCTGGCTATAATAGGGTTTCTTAATAGCAGTACTATTGAAAATTTAGTCCAAATAATGTTTTTCTGTAAAGTCTTAGGCAACTTGCAACAATATATTTTTATTTTCCTTTCACTCTTTATTTTATTGACATCAAGTAGTTTATTTTAAATATATTAAAAAATCAACAATATGTGGTTATTATTTTTACCAATAGTCATTTAAATAACTTCAAAACTAAATAAAATATATTTGCCTCCATATTAATATTAATTTTTATTAATATATTTTTTTTCCTTTTCAGTATGAACAGTTTTCCATTTGAAATCAATTGTTTTCTGCCTGAACCATTCTTTAAAGTTTAGCTTTGTTGTGATGAAATTTTCTTAGATATATTAAAGAGTCTTTGCTTCAGTTTTATTAATTACATGTATGTCCTTTGCACATGCATTCTAGGCTTAAGAAAATTTTTTTGTTTTGTTTTGTTGTACTTTTAATAGTTAAACTTGCTGTTCCACTCTTTTCTACTTAAAACATGCTGGCATTTATATGTTTATTCTTCTGCTTTATTTTTTTTTTACTAACGCTGACTGATTTTAAGATTTTATACTTAATCTCTAGTTTTAAACATTTTGGTTATGATGACTCTTGGCATAGTTTTCTAATTTTTTTTTCATCTTTAGGTTTATAGTTTTAAGCAAATTTGAACTATTTTGCCTCTTATGTCTTTAAATATGTTTTCTTTTCTCTGATTTATCCTTTAAAATTCATAATTAAACCCTATCAGATAATGTTTTGTTATTTGCTTCCTTCTTTTTTATTTTGGTTCCTTCTAAGCCTATGTCTAGGAGTCTTCTTTCCTCCATAGTGTCTGAAGTGCTGGGAGTCCTATTCAGTGTTTCTTCACTTATAGCATGGTGTTTATCCTTAGTGTTTGAATTGGAATTTTTGATCCTCTCCATGTTTCTGACATATTCCACCTTTCATCTAACTTCTGATTGTATAGAGTAGTTACAATAACTTGCTGGCTCTTTACTCAGCCATGTACTATGTCGTATTAAGCTTATCTAATACATTCTTCATTTCTGTTTTTGCATTTTTTGAGCACTAACAGGTCCTCTTGACTCTCAGACATTGGAAAAGTTTCCTTCCTCTCAACCTAAATTTTCCATTTGTTCTTGTAAATTGTCTTTTTTTATCCCGAAAGTCTGAACATATTAATCATAATTATTTTACATATAAAACTTTGAATTTTCTATTTTATAACACCTGTGTCATAATTTAATAGGCTTATGATCCTTCTCTTTTTTTTCTTGTTGTTGGTGTTGTTTTTTTGCTTCTGTTTGTGTGTGTGAGTGTGTGTGTGTGTGTGTGCGTGCTTCCCTTTAGCATTGCTTTTATTTGTTGAAAGCCAAACATGATGTAATAAATGAGATAAATAATTCTTTAGTGGTGAGTTTTGTATTAATCTGACTAAAGTTTTGTTATGCTTAGTGTTTGTTGTATCCATAGGTGCCAGAGGCTTCACATTTTCTTCAGTGTCTTTGCTTTCATCCCTCCTATCGATTCTGGGCTTCCTTAAGTACACTTCTGAGAGTTGCAGTGCTTTCTGCTATAATCCACTATTATTGTACTCAAGTCCTATTTCTCTGTTGGCAAGGTACACATGGGAGGAAGGATTCTATAATCTTATGATTAAATCACAGTCTTAGTGTGCCTGTGTCCCTGGGAAGTAATGTTCACAAGTGTTTCTCAGCATTTTTCTTCCACTTAGATGAGACAGGAAGTCCCAGGGGGCAGACATTGGAAAAGTTTCCTTCCTCCAAGTGGAATGAATCTCTGCTAGTCTTTTCTTCTAGATCTTAAGCCTCTGCTAGAGAGAAGATGCCCCAGGGTATTTCATCCTATTTACTCCTTCCTACCTCTTTTTGAAGTATTCACCCTAAGTATTTTGGATGTGTCTTCCAGTAATAAAACCCAGAAAAGTTTGAGATGCCCACTGTAAGCTACTGTCTCCCTTGCTGGTGATCCACAAGCAGATTCTAGCAATTCACTATGGTGATCATTTTAGTGTTCTTACCATTTTTTGGCTCTAGCAGATTTTGCTCCAGTTGAGTAAATCTTTAGTTCAGAATCTGGCTTCTTCTGTTTCTACAGATTTTCTCACCATGGTTTGCAAATGACCTCGAATCTCTGAGTTTTAGTTTGTTCTATTTTTTGTTTTGTTTTGTTTTTAAAGATGGAAATGATGATATCCTTCCTACATTTTACACATGTCAGAGCTGAAGCTAGACACCTAAAAACTGTTTAAAAAACATTTTTGGACTAATTATAATGTCTCTTTCATTTTAGTTATGGTTTCATTTTACTTGATTTTCTTTTAATTGTGTACCCTTTTTTCTTTAATCTTTGCTTGTCTAATGGGCTTTTGACAATTCAAGGCTTGCTTTGTTATAAAAATGAAGAGTTCAGCTTTGTGTTCATTATCTCTGTTCTTGAGGAGTTTCACATTACTCTACTCCATACTTTAGGTATTCTACTGTGGTGGGTTGAAGCATGAACTAGTCTTTGTGCTCTATGACTTCCAGGACTTAAAGTTCTGCATAGCTCTTTATGCCATCTTTACTGACACAAATGTCCTCATTATAACTTAGATAAGGATTAAAGAGGGACCCTCCATAGACAGTTGGAGATATATTTTTATGAAAGTCTCTTTTCTAGTCCTCCAGCAATTTTAATCTTCTTGGAATTTTCTATGCTTTGATAATATGAGGAGAGTCCCATGTTATGCCTGGATTCTCCCTCCCTGAGCTGAGTGTAGAATTTCTCTCCAGCATTAAATTGTGACAGTCTTAAGGCTTGGCATAGTTCCCAGGGATGCTGTAACATTCCCCAAATCTTGGATGGTTTTAAGCAATAAAAATTTGCTCTTTCAAAACTCCAGAGGCTAGAAATCAAAGTGTTGGCAAGGTCATGCTCTCTCTGAGTTACTGGGAAAGATACTTTTATGCTTCTTCCTAGCTTCTCCTGGTTGCTGGCAACCCATTGATATTCTTTACCTTTTGATACCATAACTTCCAATCTCTGTGTCCTTGGTCACATGGTATGTTCCGATTTAACATTGTGTTCAAAATTTCTTATTCTTTTAAGGACTGAATTAGAGCCCAGTCTTAGTCTCAATGCCATCAACACAACCTGATGTCATCTGAAAAAGCCATATTTCAAAATAAGATCACAATCACAGTTTCTAGGTAGACATGAATTTTGGGGAGACATGATTCAATATAGTACAGGGCTTAATTTTTTTCTTCCGTATATCTAAGATTATTGTGGGAACACTGTTATTGTATTTGTTTTCTTTAGTTTTTAGTAGTTTTAGTAGGAATGATAAATTTTGATTCCTTTCAATTTCTCTTATCCAGAAGTAAAAGTCCTCCTCTCAGTTGTTTAACCACTATAAACCCCATGTTTCAATTGGGGTTCACTGCCAAATTTTTCTTTAATAATGTATTCCCTTTCCTAAAAGCTGACTTAAATACAGAAAAGAAAGCTAAAATATATAAACATTGAATACAGATTGTGGTGGGCAGATGTTGAAATGTGTTAACTACCAAAAGGTTGAATTAATAAATTTATACATTAAGAAAATTATTGTTGTATAGAATTTATATCTTGTCTTGTGCTTTGAGAAAGAAATTATGATAATATACATCAAATATATACAGTGGAAAGAAAGTTTGTACAGTAGTCTAGTACTCTGAATCATTTTGGGGCAATGCTATTGTAAAGTATGGATGATGTCAGGTCACTGCTAAGGCTGGATTACCATAATTAGCCAAGTCACTGGGCCAAGAAGAAAGCATTAGAAATTTCTAAAAACACAGTGTTATTTTGAGAGAGGGTATCACTAAGTTGCCAAAGCTGGCCTTGAAAAATAGCTGAGTGCTGAAAAATTAGAGCTATAACTAATTAATGATTACATTATTTAGGAATATTTTCTGAAGATCTGCTCACAACTCCTTATTGGTATGGCAAAATGGGGTAAATTGACTATAAAAATTAGCATTATGACTATGGCTAACATTCTTCTTACACTCAGAATTCTGCCATATTTTTATTAGACATGCTTACTATTTATGATGTCAGACTTTTATAGCATGAAAAATCTTTGACTGAATCATTTTTTGCATTTTTGGAGTGGAGACAAAATATTGCAACTGAGTGGACCAATCATTTTGATATCTAATACAATTTTGGATTTTAGAATTGAGAAATAGTTTATGAATACATTCAGATCTTTTCTTAGGCAAAACATAAAATATGATAATGTAAAAAATACTGGAGAAAGTGAATCTTGTTAAAAATTTACTTAGAGATTTCATTCATGAAACATTTCCCACAGTGGTTTTTGATATCTAGAGAGGACAAGGTAGCTAGAAAAATCATTTCCTAAAAATTTGCAAGGTAGCTAGAAAAATCATTACCCTAAAAATAAGCCTTAACTAGGTTTTTGAAAGCTCCAAGAAGGGAAAGTAATCATATCTGTTCATCCAAAGAAACCATGGATTCCTCCAAGTGTCCTAAATATTTTTTTAAGTATTAACAATCTGTTTTTATACTTTTAATCAATTACAATTTTTAACTTAACTAATTGTTGATATTTTATGTCACTTTTACTAGAATTACTTGGTGATACTCCATACACCACTTAGAGACCATAAAATACATAAAATTCAAGGTGATATATTAAATATTCTATTCAAAGATTTTAATTACTAAATGTATACCCTGTCCAAGCAGGAAACATGCACTTGTAATAATTGCACTTACAAAGCAGTGAGATAAAGATGACATCACATGTTTGTGAAGTGCTGATTTCAAAGAATATGAAGTGCTAATTTTTCTAGATTATATGCTTCTTGACAACTTTCAATTTGTGCCTTAAGCCATAAGTGTATTAACCTCTGCACAAAGATGTGGGAAATGAGCATTCAAAGATGACAGGGCAGAATGTACAAAATTCATGCTAGAAAGAATGATATAAGGGCTGGGGTTGTAGCTCAGAGGTAGCGTGCTCGTCTAGTATGTGTGAGGCCCTGAATTCGATCCTCAGCACCACATAAAAATAAATAAAATAAAGGCATCTTGTCCAACTACAACTAAAAACTATTTTTAAAAAGGATGCTATAAGACAGACATATTCAGGGATTGGCAGAGCCAACATTGTGTAACATTCTAGAAGGTACTAAAGGAAAACAATTTTCTTAACAATTTACATTGTCTTCACTGGCACTGGGATGAAGATAGAAATTCTGGCAATAATGGCTAAAGAAAACATTGTGTAACATTCCAGAAGGCACTAAAAGAAAACAATTTTCTTAACAATTTACATTATCTTCACTGGCACTGGGATGAAGATAGAAATTCTGGCCATAATGGCTAAAGAAAACATTGTGTAACATTCTAGAAGGCACTAAAAGAAAACAATTTTCTTAACAATTTACATTATCTTCACCGGCACTGGGATGAAGATAGGAATTTTGGCAATAATGGCTAACATTAATAATTGTGTAACATTCTAGAAGGCACTAAAAGAAAACAATTTTCTTAACAATTTACATTATCTTGAAAAGAATTATTAAATATAATGAAAAGGACAGGTGAAAGTAAACAAACAGATCTGATAACCTCCTTTTTTGTTAATAATTCTTAACAGTTATTTACCCAATTTAAATTAAACCATTTAAATCACGTGAATAATAAAAAAAATTTTTGGATCCTTTTTTTTATGAGCGCTCATCATATATGATATATGGACATACGTACATTCAAACATATAACACAAAACACAAGTGTGCACACATAATATAATACATACAACACATAACATAATAGTAAAGGCCTTATAACTTTTTACAGGTGAAATCTCCATTGCAATGTTTAAAAACTCAATAGTCAAAAAAGAAAACAAATAGAACTGATCAGCAAAACATTAACCTAGGTCTGTATGAGCTCAAAAAACAAAATAGAACTTCATGATATGGGAAAGGGCAATAACAAAACAGATATTGAAAAAAGCATCCTGGTTCTGTCACAGATGTAAGGATAGCCAAATTGGAGTTTTGGATATCAGCTGTTATTGATTTGAGCCAAATCATCTTCTTTTTGGTCTGTAGAATTCGCTTTAGTTAATCTCTCTGGAATCCAAATTGGCTGCTGTTCTCCCTGTGGAAACACACAAACAGACCCCCGACTCCAGACAATCACTGGGTCAGGATTTTCGTTAATCTCTCCGGAATCCAAATCGGATGCTGTTCTTCCTGTGGAAACATATAAACAGGCCCCCGACTCCAGACAATCACTGGGTCAGGACCTTGGTTAATCTCTCTGGAATCCAAATCGGCTGCTGTTCTTCCTGTGGAAACACAAAAACAGACCCCCAACTCCAGACAATTACTGGGTCAGGACCTTTCCATTGTCCTGTTAGAATATCTTTCCAAAGTACCTTGGGCTTATGTACATATTTTGGACACATATGCCTTTCTGCAGCACTAAGTCCTGATGAATCCAAATTTAAAAAGTTTAGAGTAAAAAGGGTTATTTTAAGTTTATCTTTGGGGAATATATACCCCTTCCCAATTCCGTCTTTTTGCTTTAATAAGTACATTTTAATAGTTTGATGAGCTCTTTCAACTATGCCTTGTCCCTGTGGATTGTATGGGATTCCTGTTATATGAGTAATGCCAAATGATGAGCAAAATTGTTTAAAAGAAGTAGACGTATAACTAGGGGCATTATCTGTTATTAACTGTTTTGGAATGCCCACAGTGGCAAAATTTTGTAAGCAATGAGCTATAACATCTTTAGTTTTTTCTCCGGCATGAAGGGAGCCCATCAAAAATCCAGAAGAAGTATCAACTGTAACATGCAAATATTTTAATTTTCCAAATTCTGGCAAGTGTGTGACGTCCATCTGCCAAATATGGTTAGGTATCAGTCCTCTAGGATTGACTCCAAGATTAACTTGTGGTAAAAAGGTCACACAATTTTGACATTGTTTTATTATTTGTCTAGCTTGCTCCTTAGTTATTTTAAAACGCTTTTGTAAAGTATTAGCATTGGCATGGAACCTTTTATGAAAATTTATAGCTTCTTCTAGTATAGAGAAAATATGTACGTCATGTATAGTTTTATCTGCTAAATCATTGCCTAAACTAAGGGCTCCAGGCAATCCTGTATGTGCCCTGATATGTCCTATAAAGAATGGATCTTTTCTGCCCCAGATTAAACTTTGTATAGTGGAAAACAAAGAGAAAACAGTAGAAGAAGGGGAAATCCAACCAGCATCTTCAAGGGATACTATAGCATTAACTATATACTGACTATCAGAAAATAAATTAAATACAGAATCTTTAAATATCACAAAAGTTTGTAATACTGCATTAAGCTCTACCTTTTGAGCTGATTGTTTGGGTACTAAAAATGTAAAAGTTCGATCAGGTGTAACTATTGCTGCTGTACCATTATTTGACCCATCAGTGAATATATTTGGAGCATCCATGATAGGTGTTTTTCTTGTCATTTTTGGAAAAATTACAGGATGCAATGACCAAAAAGACAATAAAGGATTAGATGGTAAGTGGTTATCAAATGAAACATTAGGTTTGCACATGATTATTGCCCAAGTATTTAATTCATTAGCTAATTCATCAATTTGATTCATAGTATATGGAGTAATAATTTTATTAGGAGAAATTCCAAACACTGCCTTTGCTGTTTTTATTCCTTTGAGTATTAATTGTCCTACAGCCTCAGGATACCTAGTAAGAATAGTGTTAGGAGAATAAGATAAATGTAACCATAATAATGGACCTTCTTGCCAAAATACTCCTGTAGGAATATTTTTTGTTGGTAGTACAATAAATAATAAAGGCAAACTTATATCAATTCTATCCAAATGCATATTTTCCATATATGTTTCAATAATTTTTAATGCCTTTCTTGCTTCAGGCGTTAACATTCGGGGTGAATTTGGATCTGATGGACCTTTTAGGATATCAAATAAAGGTTCCAATTCTCCTGTTGGAATACCTAGATAAGGCCTTATCCAATTTATGTCTCCTAATAACTTTTGAAAGTCGTTAAGTGATTTGAGTTGATCTACTCGTATTTGAATTTTTGGTGGACGGACCATGGTTGAAGATAATAGAACTCCCAAATAATTAATTGGAAAATTTAATTGTACTTTATCTATTGCTATCTCTAGATTATAATTTTTTAATAAGTTTGAAAGTGTGGCATAACATTCTAGCAATGTGTTTTTAGCTTTGTGTGCTAATAATATATCATCCATATAGTGAAATATTTGTAGCTCAGGATTTTGATTTCTAAGTGGCTGGATTACTCTGTTAACATAAATTTGACACATAGTTGGGCTGTTAGCCATCCCTTGAGGGAGTACTTTCCATTCATATCTCTGATCAGGACCTTCATGATTTAGTGCAGGGATAGTAAATGCAAAACGTGGACTATCCTCAGGATGAATTGGAATTGGAAAAAAAACAATCTTTAATATCTATAACTAAAACATACCAAGTTTTTGGCAAAGCAGACAACTGAGGAATCCCCGATTGAGCAGGTCCCATAGTGACCATTTCATTATTAATGGCTCTTAAATCTTGCAATAATCTCCATTTACCAGATTTCTTTTTGATGACAAAAATGGGAGTATTATGGGGAGATACAGAAGGTTGTATATGTCCTTCCGCTAATTGTTGTTTGACCAGATCATGGGCTACTTGTATCTTTTCTTTAGTCAAGGGCCACTGAGGAACCCATACTGGTCTTTCTGATTTCCATGTAATTTTTATTGTCTCAGTGGCCCTTTGTGAAAATCCAACCCATGTCTGTCTATTCCTTGATCTATTTGTATTGGTGCTGCTATACCTTGTTCTTGTTTTTCTAATCTTTTTCCTTTCCTAAAACCTTGTCTAGCCCTAATAGTGGGTGCATTTTGATTGATGTTATTTGTTAATGTCAAACCTAATTGATCTAAGACATCTCGTCCCCATAAATTTACAGGAAGATGATCCAATACATATGGCTGTATAGTTCCTTCACATCCTTCAGGATCCTTCCAATCTGATACCATTGCACTTCTATCGGGATTAGTCGCCACTCCTAAGCCTCGAAGCATTTGAGTGGCTTGCTGTAATGGCCAATGTTTGGGCCATTCTTGATGAGAGATGATGCTAAGGTCTGCACCTGTATCCAGTAGCCCATTAAATTCATGTCCTTTAATATTTAGTTTTAGCATGCGGCGAGAATCTAAATTTAAAGAAAGCATAGCCCAATCTACACCTGTGGAGCCTAATCCCTTGGAATCTCTTTCTACAGCATGACTGGAAAATTTATCATGTAGGCTTGGTATTATTAGTAATTGTGCTATTCTATCTCCTGGTGAAATTACTGATATACCCTTTGGAGAACTGGCTATAATTTTTATTTCACCTTCATAATCGGGATCAATTACCCCAGGACTTATCAAAAGTCCTTTTAGAGTAGAAGAGCTGCGTCCCAATAATAAGCCTACTGTTCCTTTGGGAAGAGGACCTTTCACCCCTGTGGGAATGATTTGAACTCCCATCTCTGGAGTTAGTACTGCTCTGGTGGAGGCGCAGATGTCCAACCCTGCGCTCCCTCTAGTCTGTCTGACGAGGGATCTGATGCCCTGGGCACTACCCTGATGGGGTTGCTGGGGTTGCTGGGTTCCTCCAGAGCTCCGTATATTTGTGGTTTGGGGCCCCGGAGCATTGGGGCCCCCTGTCCGTTTTTTGGCAAAGGAGCCCGATGCCTTTGTCCACGATATTGTGGATAAAAACCTTGTCCTTGTTCGTTTTTTGATAATGGAGTACCCTCTATGGTGGTTTGAGAATGGCATTCATTAGCCCAATGTCTCCCTGTACGGCATCATGGGCAAATACCCGATATTCTATTCCTTTGATACCTAGTATTGTTAAACCCTCCTCCTATGGGGCAATTCCTTTTAAAATGTTCTGCTTGTTGACAATTGTAGCATGTTCTTGGCCTGGCATCTAAAGCCTGTTTTACTGCAGCTGCCACAATTTGCCCTTGTTCATTAATGTCTCTGGCATCTAAAGCCAGTTTTACTGCAGCTGCCACAATTTGCCCTTGTTCATTAATGTCTCTGGCATCTAAAGCCTGTTTTACTGCAGCTGCCACAATTTCCCCTTGTTCATTAATGTCTCCGGCATCTAAAGCCTGTTTTACTGCAGCTGCCATGACTTGCTCTTGTTCATTAATGTCTCTACACAATTTAATATATTTGTTTAAATCTTCCTGTTTCCATGGTCTAATGATATCTCTGCACCAACGATTCGCTTGGTCATAAGCCAGTTGTTTTATTAATGGCATTGCTTGTTCTGTATTCCCAAAAACTCTGGTAGCTGTTTGAATAAGCCTATCTACAATTTCAGCATAAGGTTCATTAGCTCCTTGTATTATCTTAGATAATTGACCTTGTAAACCTCCATGTCCTTGTAAAGTCTTCCATGCCTTAAGTGCATCTATAGCAATTTGTGCGTATACACCAGGATCATATGCAAGTTGTTGCTGCCGATCCTCATAAGGTCCCTTTCCTAACAACATATCTAGATTTCTCTGAGGATAACCAGCTGCTGCATTTCCCCTAGCCGTCTCCTTGCAAAATTCCTCATTAGCAACCTTCCATAACAGGTATTGTCCTCCAGTTAGCACAGCTTTACACATATTAGCCCAATCTGCTGGCGTCATGTTTAAGTTGGTAATGGATTCAATCAAGCTTACAGTGAAGGGTGCTTGAGGACCATAGGTTGTTACAGCCTCTTTTAGCTCCTTCACTGTTTTGTAAAATAAACCCTGGTGAATTCGCTGCCCTCCTACCTCAAATACAGGGCATACTTGAGATCCTGTCTCAGGATCCCAACTATCAACTGCGGGGGTTGGGAGCCTCCTAGCATATGGAGGTGGTGCTGTTGATTGGACACTTATGCCCTCTGGTGATAGAATGCTGTTAGTAGCAGTCTCCTGTAGAGGTGGTGCTGTTGGTTGGACACTTTCACTCTCTAATAGAAAGATGTTATTAACAGTCTCCTGTTGTAACTTTTCCCCTGATGGCTTTTGCTGCTCTAAACTTCCTTCCTCTACCTTTGTCTGAACTGAAGGCTTTCGACTAAGCAAACCAGATACGAGCGTCCACATTGGCAATGTGCCAACTGGCAGAGTCCCTGGGCTTTTCTTTTCTATTCTTTTTAAATCCTCACCATGATATTTCCATTGTGATATATCTAACAACTCCTCCTTAAAAAGCCATGGGCTATATTTTTGTATTATATCAACGTATGCCCTGACTGCTCTTGATTTCACTGGGAAGCTTCCTTGCTCTAACAATTTACTTAACAATCTTTCGGTTTGTTTTTTACTAATTGCTGATCCCGTATTTCTATAATACAACCCAGCAAGATAACAGCAAACAAAACCGAGACAGAATCCAATAAAAATGGAACAACAAAATTTCATTATAGCCTTTCTATCCTCCTGACATGTGTATCCGTCCTTTCTCCCTATCTGTTCCTCAGACGTAAATAGTTTTTCCTCAAATGTGAGCTGTTTTTCTTCCGTCTCACTCATCTCCAGGGACTGAAATGTCCATCCTTCCTTTCTCCCTATCTGTTCCTCAGACGCAAATAGTTTTTCCTCAGATGTGAGCGGTTTTTCTTCCCTCTCACTCATCTCCAGGGACAGGCAAGTTAAAACAAAAATGAAGCAAAACAAAAGAGTAAACTTAGAATGGCTACCCATCCTCTTGCCCTGCCCTCAGGGGCGAGCAGTTTACTTACCCTCAGTCACTCCCCGTGCGAGCCACCAAATGCCGCAGTCTGGCTGGGCACAATTCAGGAGCCACTTGTCAAAAGAAACAAACTTTATTTTTAAAACTACAAACGCCAAACAAAACAGCTCCTCAGGAAAAACCCTCAGAGCCCAACTGCCACTACCGGCTTCCACAAGCCTCTCTCCTCACCAAACCACACCACCTCCCACAATCCTCCTGCTCTTGAGGCCGATTGGCTGGGTCACGTGGGCGGAGCCAAAGAAGTCCCCCAATGAGCAGTTCCGTAGTCTGAAGGGCAGGGAAACAGCCCAATGAACATCACCGCAGAGAAGCCAATCAGCTAGATGTTGCTGGGGCCGCTGTGAGCCAATCATCAGCTGGCAGTCTGAAGGGCAGGGAAACAGCCCAATGAACATCACCGCAGAGGAGCCAATCAGCTAGATGTTGCTGGGGCCGCTGTGAGCCAATCATCAGCCGGCAGCTGGAAGTTTGCTGGCAGCTGGAAGTTTGCTAGGGCCCCTTTGGCTGTGGCTCTCAACAGGAAACACAGTAAACAAGACTTAATTATTTCACTCACCACACAGGGGCTGCACTCTAAGAACCTAAGCTATAAGGCAGATTAATTTTCTTCTTTTTATTTTTCTTTCCCTGGAGGGATTGCTATAGCAACAAAAGTAAATTGTATGTGAGGCCAACATCTACAAACTTTTAAGGCAAACAGCTGCTGCACTTCACTTCCAGTTTTTAGTATGAAAGAAAGAATAGCCATCCAAACAAAGCGTCCAATGATTAGTTCCACAAAAGGTGCATTTTAATGTGCATGGAATAGATCTGTCATTGTTTTAAAAGGACATAATCTTGGAAAAAAATCACCATTGTTTATTTGCATCTTGTGAGCCAGTATTGGGGGTAGTCTTTCTTCTACACAACAGAACACATACAATAAAACCTCCTCTACAGAGTTAATTAGACTTGGCAGATAGGACTATTTGTGTAAGGAATTTTCCCCTTAGAAAAAGCCTTCTCTAGCAAAGAAAGCTACTGAAATTGTACTTTTCGTGATACAGTAGCTTTTGCCTTCTATCAGTTTTTATGTATGCAATATAAAAAATTCTGTGAGGAAAGAATTCTGTTATATTATTCATTTCATGTGATACAGAAATTAAAATGAAAAAGTCTACAGTAATATGACCATAGAAATATTCTAATTAGCATGTTGGTGAAAATTTTTAAAAAAGTAATATTGTCTTTTCTTCTAATTCAATAGCAGCCTTGATGATAGCACCCAGGGCCTCATACATGCTAGGCAAGTGCTCCACCACTGAGCTTATTCCAGCTCCAAAATAGTATGTTTAATCTCTCATGTGCAATACATGTTAACACAACAATAATCTTTCATAAATATTGATAAAATTTAGGAGTAAAATTCACATTTTATAAGCAATCATCTTTAACAGTATCTATGTTTGGGGATCAAAACCCACAGGCTTGGAATCCAAATATATTTGAGCCATACATCTGATAGGTCTTAAAGAAATTTCTTTTAATAATAATAAATGATAGCATGTGAAAGAGATTCTTATTAAAGAAAAACAAAGATTTTGCATATGGCATTTTATTAGTTTTATCAAATTTTTACATGACTTTCTATAATTTGTAACAGCCATATCTATCTAGGCAGGCTCTGCCAACATTTACCTATTTACTTCTTTCTTAGATTTTTCATTCCCTTTCTCCTCTCAGCTCCTCTCTTCTCCTCTCCTCTCCTTCCCTTTCCTCCTCTCTTTTCTCTTGTTCTCTTTCCTTCTTATTGGATAAAATTCACATAGTTTGAATGAAATTCATCTTAGATTTAATAGAATCTTTCCATTAACCTATGATAATGAATATCACATCATAATACTTTTATTTATTAATCTATTTATTTATTTTAATTAGGTATATGTGACATCAGAATGCATTTGGATTCATTGTGCAGACTTGCAGCACAACTTTTCATTTCTCTGGTTACACACAATGTGGTGTGACACCTTATGTGGGGTCATACATGTACATAGGTTAATGATGTCCATCTCATTCTGTTGTAGGGACAGATGAGGCAAGGCACCAAAGACAGCAGGAAACAGTTTTATTTATCTGCAGCCAGGTTCATAGGGCACAGCTTTTGCTGTAATCAATTAATTTCCTGAACCCCAAGTTCAGGTAGTTTCAGAATTTTAAATCCAGCATGTAAGGGGAGGGGTTCAGAATTTCACAATCTACAGAAGTTCACATAAAAGCAGCTTTGTCTTTTACTGTTCTGGGCAACTTAACTCTTCAAGGACAACACCTGAGAAGGGGAGAGCTTCTTCTCCCCTTTCTTTCCTCCCCCTGCCAGCTGTTACCATGGAGTCCAATTGGTAACTTCTCTTATCTTAGAAATTTAGACATCTCTGTGAAGCCCCAGCTCAAGGCCAGAGGCCTTGTTTCCACATTTCTACAAACTACTATACTGGATACATGTTTGTAAAAAACTAGTAAGGGAGTGTTCAGGACCTGGAGTGCTGATTTCTTCCAGGCTAGCAGCCAAGTAAAATTGGGCAACACAAAAAAAAATAGGAAGTTTATGTATATTGAACTCTATTGTAGAGACTCTTTGGCTGACAGTCCTAAAATCAGCCAAGGTGAAGATTTCTGGAGAAGCCCATCATCTTTCCTGCCATAATGCCTTCAATTTTTGCCCAAATTTTCTCCATTTTTCCCATTTCCTTACCCCCATTATAAATCAGCATCCACTTATTAGAGAGAACATTCAACCATTGTTTTTTGGGACTGGCTTACTACACTTAGCATAATATTCTCCAACTCCATTCATTTACCTGAAAATGCAATGATTTTATTCTCTTTTATTGCTGAGTAATATTCGACTGCATGTAGAACTCAGCTGTGAATCCTTCTGGTCCCAGGCTTCTCTTGGTTTGTAGGCTTTTGATGGTGTATTCTCTTTCCTTGCTTGACATTAACCTGTTTAAATTGTGTATGTCCTCTTGACTCAGTTAGGGTTGATCATATGCCTCTAGAAACTTGTTGGTGTCTTCAAAGTTTTCTATTTTACTGGAGTATAAATTTTCAAAACAATTTCTAATTATCTTCTGTATTTCATTAGTGTCTGTCATGGTATTCCCTTTTTCATCACAAATTTTATTAATTTATGTTCTCTCTCTTTCTTTTCATTAGGGTGGCTAAATATTTGTATTCCCAGACATTTTGGTTTATTTTTGGTTTTTAACTTGACTTGTTTTTTCCTTTGATTGGCCTCTCCTTTGGTGTATTTCCTCCCTTTGCTGATTTTCATTGTTTTTTATTCCCTCCTCCTGGGATATTTTGTTGAGAATGCTCTGTAGTTCAGGCTTTCTCACTGTAAATTCTTTTTACTTTTATCATGAAATGATTTTTTTTTATTTATCATCAAGTCTGAAACTTAATTTTGCTGGATATACTATCATTGGTTGCATTCCATTTTCTTTCAAAGCTTTGCATATATTGTTCCAGAATCTCCTTCCTGGCTTTGATGGTCTAGGTTAAAAAATCTGCTTAGATCCAAATTGTTCTCTCCCTATATGTAATCTGATTCCTCTCTCTTGTGGCCTTTAAAATTCCACTCTTATTCTGTGTGCTAGGCATTTTATTATAACGTGTCTTGGTGTAGATCTGTTGTAAGTTTGTACTTTTGGTGTCCTGCTAACCATCTGTACTTGATTTTTCAATTCATTCTTCATGTTTGGGAATTTTTCTGTTATTATTTCATTGAAGAGACTATGCATTCCTTTGATTTGAAACTCTGTGCCTTCCTCTATCCCAAAAAATCTTAGATTTGGTCTTTTTATGTTATCCCATAATTTTTTAATGTTCTGTTTATAGTTTCTCACTATCTTCACTGTGTGGTCAACTCTATTTCCAGATTGTATGTTTTTTCTTCATTGTCTGAGGTTTTGTCTTCCAAGTGATCTAGTCTGTTTGTGATGATTTCTATTGAGTTTTTTTTATCTGTTCTATTGTTTCCTTCATTTCAAGGATTTCTATTTTTTTTGTTTTGTTTTTAGAATCTCTAGCTTTTTCTTAAGCTAATCTTTTGCTCCCTGTTTTTGCTCCCTTATCTCTTGGTGTGATCTATGGTTGCCTATATTTGCTCTCTTATCTCTGTGTTGGAGGGATCAATTTTTGTTTGTTTTTGCTCTCTTATGCCATTCTTTAATTTGCAGATCATGTTAATTATGTACATTCTGAACTCCATCTCTGACATTTCCTTAACTGAACTGTCAGTGGATACTATTATTGTAGTATCTTGATTTGTTTGGGGAACTTTCTTTCCTTTTTCTTTTCATGTTGTCTATGTGTCTTCCTTTCTTGCAGTGTGGATCTGAGGTATTACAGTTTCTATCCTATAATCTTGGGATATCCCTGCAGATTACCTGTACCTTATGTTGGTGTTGGGCTTCCAGTCCCCCACAGGTGTGCCAAGATGGATGCTACTGCAACTAAAGATGGTGGCTGCAATAGTGGAGGTAACTAAAGATAGCAGTGGGGTGTCCCAAAATGGATACAAACAAATTCATAGATGGGGTTAAAAGGGTAGGACTTACAATGTCTTTGGGATGCCTGTTCAGAGATTCAGCTGCCTTAAGCCTCCATTATCCCAAGGTGGAGGCTACTACGTGGGGAGGATTATGTCAATGGTCACAGTGTCCCAAGATGGATGGGAGTTAGGCCTGGGATCCTGTGTTCATCTACAAGGAAGTCCTGGGCCAGGGCCTGGGCTCTGGCCTGCATCAGCAAGGGTGGTCCTAGGACAGGGCCTGGGTTCCTGTGTGGGTGGGCAGGTTAGCAGAGAACACCTCATAATTCTTGTTCCCAAGATATACACAATTTGTCCCTGAATATGATGATCAACTTAGGAAGGCTATGTATCTCTATTTGGTCTCATATCAATATACCCCATTATTATTATTTATATTATTATCATTTGATATTTTATTATTATTATTATTATTATTATTATTATTATTGACTGTAGATCAATATATCTCATCTCCACACACTTCAATCCCTTTTCTAAGGGATGAGCAAAGAGGTAATGCCACTGTTTGGGCTAAAACCTTATAATAAGCATGGCTGGCAATAAGATAAAGCTGACATGTTGGCAAAGTGCAGATAGAAGGTAGAAGCAGGATGGAAGGTGAATGAATTGAAAACAATCCAGAAGCATGAAAAGTTAAAACTTCTCAAAGACATTAAACTAAATGTTTTAGTAACATGTACCTTTAAATGCTCTACTTGTTTAATGTGGTTTAAGTTTTATGTAAATTAAAATATAAAATCCACACTAATATGCTACATTTTAAAATTAAGGTTATAGTGAAGTCAATTCTTTGGTTTACATGTTAAAAGTAAAACCTAGAAAATTTACATACCATAAATTTTACTCATATAACTATGAGACACTAAAGTACCATGACCCCTGGAGATCTCAAGTAATTAACTTTTCATATGTGGAACTGAAGAGAAATTCAAGTGAAAAAATAAATTTGAAAATTGGTTACTTTGAAAAAATACTGTATCATTATTTCATATGATAAGGAATAATTTTATTGTTTAAATTAAAATACAATAAAATTGTCACTATTTGGGGTGTAGTTTTATGAAATTTTATACATATATATTCATGTAAACACCAACGTAATTTAAGAGACAGCACAATTTCATCACTCCCAAATCTATCCTTTCATTATCTTCTTGTTTTCTCACACTTGCTCCACTATGTATCACTGAGAAGCACTGATCAACTCTGTCATTGTTGGTTTAATTTCTGAGAAAATCATATAAATGAACTCATACAATAAGTAAACATTTAAGACTGGTTCCTTTCACTTAGCCATTAAGATTCATGCAAGTTGTATGTATCAATAGAATCTACTGCTGGCTTGGTGCATATAAATATTAATATAAATTTGTGTGTGTGTGTGAGAGAGAGAGAAACACAGTCTGAATGCATTGCTTAGGCTGGCCTTGAGCTTCCCCATCCTCCTGTCTCACCTGAGATTACAGGTGTATACAACTACTGCACCCAACTATGAATATACCTGTTCATTACTCAGTGTTGTTTCATCTTATGAATGCACCACAATTTGTTTACCCATACATATATGAAGAATATTTCAATTGTTTTTAGTTTCTCATCTTTTTAATTAAACTACTATAAACATTTATGTGCAGGTTTCCCCATAAACACAACTTTTCATTTATCTGGAGTCAATTCTAACAAGCGGGATTGCTGAGACATATGGTATGTGTATGGGTAACTATTAAAACCTGCCAAACAAATTTCTAGATTATAATTTTGTATTCCAGTGAGCTATGCATGTGAGTTCCACTTGTAAAGAGTACACAGTAGTACTTGCTATTAGCAAAATTTTATTTTTAATACATTCTACTATCTGTATAGTAGAACCTCATTGTGGCTTTACTTCTCTAATGAAGAAATTCATCTATTTATCTTCTACATATTCTTATATCCTCTTTCACATTGTGTTCCACATGTATACGCATGTTCTTTGGCTCAGGGTTTCTTAAAATCCTTGACTTCCACTCTCCTCACCTTTTTCTTATTAGATGACTATTGTTCTCTGTTGTTATTTGAATATTCTTTATTTTTTTTTTCTGGCTGCAAGTCTTTTGTCGTGTGACATATAAATAATTTGTACCTGTATATAGTTTATCTCTTCACTCTCTTAAAAGAGATCTGCAGAGAAAAAAAAAATGTTATATTTTTAAATATATTCTGGCTTATTAATTAGTTTTAGTGTCAAGTCTATGGATTATTTAATTCCAGATCTTGACAATTCTACAATGTCTCCTAAAAGTTTTGTAACTTTATATTTTACTTTAAAATCTATCATGTATTAGATTTGATTTTATAAAATGTATGAGAATGTTATCTAGGTTCAGTTGTACACATATAGATATTCAGTTGTTGCAATGGTGACTGTCTATGTAGTCTTTTGTCTTACTCCATGGTCATCATCAATTGGTCAATTTTAAGTGGCACTATTTGAAGAATATCTGGTTTATTCTTGATTTCTGTGTCTCTCCCTTCACTGGAGTCACACAACATTGATTAATGAAGCATTACATTATTGTAAATTCAAACAGTCTGATTCTTCCAACTTTACTTTTGGATTTTAAAACTGTTTTGCTATTTTAACAACCTGTTTTTCCATACAAAATTTAGATTCTTGCTTCTATCTACAGAATAAACCTGCTGAAAATTTGATTAACACTTTATCAAATGTATGGATAAACTGGAAAGAATTTTCTATGTGAAGAAAATTAACATGTTCTCAATATAGCTATTGAATTTTTCAACAAACTCAGTCCTCTCTCACACTTTCTCCTCTGTCTCTAAAATTTACACATTTTTATTATAATTTTTTCATTATTTTATGTTTAATAATTTTCAACTTTAGAATTTTTAAATATTTGAGCCAGTTAAAATAATATTTTACATTCTCTTCCATTTTTTAATAGTATATAAAAATATGATTGATGCTCAAGAGCTGAATTTGTTTTCCATAAATGTAATTAATTACCTTTTTTTCTTCGTATATTTCTAGAATATTCTTTGTAGAAAACATATGTCTGTAATATGGGTAGTTTTATTTCTACCTTTCCAATAGAGTCTGTTACTTGTTTTTTCTTTCTTACTTCACTAGCTTACATTTTCATCTTATATTGAATAACATTAGTAACAGCAATTGATCCATTTAGTCTAATTTGCTGATATATGTGTCTAGACTTGTTGGCAGTACTACTTGCTATGCTTTTAACTCTTATGACATCTGTATGGATATCCCCACTTTTATTGTTGATATGGGTTGTATGCATCTTTTTTTCATTTAGTCTTACTAGAAATATAACACTTTGTCACATTCATTGTAGCTATTGTTTCCTGTTTTCATCTCATTTATTTTTACATATACTTTTATTTTCACCATTTTTTAAAATTCTTTTTATATTTATTTATTTAGGTACTGTGGATTGAACCCTGGGGCATTTAAACCCTAAACCAAATCCCCAGATTTTTTTTTATGTTTTTATTTAGAGACAGGGTCTTGCTGAGTTGCTTAGGGCTTCTCTAATTTGCTGAAAATGCATTGAACTAAGGATCCTCCTGCTTCAGACTCCTGAGCCAGTGGGATTATAGGCTTGCACTACCATGCTTGGCTATTTTGGTATTTCTTAAAAGAACACACAATATTGCCCATGTGGAACCTTGTATTTTTTTCTATCATAACACTTACTGGTAGAGATTGCTTCTCAAAGCACTGGTTTATTATCATTGTAACAATATGATGTGTTTTTATTTCCATCCAATTCAAGATATTTTCTCATTTTCTTTGGAAATGTTCCTCTATGAACTGTTAATCATTTGAAAGTGCATTGTTTTAATCAAAGTGTTTGGCTTTTTTCTTTGGCTTTTATGTATAGTTTGTATCAACCAAACATGATATTTTTTAGCCATTATTTTCTTTTTCTTCATTTTTTCCACCACATTTTCTTCTTTCTTTGTTGGTTCCAATGACTCTGAAGAGTCTTTATCTTGTTGTTATTGCCTCTCATGAACCAAATTCTCTGTTTTTTTTTTTTTATCTTCTGTATTTCTACACATTTTTCTCTTTTATATGTTAAATGCCACTATTTCTACCACATTATCTTGATTGCATTGTACACATCCTGTTAGATATTTATATTGCTATTATATTTGAAATTCTTTTATGTACACTTTTCTGCTAAGATATACTTAACTATTAATTTCAAAAGACTTCTTCAGTGATTATAAATTTTTTATAAATATTGATTGTAAATCTCTTTCAGAGAATTCCAACATTATTGTCATATTATTATTGGCATCTGTAAATTGTATTTTATGTTATTTATGGAGTTTTCTTAAATTTCTCCCCTTGTTTAGTATATTTTTGTATTAACATGGACATTTTGATTATTACTATGAGAGTTACTGAGCCTTATTTAATTTCTATAGAAAATATTAATATTTTTGTTTTAAGAGGCCATCAATACAATTGGATTGGCTAACATGTTCTTTCCATGGTTCTATGTGTTTTGTTTTAATATTAATTAAATATTGAGACTTTGCAGTGCTATTCTGACCTTTTCCACAGATGCACCAGTCAGAAACAAATTTGGAAACTGGGCCATGATACAAGGTTAGCATTTCAAGTTTTAGTTTCTCTAGGGTTAAATTTACACATTCTCTGTTGGGATGAATTGAAGTGTTTATTCTCCCTAGGTCTTTCCTTTTTTTATTTTATTTATTTTTATTTTTTTTTACTGTCCTGATACTATCTAGATCCTCTGTGGTTCTCTGAGGTAAAAGTATGAGATTCTATTTTCCCTTTTCCCTAGCAACTTGCATTTTTTTCTTGTAACTCTTTTATTCTGGAATAAACAAAAAGTGAGAAAAAGCACCAATAGAGTTCATTCTCATGGCTAACAATGAATTTTCTTAAATGGAGGAATTTTCACCTCATTCAATCTTGACTGTTTTATTTGTTCTTGCCCTAAAAACACTTCTGCTCCCCTGAAATTGTTTCTGATAGTGCTCATATCCAATTCTAGATTTTTGAAATACCTGGAGACCAGATTGAGGAATGCTAGAGGGGGAGAAGGAAAGAAAACTCACTGGTAGTCAGGGACACTTCAAATTCTGATCTATCTCAATCTGCTGCCACTGTTTAGGTTTCAGAACACTCACATAGCTCTCCCACATGCTCTGTTTAGATTTTATTTCTGCAGACCTTTGGAGAGAAATGGTATGCTCTGCTTGTTTATCTCCAATCTTACTTGATCTTAAACTTGGAAACAGCCAAATACATTGTATTTTTACAGCATCACTAAATATAGTAGTCTGATATCAGAGAAACTGTGGCAGGGAATAACACAAATAAACCTTAATTACAAATATTCAAATCTATAGGCCTTTCCTGCATAATGCAAAGACCTAAAGATAATTGAGTACATGATAGTGAGAGAATATGGACTTAATGAGGTTCTGAACAATGCAGCATCCAGATTCACTCAGGCATGTCCTAATATCATCAATTTGGAATTATTTGGAAATGAGTTTTTAATAGCAGCTATTTCTGATGCTGAATATATATGCTAAGGATTACATCTAAACATAATTCTCCAAATAAATTTCAACCTTAATATGAAGAAGTTCATGGAAGACATAACATTCTGGACTGAGAATTTAAGCTAGAAGAATGTTCCTTGGTTATTCTCAATCTATAAAAACACACAGTAGTAAGACAAAGGGCTTTGGAACCATTCTAAAATGTTTGAGTATCCAGAATTCTCCAATGTAGAAATTTTAAACTTAAAATTGAAGACTATTAAATTACTATACTAATAATATACTTTAAAAAGAAATGATGAGGGCTATGTTTGTCATAAAATAACTATATCCCTTAGGCAATAAGAGATACTAAACTTAGCCAAGTATCTATAATTCCCCAGAGTAGTTATTATCTCATGACAACTATGCACTAGATTCACTTTGCTTCTATAATAAATGTCTGTATTGTGATAGGAAATGTAGCATAATTTTCTAGAAGATAAAATCAGTTTGACAGGAGTCTCAGTTTGTTTCACATGAAACAACCCAACATGTAAAATATTTTCTATCCAAATAGGGTATGTCTTTTAACTTTTCTTATTTATATGTGAACATTATTTTGGAAACATAGAAACCTGCCACTAAGCTTAATCCATGGGGCTTTGTGAACTATCAACTTACTGAGTTCGTAAGACACTTACATTAATGTTTTGGCTGTGCATCATTTTACAAATTTTATAGTATAATGTAAAGCTAGAGTAAGGAAAGCACCAATTAGTATTTGTCTTTGGAGAATGAAATAGTTTTTTTTTTTTTTTTAATTCTAAAGGTCAGACAATTATGCTTTCATAGTACTATTCTATAAAGTTTTTCATTATTTTTGAATTATGAAAGGAATCCTCTTTCTAAATTCTAATTTGTATTATAAAGTTTGAGATAATGTGTATTTGATTTCATAAAACTAAGATGACTTTAAGTATTTCAAAGTGCTGGAATGTAATATAGGGAATTAAAGTCTTAAAATAATGTCAGAAACATTGGAGTAAGAAGGTCAAGGAATCCATAGCTACTATTACAGTAGTCAGGAAGTGCAGCTACACCAGGAGCTGCTGTGAATTAGATGAGTTGCCTGCAGTCTCCAACTGGGGATTTGAAGGTAATGCCCTGAAGTTACCAGCAAAATCTCACATCTGTCATCTGTCAATGTACATTTGCTTACTCAGTACTGCACAGGGGCAAATTTGGCTTCTAATTCACATTCCAAATTTTTGCAAAAGTGTTCTTAAAGGGCAGAATTTAAACTGGAAATTTCAGGCCAGTGAGGTTTCTGGCTCCTGTAGTGCAGGCAGATGTTTATCAATGAAGCACTTATAAGTACCCATAGACATTAAGAGGTCACTTAGCATTTCTAAATCACTTAGCATTTCTAAATGCCATTCCAGTGGAAACAAAATTTAAAAGAAAATTGATATCTTTGCTTATTGTACTAGCTTCCTAGGGCTTCTGTATCAAAGTTCTATATAGTGGGTGACTTAAACAGCAGAAAATTGTTTCACAGTTCTTAAAACTGAAATTATGGAATCAAGTTTCAGCAGAGTTGGTTCCTTCTAAGAACCGTGAAAGAGAAACTGTTGTAGGCCTCTATCCTCTGGTCACCAGACAAATACAGATATCATTAAGTGAACAGAGGTTAGGACTATCAGAGAACTCTGGCAAAGAATGCACATCCATGTCCAATCTGTCTTTCTCACTGAGAAGAAACCAGCCATTATAAGAGCTGTCCATAGTGAACATATCTTCCACCCATGTGACAGTTCAGTCTATACAAATACCTTCACATCTGGCAGTGCATTTCCTTTGTTCATGAGCCTATTGAGCATATGCTATAATAGCTGACAAAGAGACTGATGACTTCCACAAGTTAGAATCCAGGGTCTCATCACTATTGTGTAAACATTTAGATAAAGTACAAACCTCTTTATTTGTTGTCTCCTTTCTGACATAACCAGTCACATGCATAGTCCAAGGCCTATACTGTGGAATCCTCAATCTCATTATTCCTTCTATAACCCTGGTCATTTGACCAAATATTGTCCACTTGAAATGAAGCAAGACAGATATTATTTCTTCCTTATCAGGCGAACTTGACAACAGATATATATTATAGGACTTCTTGTTTACAGAGTTGACTTCCTCGTGGTCTTTTTAATCCACTTTTTAGACTAGTGAAGTGGTTAACTTCAACATAATGATAACAGTTTAATAATTCCAAGTGAGTCCCTTAATACCTAAAAAATAGACACTTCTCTTTTCTTTGGTATTTCTTTTGGTGATTCTGTTGTAATATTTTAGTGGTCAACATTATGCTAGTATATTCATCAAAGAAGTCATATGTATATGCTGTCAAGTTCCTTTTAAGAATAATGTTAGAAGAACTAATTTTTGCTTCTTCCCTTTCTTCTCCATCATTCTACATTTTTAATCATCAGCAAAAGTTTAAATGTTTGCTAGGTAGATTAAATTAAAAAAATGTTTGATGCTTGATATTTTATTGTCTAATGTGATTCTTTTACACCCAGCTATCATCTTTATCCAACCAATAAATCACTTTTTGTGTGAATATTTTTCCATATTTTCTCCTTCCATTTTTTTCTCATTTCTATATTGCCAAACTCCTACATTGTCAATATTTACACCTTACAAATGTTTATGTTTTAAGCATCTTTTTTTTCTATTATATCTATAATTAAACTTTGAATGTATTAAAAGTGATGGGTAAAGCTCTTGTCTGGGCTTCAGGATAAGCTTTCTGTATCTTGTTAAAAGTCATCTGCAGTTAATTCTCTAATGCAGGGTTGACATCACTTTTGTATTGAAAGTATTTTAGGCTTTATGGTTTATATGAATCGCTATTACAAACATTTAATACTGTTATTATAGTTCTTAATAAGTCATAGAAAATACATTAATGGATTGCTATGTAACTAACATTGTATTTACAAAAATGTTTTAAAACATTAGATTTTGTATACCTATAATCTCCTTAGGAAGAGTTACTGGAAAAGTATTCAATGAATTGAAAAATATTTGTAGCTCTATTAGTCCAGTTTATTCTTGAAATTAGGTTTGACTTCATATTACTTACTTACATTTGATATTTATAAGAATTTTTCTTTTGCTGTTGCATTGTATTCTTTGACAGAAAACTGGGAGTAAGTTTCCTTTTTATTAAGCATCCAAGATGTGAACTAGGATATAATTTGAGTATCATTATTCTGGAATGATTTCCACAGCTACATATTCTTTATTTCTGCTCATTCCATTATGTTTTTAATTTAAAAGTTTAACATATTTTTAAATACTTCTTGTCTTCAATGTTTAAAAATTTATAAAATAAGTAAAAATAAATTGGATTTTCTTTGCCTATCTACTTGATGTCCCCTTGTTTAGAATCTTTCTACACTTTATTATTTCTGTTTTTGTTCAATTCTTTTCTTTTCTATCATCTCTTCCCTTAAGTGCTCTCCATTTTCATAATTTGTTTATTATTTTTTCTAATTTATTTTTAAGAAAATGTTTAAAATTCTAGAATAACCTTAGAATTACAGAAAAATTAAAAGCATAATGCAGTTGCTAGATATTCCACATAATTTCCTTTATTAATAACATATGTGTATAGCATATTTGTCACAATAAAGAATCAATATTGATATATAATCAGCTAAAGTCCATATTTTATTAAGATTTCCTTAATTTTCACCTAATTCCCTTTATCTTTTCCAGAATTCCATCCAGGATAACATGTTATACTTAATTATACTGTCTCCTTAGTCTGTTCTTGGCTGTGATAATTTCTTAGATGTTTTCATGACCTTCACAATGTTGAAAGTTACTGATCAGGAACTATCCCTAAATTGATAGTTTCTCATATTATTATTAGACAAGTATTATGTGTTTTGAGTGTGGATCACAGAGATAAAGTTTCATTTTCATAAGCCCATATCAAAGGCACATACTCTCTACACAATTAATTACTTTTTATGTTGATCTAGATACCTAGTTGATGTGGTGTCTATCAGATTACTCCACTGTAAATTTATTGTTTTTTCTGAACTTTCCATACTGTACTGTTGGAACAAGTCACATTTAAAGAGTGAGTAATTAGGCTACTTCTTCTGAGGATGTGGTGAGCCGTTTCTGTGAACTGTGGCCGCCATTACAAGATGGCGCTGGTTTCCCCTGTAGTCTGTGACAAACAACTCCTTATCAGAATGAGTTGGCACGCTATGACTTGGCACCCTATGAGAAAAGTCCACGTGGCAGTTGTGCATTGGGGCTTTATCTGCTTTATTAAGGCTGGGGCACACGGGAGTAGTAGTAGTGGCAGTAGGAGTAGCAGTAGTAGTGGCAGTAGGAGTAGCAGTAGAAGTAGTAGTAGGAGTAGCAGTAGAAGCTAAAAGACATGTCAAAACAAAGGCCTGGATAAACTGCTGAAAGAAGAAAAAGTATCAAGGACCTGAATAAACTGCTGAGAGAAGATTCCCGAGTTGCGTCTTCCTTGCAGGCAAGGGGTCGCGACAAGTGGCGCCGAAACCCGGGAACCAGAACTTTCAGTCAGTCAGGGGTGGTGCACCGGTTAGTCCCAGGTAAGTGGGATCTGCGATCAAAGCAGGGATAGTCCCAGTAAGTGGGATCCGCGACCAAAGCGGGGTCAGCTCCTCTACAAAGAAAGAGAGAGCCTCACATTTATTGCAGCTGCACTATGTACTTTCACTTTTGTTTTCTGTGTTTCTTTTGTTGTGTCATTTCGCTTTTGTTTTTTGTGTTTCTTTTGTTGTTGTGTCATCTGTAGATAAAGAGAGAGCAAAAAAAATAATAATAATAATAAATAAGACGCTCCTCTGTAGATAAAGAGAGAGTGGGGGAAAATAATAAAATAAGACGCTCCTCTGTAAATAAGGAGAGAGCGGAATTTTGTATTTTCACTTTCTTTATACTGCTTGGAACAGTATGGGTGCTATTCCCTCAAGCCCAATTTTGCTGGCCTTGGACGGGTTACTGCGTTCTAAGGGACTTAAAGTGAAGAGGAGCACATTACAGAGGTTTTTAGAAGAGACTGACTCTGTAGCTCTTTGGTTTGTTTTTTCAGGGAGTCTGACGATTCCCAGCTGGGACAAATTAGGGAAGGACCTGGATTTCGCTCGTGAGCAGGGTATCTTGAAGGATGGTGTTATTCTACTTTGGAAGTTAATTAGAGGATGTATAACAGATGGTAAATGCCAAGAAGCTGTGAGCAAAGGTCAGGCGGTTCTTGAGCAATGCATGAAGAAAAATCAGAGGGGTCACATAGCGAGGTAGCAGAAAGTATTAGGAGTAAGAGTGGTGAACAGATAAGGGAGTCTGAAGTTAAACAGAGGAGAAGTCTCTATCCGGACTTGACTGAGTTAAAAACTCCCAAGGACACAAGTAGCTCGGACAGTTCTGAGGAATTAGATCCACCCTAGCCGCTCTCAACCCCGCCTTCTCATCTTCCCCCTCCCTATCAGGCCCACAGAAAAGTCTTAATTGACCTTCTTCAGAATATTCACCATGGCTTATTTTAGGACTTTCAGCAAAAAAAAATCTCTACAAAAAGGTTTAATGTAGATAAACTTCCTATTTTCATGTTGCCCTGTTTTATTTGGCTACTGTCTGAAAAAATCAGCATTCCAGGCACTGGACACTCCCTTACTAGTTTTTCACAAAAATATGTAACAAGGCCTCTGGCCTTGAGCTGGGCATCACAGTGCTGACTACATTTCTAAGATAAGGGAGTTACTAACTGGGCTCCATGGTAACAGCTGGCAGGAAAAAGAACTGGAAAGGGAGATAGAGGAACTGGAGGGTCAATTGGAAAAGTCAAGATTTAAAGCACCTACGGCCCTGATGCTGTCACGCTCCCTCCTTATAACCCCGATTGGGACAAGGACAACCCCAGAAGGCTGGGGGATGTTCAGTGGCAGCCTAAGACGGCCCAAACTTCCCAGTAATTGAAAACTTGGATGGACAGCCGGCCAGAGTGCATGTTCCTCTAGCCTTTAAGGATATTAAGCAACTAAAGGAGGCAGTTACTATTTACAGACCCCATGCCCCCTTTACATTGACTCTCTTCGAGTCTTTCTCTGCCAATCAGCTGACACCTAGTGACTGGCAACAGCTTTGCATGGCTGTGTTGTCCGGAGGGGATTTTTTGTTGTGAAAAAGTGAAAATCAAGAGAGGTGTCGAGAGCTAGCCCGAGTCAATCAGGACGCCAGCTTCCCAGGGCATAACCTTGAAATGTTAACAGGCTTGGGACAATATGCTATCATAAATCAACAAATTAATTATAATCCTGGGGTCTATGCTCAGGTAGCTACAGCAGCCATTTAGGCTTGGAAGGCTCTACTTATTTCAAATGCTAAATCAAAAATTTCAAAAATTGCTCAAGGACCCTCTGAGCCTTATTCTGACTTCATTGCCTGATTGATGCAGGTGGCAAGGAAAATATTCCCTAACTTGGAACAAGCCACGCTGGTCATTAAGCAATTGGCTCTTAAAAATGTAAACTCCTATTGACAAAATGCTATTAAATCTACCAGAACAAAGAGTGTTGATGACATGATTCGAACTTATAAGGATATTGATAGAGCTCATATCACTGGACAGGTTCTGGCCGCTGCCCTCAAAACAGGAACAGGGGCCCACCCCAAGGTCTACTGGGCAATCCAGGGACAGAATGATACCCTGGGGAGTAGGCAACTTTGTCACCTCCCACGGACCAACCCTTTTCTATCTGTAGACTCCCCAGGGGAACGCCAGGAAGTGCAGGATATACAAGAGCTGCAACCGCAGGTCACAGAGACAGAACAAACTGCTACCACAGTAAGATCTTGGCCAGGCGCGAAAAAATACAGACAAACTCAAACAAAATGCAATTGGCTAGGAAAACTTGGAGAACTTTTGCCCCGAAAATGGGCAACGGACTCCATGTTGTTTGCATCACCATGGTAACCATGGGGTGCCTGGCCGGAAGAGTAGCTTCCTGGTCCCACCTCCCACACCTTTTCGGGCTTCTGATTGGTTCTTCCACAGTCACTCAGACAGGACTTCTAGTCCCGCTTTCCAGCCACTAACCTGTACTGCTGTGTTTCAGATTTCTACCGGAGCTGCTCAGAGCCTGTATTTTTTTTAAAAAAAATGCCTACCTGTAAATGCTAATGAAAGATATCTTTTTCAGAAAAAATTTATTTCCACAGGTTTCTATGTTACAGTCCTAAATTTAAGCTAGTTCTAAGTTAAATAACCTGACTTTTTCTCTATAGTTGTGTTACTAAATAATGTTCTATTGATGAGAGATATCAAATATGCTTCTTTATATTTTACTTTTAATTTTAAAGGTTATGAGGATGCATTTGCTTGCCACAGGAACAAGCCGGCAAAGTTCCTGTGATGACCAAAAAATCCTTATTTTCATTGCTAACTATAAAAATAAAAATGTATACTCAAGGATCTTATTTCAGTTACAACAAGTGACGTCACATAAAAGAGTGCACTCCTAGTTAAAAATAAATTTAAATGGATCCAAATATTTTAAGACCACGTGGTTACATAAAGTTAATACAATTATAAGTTATGTTCTTATTCTTAATATATATATATATATATTTATATATATATATATATGTGTGTGTGTGTGTGTGTGTGTGTGTGTGTGTTTAGATATTTAGATAACCTATATTTGTTAATCTATAAATTAATTAGCACATGCCTAATTAATTAGTTAATATATATTTGCCTAATTGTTTTTCTTCAAGAGAAAACCCATAATTTATGTTTTATATTTACATTTATCAGATACTCTGCCTTTTCAGTTACAGATATTTGAGATAAATGCATTTACTATAAATTTGCTTTTAAGTAAAAATACAATCAAGTAATTTCTAATTCTCAAGGTTGTTGTTCAAACTCATAAAATGATAAATTATTATAATTATTTCTCCAAAATATCTAAAGGTTTTAACTTTCTTTTCATTGATATTTCTTCTCAAAATATAATAATTTGTTTATAGATTCTAAGGTTTTCAAAAATTGTTCCAAAATATAAAAAGAAATTAAAAAAAAAAAAGGCACACATGCCTCCTCCTGGATAAAGAACCTTGGTGTCCTGTGATTTTTTTTTATTTTTTAACCTCGACGTCTCTCGCCGGACTCGGTTTCCGTTAGCTGGACTTGGCATCTGGAGGTCCTTACCGAGATTCAGAAAGCAGAGGTAAGCAGAGGAGGCTCACCTTCTAAGGGAGAAGTGGGAGGATTGGATCAAAGATAATTTAAAGAGACAGGGTACATACCATGGGTAACTCAACAGTGAAACTTCGTCTGGCTAACGAAGTTAAAGAACTATTAAACAAACAAGGAACAAGAATAAAAACCAAGACAACAACTGAATTCGTTGAAGCTATAGCCCAGGCTTGTCCTTGGTTTCTGATGGGAGGCTTTCTTAATAACAGTGATTGGGGTTTGGTAAAGCAGGATCTCCAAAAGTTGTTGAGGGACCAGGGTCCAGATAGAGTCCCGATTGCTACTTTCTCTCTATGGAGATTGGTAAAGGATGCTCTTTTAACTGATAAAGTGAAGATTAAGGAACAGCTTGCTGAATGCAAACAGGCTCTTAATCAGGTCCAAATTGCTGCCACTATTAATCAGGTTATTCAACAAACTTCCAACATACTCGAATCTCAAAGTAAAATTAGTCAACATATTTTGTCAGGGATTTTAGCTGCCAACCAAAGAATAGATTTACTCCAAGCTCAGGTAGAAGAATTGGCTGACTTGGTGCTTTTGGGTTGTGTTGACCAACGTGCACATTTATGCATAACCTCTGTCAGATTTAATAATTCCAGGAATGCTTCCCGCATCATCAGAGAGTACTTGGCCGGAAATTGGTCCATGGTGACAAAAAATTTGATCCAGTCTCAACTGACTCAGATAGCTGTTTTGAACGACACCCGTGTCATACCGGTGACTTTGGGACAATTCACCCTTTGGATTTCTTCTGCCTTTTCCTTTTTTAAGGAATGGGTGGGAATAGGCATTTTTGGTGCAATGTGTTGCTTTGGTATGTTTCTCTGCTTGTAGTTTCTCTGTCGCCTCAAGGCCCGCAGTGCTCACGATAAGGCTATGATCATACAAGCTCTTGCTGCTTTAGAAAATGGCAACTCGCCACAGGTCTAGCTTGCGCATCTTAAACAGTAAACCTTTGACATGGTCGTTGCACCCCAAGTTATTATAACATTGCACTGGGATCGACATGTCTTTCTTTTGTCATTCTTCTAATGTTGAAACTTCTACCATATCTTTCCTTTGTGCATACCTCTCCTCCCTGCCTTTCTGCACTAGGATCTTTACTAACTAATCTTACGGTTCAACTACATCTGCCATTTGATGGTGATGGTCATGGGTCCTGTATATGGAGACAGTTAAACATTTACCATGACAATGTTGGCCACAACACGCTGAGCTGATCTTGTAGTACCCAGTGACGGGCAACTTCCACGCTTGCACTGCAACCTAAGACAGGGGAATGGGGCCTCCCCAGAGATGGGTAAGCAGTGCAGGGGCGATGGACGACCTAAGACAGGGGCTACTTGATTCCCTTTGACATGTAATAAACAGAAGAGGGGAACTTGCTGATAGCAGGCCTTCCCTGGCCCCCAGGGCCCAGCCCCCAAATCCTTGTTCTGCATGTCAAAGTGGCCAGCTCACAGGGCCATGACATATGTGCTCCACGGGAACGTCTTGACCTTTATCTAACAATGGCATATGTCACAACCAAATTTCTCCCCCTTTCTACTGTCCATGCCTTTCTTTCAGGGTGCTGCCAACTTGTTTGTCATCGTATTTCTAATCAGCCACAGTTCAGCCTCAGCTGTCCCCCTTCGTCCACCATCGTCACGATACAGGATGCGAGGCAAGGCACTGCACTTGAGTGATCCTTGAAGTGGACCTCAAGGGGAGCATGTCCTATTGCATGCGGGTTGGACATCCACGCCCCGCCCCACGAAAAAAGGCGTCGGCTGATATGGCCTCAGGTTTGGGGAAGGGCCCTCCTTAAGGCTGGGCCATACTATGCAGCCACTTCTGCACAGTGGGATAGGACCTCTACTCTCGCCTGTATTGTCGTAATAAAACAAAAAAGAGGGAAATGTGGTGAGCTGTTTCTGTGAACTGTGGCCGCCATTACAAGATGGCGCTGGTTTCCCCTGTAGTCTGTGACAAACAACTCCTTATCAGAATGAGTTGGCACGCTATGACTTGGCACCCTATGAGAAAAGTCCACGTGGCAGTTGTGCATTGGGGCTTTATCTGCTTTATTAAGGCTGGGGCACACGGGAGTAGTAGTAGTGGCAGTAGGAGTAGCAGTAGTAGTGGCAGTAGGAGTAGCAGTAGAAGTAGTAGTAGGAGTAGCAGTAGAAGCTAAAAGACATGTCAAAACAAAGGCCTGGATAAACTGCTGAAAGAAGAAAAAGTATCAAGGACCTGAATAAACTGCTGAGAGAAGATTCCCGAGTTGCGTCTTCCTTGCGGGCAAGGGGTCGCGACATGAGGATAGATTGTCTACATGAATTATTTGGAATTCTTCACAAGGTTTATCCTGCCAAATATATTTATTTCTTCTAACATTTTTATGTAGATTTATTCATATTTACTTAATAATTTGTTATGTTCATTTTATTGTTAAAAATTTTCCCTTCTTGGGGAATTGGCCACTCTCATAGGGTTCCCAAAACCTTTTAGCAGGTCCTGTCATTAATATTTTTTATTTATTTTTTGAGCACTTCCATATTTGTTTGCAATTTTGGGATTCTCAGGTTCTCTAGGCTCATGTTGTATATTTCTTGCCTAAGTCTTAGTATCCCTTCCTTTTTTTTTTTTTAATCAGTGTTCTTGCTTCTTTTTCATCACAGAGTTCTTACTTCTTGACACAAGAAGTAAAACCTGAAATCTGGTCGTCTTATTATTAGGGTGTCCTTGCTCCTACGGTCTTTCACCTGAAAGTGTAAGAAAATATATTTATTTATATTTATTTATATTTTCTTGCTTATATTCACATGTATGTCAATATTTTAATCTGTATTTATGTTAAGCTAAACAAGCTCATAGTAATGTCTTCAACCGTAATCCATTACCAGGAAGATTATTCTGGCCTTCTTTTCATGGTGATCTCTAACCTCTCACTCTAATAATGAGGACTCTGACTTCCCAGCAACCATCCATCATGTAATATTCCAATTCCAGAATAAAACCACAGTTGTTTTGGAAGGTTTAATCCATCCCTTATAAGTTACAATATTATTATCTAAAAACAGTATTTATGTACATTTTCTTAATGTTATAGTATTTGTAACTTCTGAAGTTTTTTTTTTTCATGGCTTTCATAATTTTCTTACTTTCTTATAGGAAATTTTGTAATATTAATTTATACTTATCAACTTCTCTGTGGTTCATTTTCTTTCTGTATTTATTGTTTACAGGAAACTTTCTGTTACGTTTAACTTTACAGTATATATTAATTCAGTAATGAGATTGATTTTCACTTTTGTTCCAAGGATTTAAATGAGGAAGAAATTTTCTATGGAAATGATATAATGAAATAAACAGCTATTGTATTCATTGTTTGAGTGTTTGTTTCTCTGTTGTTATAATGGAATAGAAGAAATACTGCATTTATATAGAGCAGTTCCTCTGTCATTCAAAGTTAAGTTTGATCCAGAATTTTATTTTTGTTTCTGATCTTATTTTCCTGCACTAGAGTTTTATTAGGCTTTCCATCCAAGATAGTACTCTCCTTTATTTGTTGTTGTATTTTTCTTTTTTTTTTCTTAGAGAGAGAGAGAGAGAGAGAGAGAATTTCGATATTTATTTTTCAGTTTTCAGCAGACACAACATCTTTGTTGGTATGTGGTGCTAAGAATCATGGAACCCAGGCCGCATGCATGCCAGGTGAGTGCACTTACCACTTGAGCCACATCCCCAGCCCATTGTATTTTTCTATTATTACAATTTCTGAGTAGAATCTAGTTCAGACTCTCTCCCATATCTGTTTAAACTTTTTCTTTTATTTCATTTTTTCATTTCTGCTTAATTGTTAAATCCCATCAGAGGGAAGCCTTTAATAGGAGTCTCTATTGTTTAAAAATGAAGTACTTATGGTTATTCTTATCATAATTAAAGCATTTTAATCTTCATTTATCTTTATATAATCAAAAACTAAGAATTTTATGTGTTTGATTGTATTATTCTTCCAAAACTCTTTTTAATTGGAAAAGTCATCTTTAAGAGATAAGTATTTGTTGGCAACTATATGCCTACTTCACTTTCAGAATAATTTCCATGCACACTTATACAGTTCTCTCTTCTCCTTCTTCTTAAATGTTGTTATTATTTTGTGATTTTTATTTCCCTAAGAGTTTTCAAAAGCATTTCTAAGACAGATTTTTTCTTAATCACTCTCACTTAGCTATAGTGATACTGATTTACTTAAATACTAGGTGGACTAGAGCTCAATCAGTTTTGTTATAAACAATATTTATGCACAAGTTTTTGGGAAGCTTCTTTTCTGAACTTAAGTACTTCTTGTGTTTATTTTTTTGTCCTTAATCTCATTTGCAACGTAATAAACCTTCCCTTTCACTTTCTGAAATCAATGTCTCCTTTATATATCTCTGTATTTATGTCCAGTCCTAATACCTAATATTTTCAAGAAAACATTTGAAACCTGATATGTTTCAAAGTGATACCCATTAAATTTGACAGGTCTTCTGAATTTGAATTTTAATCAACTACCCATAATTTAATTAAAAATTACCAATAATTTTATTATATTTATTCTCACTTCAGATTTTTCTTAAATTCAAAGTCCATTCATCTTCTAAAAAATTTTTCTATTGAAATTGTTTAAATTTCTATATTACTGTTTTTTTCTAAAATTTCCTCTGAGTCTCCCCTTTCTTTTCTGAAAATATATAAATAAATAAATAAAAATAAAGATGTTTTCTATATTGTTTCTTGGCACTCTTAAATTTTTATGCATTATGCAACATATATTCTCTGTCATTATTATTTCCAACAACTTTTGCATACATTGAATTATAACATGCCTCTAGCTATTTGTTTCTGCATAAACAAAATGAAAATTACACAGTTTATAAACTGTTGTTTAATAATTGATATTTTCATACTCATCTCTGGAAGATTTCCAAGACCCACACAGCAAACATAATTCCTTTCCATGCAAATGTTTTTAATGACTTTATGTAAGTTTTACCCACTTCATCATAACAACTTTGTTCACATCCATTTTGCTAAATCAGACTTATTTATGTTGCAACACCTACAGTGCAGGAATAGTAATTGAAAATTTCATAGGAGATTTTCTTGAATTGGAAGAGACTTTTATTGTGCTATGACTATGAATTAATATTAATAAATATTAATCTATGAATAAATATTAATCTATTGTTTTTGCTTGAATTTTACCCAGGTAGAAAAATTTTTATATGATTCAAACTAAACTCTTTCATAATTTTAAACCAACTTAACTCTGAGTTTCATCTATTCCATCATTTATAACATGTAAAAATGTAGGGCTCTTGTTTGGAATTGGAATCTCTCAAACTTCGTAATTGTGGCATACTTGATGACTAGGAAGTTTCTGTGCAAAGACACAGAATTCTTGGCTGCTGGAAAACTGCAGTGCAAAGACACAGAAGGCTTGTCTGCTATAGCAATGTCCTTCAGGAGGAAACTCTATGCTGGAGTCTTATCAGTTTTGACCTCCATCTCAGGCACATAGGTCCCAGGAATTTAGGGACTTGTAGGTATTCTGACAGTGAAACATACAGGGAAGTTTTCCTATGGTGAGAAAACTCCTGAGGGGTAAGAGGCACTCTGTCTTCTGCCCTTGGGATGCCCAGTAGTTTTTCCTTAAAAATAGTAAGATAACTAACTGTACTGGTGCAGTATCTAGTTTCCATGGTAATGTCCTTAGAGAAAAGGGTTCTGTGTCTTAAACAGGCTGGACTTTGATCTCAATTATTTAGCACCCAAGATTAAAAAATATTGAATAATAATGTAGTCATGGTACTGATGACATAATTTAAATTTTGATATAAATAAACATGGCTACTTGGAGGGACAGCCACTCTTCCTTTCCCTTTCTTGCCTATGCATCTTGTCTCTGTTTTCTCCTTTTATTTTCCTTACATAAAAATGCTAAAAATATGTAAACATACTGAAAATATGCTTACTCCTACTGAAAGTTTTCATGTCCACAAAACAGAATAATTCTTTTATTAATGGCTTGCTTTCTTAAATATTTTGTGTACTCTCTGTTGTCCATGTATGTGAAGTCTAAAACTGATATAAAAAGATGTGCAATGCTGACACTATGTCAAAACAAGTAATATAAATTTAATTTTACCATTAGATTTTTCCATCTTTTATTATTATGGTGTATTGACATTTAATAGTGTTTTTTATATTTGTATCTAAAAGCATTTCAAATGAATATACATATATACAATCCAGTAATTATGTCTCAATATATAAATCTCATATATCTGAATTTTATGCTGTGTTTCTGCATGCATGAAAAATGCAAGTCACAATATTCAGCACTGCATTTTAAATTTTGGAAAATGAAATAATTAAATGTTTAAAACAAAAGATAACCATAATATTAAATGGAAAAAAAAGATTCTCATTTTCTGTAGACTTAAAAGAAGGTAATTAATCATAAATTGTTAATTAAATATAAAAAATCAATTTGCAAATGTTATTTTGAAATCTCATGTGTTTGGCAAGAAAAACAAGTGAATGTAAGAATTTTTGAATTTTATCAAGTAGAAGGGCATTTATAGCAATGAATTTGTGAAAATCTCCTATCCTATTAATATATTCTCAAATAAGTTGCAATTATATACTACAGCAATACAATTGTCACAGCTTAAATAACACTTGAAATTTTACATCATCCATCATCCAAGGATTGAAATGATAAACTTATTTGCACAATATATGCTAAGTAAGCATAGAAATCTCACTCTTTAGTTATATGCCAATACCCTCAATAATAGTATTTTATTTAATTTTATTAATCCATTTCTTACTGCTTTGCTTATATTTAGTATTATTAGTATAATAATATATATTAATTACTGTGATGCATAAAGAGAGCAGAGTTTTGGCATTGTTGATTCTCTTAATATTTTTTAAATGTCAATATTTCCTGTTCACATATTTCTAATTTATCCTTTAAATTTAGAGGGTTTTTTTTTCCCTTTCTGTTTATGGGAATTGAACACAAGGGTGTTCTACCACTGATATACATCCTCTTTCTTTTTTATTTTTATTTTTTATTTTGAAACAGATATTTAGGAGCTCACCTAGAAGCCCTGGCTGGTCTCAAACATGTGATTTTCCTGTATACCTGAAATTAAAGACAAGCACCACTCAGTTTAGCTGTCATTATTTTTTATTAGATTTTTGATATCATGTCCTACTATAGTTTATCAACATAAGTATGAATAGTTTATATAACATTTGAAAATAAGTTAGGTACAATTTACCATAAATAAACCAAAAATACAATCATTTTATCATGCCAGAAAAATATTTGGTGCAGCTTACTATCTATACATGATTAAACTGATAACAAACTAGCAGATAATAGATATCTGTTAAAAAAAGAACAAAATATTAAATTCATCAAAGACTGAAAATTCTAAAGATAGCATATATTTACTCAAAAGACCAAATGCATTCACAATATTATTTGGAAAAAGGCAAAGATCTGACTTCTAAGCATGTTAAAGTTGTTTGTAGTGGAACATCTAATCAAAGCACAGCAAAATTGAAAATCTGGGAAACAGACATACAAGTTTTAATTTTTTAAAAATAATTATTATTTGTAAATGTCATAATAATCTTTGTATAAATAATTCCAAAGTTTCAAAAAATATTAGAGTAGTAGAAATAAATGAGTTTTACTCTGAAACAGATCCCTGGTTCCAGTACCATCTCAAAGACCTGGAGACAAAACTATCTACCCAGGGACCAGATGGAGTCTAATGTTCAGCATGATAACTATATTTAACAATATTGTACTGAGTAACTAAAATTTGCTAAAAGAGTAGATCGTATGTCTTCTCACAGTATCCATGCATACGAAATATCTACATGAACTAATGGATATGACTTGAATGTGCTAATTGTTTTATAATATATACATGTGTAAATCCACTAAGTTGTGCAGCTTAAATATATAAATATATATATTTGTCAGTTACATCGAAATAAAGCTAAATGGATTAAAATATACAAAAGTAAATTTAAAATTCTCTTCATTTGTGCATATCAAAATTTTTGAAGGATGAACAATTTTGGGGAATTATAAATCAAGTGGAAGTAACAAACGTTAAGAGATACTTGTCTGGGGCTTCTCTAGAATCTGGCACAGTACTTAGGGTATAATAAATGATCACTTGTAGAAAATACAAAAATTAAATATAGTAGCATTGAGTAATTACTTATGTTAGATAATGATCAAAGTACTTTTAGAGTTGTTCTTGAAACAAAGAATCAATCTATAGTGAAAGAAAATGCAAAAGGGAGGTTTTATTATATTATTATTTTTGAAAATGTGTACCTCATTTAACAAAAATTATTCAGTTTTTTGAACTAATGTTTGTTATATTATTTGCCATCATTAAGCTCTTTGTCTTCACTTATATGTATGTTATTCTGATCTTAACCCAGTGAACGCAGAGTTGATTTGTCATTTGAAATAAGATACAAAGATAGTAGAGGTATTTATATATCCCTGTGGTTTTATATATCTCTAAACCCCCCCACCCCCACCACATACCTGTGAAGGAAACAATAATGTTATTGAAGAGTACAGACCTTCCAACTATTTGCTGATACAGATAAAGAAATATGAATGAAATTAAGCTTACACGACCAGATCAGAGTGCCACTAATGGACTCATTCCATTTTTTTTTATTTCTGTTTTGTGCTATGAAATAGTGAAGAATTGTGGAGCAACCATGTAAACTATACTTTTGTCTGATTGCAGATGAAAATTATTGAGGACACAATTTTTTGAAAACGTTGATTGAAGTTTATTTTTAGACAAAATTGTACTGTTAATCAAAAATATTAAGAACTTAAATTTTAAAAAATCCAAAGTATTGATTTTTGGTTTCCTTAAATCAGAACAGCTTTAACTCAATTTGCCAAGCAATGATATCTTCAGAGAGTATGTTATTGATGAAGACTTTCCAAATTATCTTACCTGTTTCATTTTGATGTTTTTTTCTTCAATTTTAAATTAATTTCATTTCCTGAACAGCATCAAAAAAGGTAATCTCAAGTGAATGTTAGCAGATGTTTCCATTTAAAAAGTCATTTAAAATTTTATCCCCATTTAAAATTTTGAGATGCATTCAATTTGAAAATTTTTTTGCACTACTTAAAAACATTTTAATAAATAATAAGTAAAAATGTCAAATCACATTAATTTTAAATTTCAATTCTATTTTTCTCACTGTTGTTCTTGCTAAGTTTATAAAAAATGTCTCCTCTATTAAAAGGCTCCCAAGAATAATATGCATACATATATACAAGGCTTAGCTTGCTCACTTACATGTCATCTTTCTTTTCTCCATACTTCATCACTAATTATATTTCAGTTCTGTTCCTTCACTCTGTATCAAGATTTCTTCAGGGCTGTTTGGGCTATAACAAAACCATCTTGTCTTAGGAATATTCAGTGTTTTGTTCTGTTGCAGTTTATATTGTATTCTCAGCTAGTAGCTTAGTTACAATTTGCCTGTATGTAATTTAATATAGCTATTAAAACTTATTAGAAACCATAGTTTATTTCAATATGGAAGAAAAACAGATAAAAGTGTTAATAATCAAAAACTTTTGAAACATGGCTCAGAATACCAATAATTAGGTATTACTCATTAAGCATTTAAACTAGATTAATTATTTAATAATTCTGGTCAAAATTATATCATCTTTCAAATGAAAGCATCCAACATCATTTAACTCCAACAACAAAGTCATTCTGTTCTATAGGTGAGAAATGATGAAAACTTCATCTCACTCTACTATTTTTATAATAGTTTTTAAAATTTCTCTTATAAGATAATCTCAACTTGAATAAAACAGAAGTTTTTCTTTTTTTTTTTTTTTGGTCAATAAGACAGATGATCATTAATTGTATTCAGTTACCTCATGTATACTCTTTGAACAGAGAGTGTATTTTACAAAACTGGTGGATACCAAATGAAATTTGGACTTTAGTTAGAAAGAATGTATCATTAGTTTAATAGTTTTTATAACTGTATCATTTTCAGTTAAGCTGAGATAATTTGGGAAAATATTTGGGCTATTTTGGAAAAGTGTTTAAAATTGAATGAGAAAGGAGATTTTTCTCAAGCAAATAAAATCAGAGGAAATTTACAGGAAAACGTACTCTAAAAAGTTTAAAGGAAATACTTTCAAGAGAAGTAATAGAGATCTAAATTATGGATCTGCAGAAAGAAATATAATAAATGAATAAGACTTAAAATATTCCACTAATATTTTATTATTCTAGAAGATACTTCCTGATTCAAGTACAATAATAACAATGTCTTAGGAACAAGTTTAAAACAGCTATCAAGAGGATAGATTTTAGTCCAAACTACATGCATAAGCACTTAAGAATTAATAATCTAAGAACAACACATAATTGAAAATATTTGTCAAATGAATAAAAAAAGTAAAGCCCAATGATTTGCAGTCTATAAAGAAGTATTAAAAAAATAAAAACAGGTTAAAAATAAAAGTATGGAGGAGTGTGTATCTGTGTGTTTAGCTGAGGATTACACCGAACCAAACTATATAAAGTAAAATGAAGTGGGTTTTCCTTATAAACATGGCAACAGTTGTGGTGGTTAGTAAATTTAAAATAGTGAGATAATATGGAAGAAGAGAACTAATTTATTCCCTTTATTTTTAGTTGCACAAATATTTTTGCTTTTATATTTGAAGGGTTACTTATATTCTATAAAAAATGAGGAAGTTTGTTATTTATGAATGCATGAATTAGCAGTTTTTTCATGCATTCTTGGTAAATAAAGAGTTTAAAAGTCTATTATTAAATTGACAATATGACATCTTATTTAAACTCTATTTACAGTGTAGGAGGCCCAGAATAATTTGAGGGATAAAATATAAGGATAAGAGATATATAAAACTTAAAGCATTTTTCTTAAATGATGGTTTGGTTTTATTATTGTGATAGGTGAATTTTGTTTATTATGATTAATTTATATAGAAAGTATAAGGTTGAAATTAAAATGTTAAATCCTATTAAGATAATAGTAAAATTAGAAAATTTAAATGATGCTATCACTGTGATTCTCTAATCATATTGATGGTGGTAGTGCTAATAAAGGATAGCTATTACTTGGTTGCTATTAGTAATAGTATATCTCAACTATAAATCCATATGTGTGTGTGTGTATACACACACATTTATAAATATATATATTTATATATGTGTGTGTTTGTGTGCATATATGTACACGTGTGTATATATATATATATATATATATATATATATATATATATTTCATGAAATTTACTTCAGAACACAGAATATTTAAAGAGAATACAAAATGATATTTAAAAACACAAAAATACCTAAATGCATGTATATCTAACAATTAAGCTTAAAAATACTTGAAATAAAGAATAATACACTTGAGAATAAGTAGAAAAAAAATCACAATTACAGTTAAATATATCAAGACTAATTTCTCAGACAATATTTAAACTATTGTTCTGAATAATATAGATATAGATATGTTCTGACATATCTATATGCCAGACATTTATCTTCTGTTTAAAGAGCTTAAACTTTAGCAGTCTTAACAAAGAACATTATAAGGCAAGTGTCGTAATTATCATGTGGTCATAAGTAAAGTGAAGGAAATGTTTATTTTGCCTGATGAGGCTACAAAGTAAAATGCTTCCTGAGTTATTTTAGGAAGATCAAGCCATGTTATCTGGAAAAAAAAAAGTTTAAACATAAAATCTCCCGTCTGCTGAAAGACTTATAACTTCAGTCTGAAATACAATTACAAGTTGCTCAATTGTTTTAATGAAAGTAAACATGAAATACTAAAATTTATAATCATTTGCATTATTAAGATTGTGAATGTTAATATTATTAAATATGTTTCTTAAAAATGAATAGATAGTGGGCATGAAAAACACATGGCATTTGTTGCAAATCAATAGCTTCATGGATAATTTTCCTTATGGCCAAGTGCTGGGGATTAAACACAGGACTTGTATATACTAGACAAGAAATCTGACACTAAGCTACATTTCCAAAACCTGCCTTCATGGTTTTAAACTCCAAGTATATGCTAATAAAACCAAATGTGTCTCTCAAGCTTGCTGGTTTTCTCTGATCTCAAGAATCATACCCAAATATCTATTTACTGTTCTAAATAGTATTTCTAAACTCAACTATTAAAACTATGCAAATTCAACAATAAATACAACTTCTATTAAGTGTACAAACTCAAATAATTTCTGGCATATGTTAGAAGTGCCAGGGTCCCACACGGAACCAAATACATGCCCATAAGAACATTTGGCAAGGCAAATATTATTTTTGCACAAGTGTGTGCTAGTGAAGAAAGTCTGACAAGCAAGTACTCATGGGTGAACACTCCGCCTATTTTTAATCCCTAAGGCAGCACTGCCCCTTTTTCTGATAGGAGGAGCTCAGGATTACAATCTATGTGGTTAGCTAATTTTAAAATTGGGTAGGGCAAAGGAAAGGGTTACAGTTAAAATGACTATGATTGGGTACAGGTTGGGAAGCTCAAAATATCTACAAGTGGATCTTATATCCCAATTAAGTCTAACTATTATATTCTAAAAATGGACCCTAGAATTTAATTTCTTACCCTGACACTCCCCACCATCGAATTAAATGGAAATTCCTTCTATCCAAATCTTAAAGCCTAAGACCTTGGGGTTACTTTGAAATTTTTCTCATACCCCACTTTCTATTCAGCACCAAATCCAGAATCCTATCACCAGTCTTTGAGGTGACCAGTACTGCAATGACACTGTGCTTTACCACCTGAATTATTCCAAAAATGCTATAAAGATACTTCTTTCACACCTACCTCCCTATAGTACAACCTGAGTGTTCAACTTAAATCTCTGTTTCAATTGCCCCACTTAATGCAAACCTTAAAAGTTTTTTCATGACATGAAGAGGCTTATACAACTTGGACTTCTATTATCATTGTATCATTCCTTTTTTTTTCCCAACTGAACATGCACCAAACACTCTTACCTCCTAGTCTTGAATTAGCTCTAAGTTTTTGTGCAGTTGGTTTCCTTTGCCTGGAGAACTAACTCTTCACTCAGCCCATGATATATGTCACGTGTTAAGTATCAGTAAGGTGTTCCATTTAACTATAAAATAGTAACACTCCCTTTCTGGGGTCCCTTATATTCTGCCTGCTGTTTTTGTTGTTGCTGTTGTTGTTGTATTGTTTTTTTGTTGTTTTTTCATCCCTTAGCACAAGTTTTCTAATAAATTATATTTTTAAAATAATTTATTTATTATTTATTTGTCCATTCATCTATACTTCATGTATTCCTCCCCCACAGGAATATGTATTTAGCATTAAAACAGTGTTGAGCAGGTATGAAGCGATTAATAAGTACCTGTAGAATAAAATATAATAAGAGCTTTCCATATAAATATGATTGATTTTCATAAAAAATTGTGTGTTTCCTGAAACCTATCTTTATAACCAGAAACTCAAGTTGTGGAAATTTTTTGCCTTCTTTATTTTGTCCCTAATGTGTTTAAATTATTGATGGATAGACACCATTTTCCATGTTTACTTGATTTTGAGAACAAATCAAGCAGTCATAATAGGAAAATACTGTGAAAATGAGAAACTGTTCTACTAACTAGGTCTCATAACAAAACTGTCCCTAAAACTTGGAGAAAGAGGTTTACAATAGCATGCCCTATGTTTAATCAACATACTGATCTTACATTTACGACCAGTATTCAATGTAGTAAGTGCAGAGTATAATTAAGAAAACACTAATCATTTGTTTTGACAAATACTTAAAACAACGTCCAATTGTTTAGACAATTACGTTTGACAAAATAAGAATGAAAGATACCTATTTCAGTAATTTCCATTTCACTGTAAGTCCCCAAAATTCAGGGATTGAAAGAGAAATATATATTCTTTCAAACATTTTAGAAACTGTTTAAATGTTTCTCCATTTGAGGAGAAAAGTGACAATAATAAAGGGAAGACCCATGTAGGAAAATCTTTAAGTAAGCAGAAGAGAAAACATAATGTACTTTAAAAAAAAATTAGTCTTTGCTCTAAAAGTTTTATTCTTAATTCCTAGTTCAATGTCTACCACAAACGTCTCAATACATAAGTATTTTACATCCAAATATTTCCATCATTATTGTACATAATATTTTGATAAAATCTTGCCATGACTTGAAGTGGACAGTTACTGACAGCAAGGCAGTTGCTGGAGGGCAGGGCTGCTGTCCAGCACCCAAGGTGTGTGTGTGGCTGCTAGCTATAAGTACACAAAGAAGAGCAACACATTACACAATATAATTCTCAGACTTCAAACTGAAATCAGTTTATACTACTGAATTTGAAATTCATTTGATACTGCAATTTATATTTTTTTTTCATTTTTTTATGTGAATGATGTGTATCTTGCGCCTGTCCCACCATTATATTTGTATCTTGAAAGAATATAACTTTTCTCTTTACACAAGTCCATAAATAAAGAAGAATTTTGCTGCAGGTAGAACATGAGTCTCACTCATAACTTATTTAGACAATAAATTTTAGAACTGTTTTAGTGGATTATATTTGGATGAGATTTTGAATGTATACTTCATGACCAAATTACGATTTTGAGGCTGTTAGGATTGGATGAGTGTATTTTTCATGTGAGAATCACATGAATTTTAGAGGAAGTTCAGAGACTGTTAGAGATTGAATTTTGACCCCAAAACGATATGAAGAAATACTAACTCATAGTACCTGTGAATCTGGTTTAGAAATAGGACATTTACAAATGTAGTTAGTTAATATCAAAGTAAAACCATCCTAAATTTTGGGAGATTCCAAATTGATGACATAACTCCTTATCTGCTTCACCTGCTGTTAAATAAGCTATTGAATTCCAAATAAATAGAAATGTCATTTCTGTCAGGAAGTAAGTTCTCTGTTTACTTGAAGGTGTTAATGAGATCTCTACTCTTCTCATGAATTTTTTTTTTATTTTGCAAAATCATAGTGTTTTAAAAAAATATTTGTCATTAGTACAGTCATCACTTCGTTTATTTGGAAAGAATTGGTATTTTATGATATCAATTCATCTCATTCAGTAACGAGAGCTTCCGATTTGGTCATGCCTTTTATATAATGTTATCCTTGGTTTCTTTTTGGTTGTACACATTTGCTTTCAATTTTTTCACAAGATGTAACATTTTTCTATTGTAATATATATACATTTTTACATAAAATGTACACAAATAGAGAAACATTATATTGTGAACACAAAGGCATATACACAATCAAGAACAAAATATTCATATACATATATATACATATATATATATATATATATATATATATGCCATATATAATTAGTTCTTTTTAGTTGTACATGACAGTAGAATCCATTTTGATATAATTATAAAAGACTGGAATATATCTTACTCTAATTCAGACCCAATTACTTAGTAAAAGCAACAATCAAAGTGATTTTGGGAACTTTAGTTTGTATTTATTTTATTTACCAAACATTATGTATTGGTAATAAAATCACTCCATATTCAGCTATACAATCAAAACATCTACTAAATGTAATACAACTAATTCTTTTGATTCCACTACTGATAATATTTTCTGTAGTGTTTCATTTTCTAGACCTTCTAAAATATTGAAAATTATTTCAAGCAAATTCATCTTTGTTCATGCCACTATTTTATTTAACAATGTTTCAAACACAAAATATTTAATTATTTAGGAAAGACAAATTTTGTGAACAGCTTTCATTTATATCTGTATTTGTAGTCATCTATACATTTTTAACAAAGTCATTTATTTCTTCTCATTTTTCTGAATGTACTACATAGATTTCCCTAGGTTGAATTTATGAATTCCTGAAATAAGCTCTATTTGGTTTACCAATGTTAAATCTCTTGCTATATGGGTTATGAAAATGTTTAAAACATATGATATATTTTTCATGTTTATACTTAGCAATATTTTAATAGGTTTTAGTATAGTGATTGTACTGGATTTATTAAATATTTTAATATAAATAATAAAACGAAAACAATCCTACTTAACCATCTTCTTATGTGCTTCAAGTCCAGGATTCAAAATGGATACTAAAACTACAGCATTTGACATATTACCAAACCAGAAGAAAGTAGAAATATACAGAAACATTCCCCAATTTTGTTTAAATTCCTCACTCCCCCATTAGTCATAGAAGACAGTGACAGGCATCTCTTGTTGCCCAGAATTTAGTGACATCATCATGACAGGTGCTAAGGAGGTTGGTTAATGTTCTAATTGAGTGATCATATGTCCATCTAAATATATAGGTCTTCCATTATTAGGAAATTAACTTTCTATGTCATAATGCTTTCCTTTAATCTTCAAGTATCATTGTGCACCTTTCTTTCCACAGTTAGAACATACCCAGCAATCAGTCAAAGGTAATAAGGACAAATATCACATAAATTTTGCATCCCATTCAAAACTTGGTATCTTAGTGATATACACAATCCTGTTTTCTAGTTATGAATTCTTTCTAGATATAGAGAACTCTAAATTAAGACATCATCTAACAGATGTATCAATGCACTTTATATAAATCAAGTTGGATCATGAGGGCTGATCTGTTCCAGCTTCAATATTATCTTGATTATACAATTCTGTGTTGTGGATATGCATCAAAAGTATATAATTAGCCAAGCATGGTGGTACATGCCTGTAATTCTGGCAACTCAGGAAACTGAGGTAGGAGGATGGAAAGTTAAAGGCCAGTCTTGGCAACTTAGAGAGAACCCCTCTCAAAATAAAAAATAAAAGGAGTGGGAATGTCGCTCATTGGAAAAGCTCTCCTGGGTTCAATCTCCTGTGTATCCCAGGCCAAGAATGTGTGTAATTATTATATCTTGTTGTTTAAAACTTCATGATGATGCTAATTATGATAAATTATTTTTTAGTTCCTTAACTTATTAGAAGATGAAAATAAAATATTTGAAGTTAATAATTATTTTTCAATTATTTATAATATTTCAGTAAATTCAATTCTATTAACTATTGGATTATTCTGGAGTTTATATAACTTGGAGAAAGCAGAAACAATTGTTTAGTTTTTAATTTTGTTAAACATTTAACAAAATGAGTCAGATGTATTGTACTATTTAAAGGTGACTAAACAATCCCTCTAAATTATGAATTTATGAAATTAAAGGATTTGTAAATGGAAAATTTTAGGACAATTATTTTTGTTTTTCACATTTTTTTCTTTTTTTTCTTCTTTTCCACATTTTGAGAAGTGACTCAAGGTTTCTTCTCTCCGATATTATAGATAAGTTACTTATACTTTTTTTTTAATTTTACAACTAAAATAACATATTTGTGCCATTTGAAACATAATTTGTAAGAAATAGTTACATACCTGTTTCAATATGACCCTTTAATGATCTTAATACTACTAAAAATCCATATTTTCCTCCTGACTTTGTTTATTTTTAAATTAATTTTATATATAACCACACTAGCTTCATAAAAACACCTGGCAGCAGTTTCATTAGTACTCAATTCATAATCAAATAACTGATATATTTACAATGTTGCATTCTCAAGCAGGTTCAAGTGTGTCTTTTCTATTTATCAAGTATAATCCAATATCTTTTATTAATATTTTATAGATTTTGACAATATATTTTGAAGATTTTCTGTCAGGATTATCATAACATATTATTTCTTTATTTGTTATTATATTTTAATTTTTTATACATATTTCCTAAAATTTGATTCTTCATTTTTTAATTGCATTTATAATGTCTCGCCTATGTCCCATGCGGGTGATGGAAATGGGTTTCCTCTTGGTGGAATGGGCTGACTAGGAAATGACAACTAAGAAAAGGAGAATGACAAAAAAATGATAGGACACAGAAAATATTTTTAAGAAAAGGCAGGACAAACCAATGGATCATACAGATTGAGCTTCTATACTAAAAGGCAAAATGGAGCCTGCACATGCTTTATTTATGTAGGGGATCAAAGGCCTTCCATAGAATGTTCTTTTCCAAAAAAGGTTCAATGTGAGCTTTCCAGTTCCCAATGGGTTACACCTATCTCCAGAGCTACTATGAGGAATCTTCCTAGCAGAATGGAGATAAAGGTCATGTGCAATGGGCCATCTATTGCTTCAGGAGAGCCACAGATATGTTACAATGTCAAACGGAAATCTTGCTGGCTACCATACGGAGAGAAGACCTTAATGTAAATCACAGATGGCTTCCTGCAATTATGACTATTTTTAATATTAAAACTATAACAATTATACTGGTTAATTTTTATTGTCAACTGACTGGATTAGGTAAGGCTTAGAGAGTTGGAAAACATTCTTTTAAGGGTGTCTATGGAAGTGTTCCCAGAGAAGATTGGCTTATATGTCAGTGAAGTGAGAGAAGACCCATTCTGATTGTAGACAGAACCATCTAATAGGTTGGAATGAAAAGCAGAAGGGAACATTATTGACTCACACTAACCTTTCTCAAGTGGATGGGTTTTTCTGTTGCTGTCACCCAGGGATATCAAGCAAATTCTTTAGCCTCTGAAGGCAGACTTATAACATCAGTGATCCTATGGACTCTTGGGCCTTCAAACCTCACACTGAGGCTGAATCAAGCTTTTTGGACAGAGCAGTTACCAATTTCCTGTCCAATGTGGAACTTTTTAGCCTCTTTAATTCTATGAACCATCAAGTCCCCACTCATAATCATATATATTCTTTGCATTGTTACTCTGTAAAACTGTAATATAGATTTTGATATCAGATGCAGATCTAGATGAATATAATTTAAAATAAAATTTTCTTGATTGATTTTGTGGTTTGGGGAATTGACTCTCCAATCTAAAAATTTCCAAGGACTCACTTCTAATGGTATAGAGAGGATTGAGCGTTCCTGGTTTGGAATCTTTTGACAAGAGAAATAATGTATTTAGTACTCAAAGCAAAGAAGTTAGAAACTACATAGCATTTCATCACTGTGACAAAATACCTGAAAATTCAACTTACAAGGAAAAGGTTCATTTTATCTCATGGTTCCAGATATTTCAGTTCATAGTCCCTTGACCAAATTCTTTGGACCCATGGTAGCAAAGTACATCATGGCAGGAGCACTTTGGGGAGGAAATCTATGCATCCCATTATTTATGTCAAGCTAAAAGGAAAAAAGAGGAAGGGTGCATGGTTCTAATATCCTTTTCAAGGGCATCCGTTAGTGACTTAACTTCTTTTCATTAAGTCCTGCCTCCAAAAGATTTGAACACTCCCAGTAGTGCCACAAGCTGCTGATCAAGCATTTAGCATGTGGGTCATGGGAGATAGTTAAAAAAGAAAAAAAAAATAACAATACTTGGTACTTTTTTTTAAACTAGTTAATTGCAATCACTTTGCTTTTTAAAGTTTTCCAGACACATATTCAAAATAGGTGAAAATAGAAAATTTGTTACATGAGTTATCCTTTTCTATGGTTAATCATTACATTGACTTGTCTTTTTCAAATTGTGTTATAAATGTCCAGTAAACTTTTAGTGTATGATAAATACTGGGCATATTTTTTTCTTGTTTCCCACTTTAGTGGAAATGCTTTTGTGTTTTCCCATTATGTACAAAATTGACATTTGAGCTGAAGCATGTATTGATAAAGCTATATAATATATAGAGTACTATAAAATACATAGAAATAAATAAAATTTAAAAATTGCTTATTTATGACAATTTCACTTAATTTGTAACCTAAATATGCATAAAATTTAATAATATTTGTACCTATTTATAAATATGAAGTAAATTTTATCTTAATTATATTAATAGGCTGGTTGATTTTTAAGGATTTCCTAATTTTGAATCATTTATATATTCCTAGAACAATTTCCACTTGCTCTTATCTAGTCTTACTAAATTTTTATTACAAAATTATATTTCATATTTTTGCATTTATATTCATAAATATGAATTGTGTATTATTATTTGTGTTTATGGATTAAGTGTTTAGATTTGGGGCATATTTTAATATTTGTTTAGTTGATCTCAGTATGTATTTGTTTCATTGAGTGTTTTAATGATTAATCAAACATTCCAATCATTTTTCTTTCATATGCAATGCCTTATTTTCCTCTAGCCACTTTGAAAAATTTTTGCTTATATTTATTTTCAGCTGCATTATTAAAATATATAGTTTTAATCTATTTGAGTTTTACTGAACTTCTGACTACAGAAATTTATGTTTTATTAAATTCTGGAAAAATGTGTTAATTAAATCTTAAAATATTTTTCTTTCTATTATTATTCTCTCTGGGATCATAATAACTTTTATGTTAAGCATTTAAACCTATATTTAATTAGTGCTTTATAGATCCACATAAAGGTTAAATTCACTGTGGTATATTCATATTGGTAATACCATAATTTGGTCAATTTCATTCCTATCTTTTCCCATTCCGCTTTCCCCTCTATCCCCTTCCTCCTCTATCCCTTTCCTCCTCTATCCCCTTCCTTTGTTCCACTGATTTTTCATGGGATTATTCCCCCATTTTTTTTCTTATTTGATCTAGCTTCTGCATATGAGAGAAAACATTTGACTTTGACTTTCTGAGTTTAACTTTTTCATGTAGCATGACATGCTCTAGTTTCATCCATTTACCAGAAAACCCCATAATTTTGTTCTTCTTTAGGGCTTATGTCTACTCCATTGTGTGTGTGTGTGTGTGTGTGTGTGTGTGTGTGTGTGTGTGTATCTCATATTCTCTTTATCCACTTATCTGTTGCCAGGTATTTGGGCTGGTTCCATTACTTGGCTCTTGTGAACTGTGCTGCTGTAAACATTGATGTGCCTGTATAATTATAGTGATAACCTCATCCTATACATATTTTGACCCATTTATGATGTTTTTAGATGTATTACATTATTGAAATATTGTTTGTAGCAGTTTTTAAAGTAAATTAAGGCTTCATATTGTTGTGGTAGCTTCTATATTCTCCAGAAATATTAGCTACTTTTGTTCCTATTTTATTATATATACATTTAAAAACAATCTATTTTGACTGCTCTGTGTGTTTAACTTTAGTTATAATTTTATTTTCTATATGTATTTACATATGTTTGTATATATATGTATGTACAGACATATATTGAATGAATGATGTTTCAATCAGCTTTTTTGCTGCTATAACCAAAGGACCTGACAAGAATAATTTTAGGGAAGGAAGGGTTTGTTTGGGATGTCACAGTTTCAGAGGTATCATTCCATAAACAGACAACTTGATTTCTGGGGCAGAGATAAGGTAAAGCATCATGTCAGAAATACATGGCATAGGAAAGCAGCTGGAATCTGGCATCAGGAAGCAGAGAGAGAGGTGCTACTTAACGGCCCACAGTCACCTCTCAGTTGATCACTATGGGGGGATTAATTCACTGACTGTGTTAAAGCTCTTATAACCCAATCATTCACCTCCAAACCTTCTTGTATTAGCTCACACATGAGCTTTGGGGGCATACCACATATCTAAATCATAACAGATGATTAGGTATAAATACTTAATTTGGTTTTACACATGTTTAATTATGTAAGTATCAGATATACACATCCACTTAGGATCTTATATGTTTATTAAATTACAGAATAGAAACATGAATGTATACCCATAAATATAAACATGTTTACAATTTATATTTTTCTACTTCATATTATTTTATTACTTTTTGTTAGATTTACCTGAAAAAGTTTTGAAGAGGCACAAAACATTTCCCACTATTAATTACTTATCCTCATAACTTCTGTACCTCTTGATCTATAGCATTTAATGGAGTGATAATTATTACATTATTTTCTTTCCCCAGTATTTTATATTGAATTTAAAATAAACTCATAAATTCCATCAAGTATTATAATATCTATATCGGGGTTTGAGGGTAAAACACTTTAGGGACATATACCTGGCTTCTAACTATACTAATTTCTTATTTATAGTTAATATATCATGTTATTTATTTTGAGTCTTTGTGTTAGTATGAATGAGAATGTAATATTACATAAATCTGATGGGATGAATGTTAAATAATCTAGGCACATCAACTATGGCAAAATCACTTGTTGGCAGACAAATAACATTACTCTAGCCTTCTTAAAAAGCAGCTTAATTCATTTATGCTCTACTATAAAGTAATATTGCAAGGGTTTTTTGTAGGTACTAGTTGGTTTTAAATGTCTTCATGCTTCAGTTTTGTTTTATGGATAGTTAACATTTATACAACTTCATGGATATATTTCCTACATTCTTCTTTCAAATGTTTGCTCATACAGAAGCAATGTGGAAAAAATGTTTTCTTGAATAAAACAAGAATAATATATTTCTATAATATATGCATTATACTTAAGTAATTTGTTATTTTATATCTATCAATAAACATTAAAAAAACAAATTTGCTAGCTGGAGATGATGGCACATGCCTGTAATCCCAGCAACTTGGAAGTCTGAGACAGGATCATCACAAGTTTAAGACCAGCTTCAGCAACTTAACAAGGCCCTCAGCAATTTAGTGAGACCTAATCTAAAAATAAAAAGGCCTAAGGATGCAGCTCAGTGGTAAAGAACCCCTGAACTCAGTCCCCAATACAAAAAAAAAAAAAAAAACTGCATGAAGACAGTAAAATTTTGAATCATGTAAGATGTTCCTATAAAATAAATTATCAAATTAAGTCAGGTAAAATTTGTGGTAATAACTTAAATATTTCTATAGATAATATAATAATATATATATAGATTACCTTATGATATACATACACCATATAGATTGCAGGTAATTTATGTAAGGTATGTATTCATAGAGAACAGGCATAAATGTAACAAAGCATTCCATTGACAAGGAAGGCAGGCATCTCCTTTCCTCCAGTACTTTCCTTATTTTGTATTAAGAATATAAAGGAAGGAGCAACAGTGAAGCCTGGTTACCACTAGCATGCAGCTAGGACAGGACATCCTATCTTGAAGAATGTCTTTATTTTTTTTTATTGTTGGTCGTTCAAAACATTACATAGTTCTTAATACATCATATTTCACAGTTTGATTCAAGTGGGTTATGAACTCCCAATTTTACCCCGTATACAGATTGCTGTATCACATCAGTTACCCTTCCATTGATTGACATATTGCCTTTCTCATGTCTGATGTATTCTGCTGTCTGTCCTATTCTCTACTATCCCCCCTCCCCTCCCCTCCCCTCCCCTTTTCTCTCTCTACCCCTTCTACTGTAAATCATTTCTTCCATTTGTATTATCTTGTCTTACCCCTCCTTTCCTCTTATATGTCATTTTGTATAACCCTGAGGATCGCCTTCCATTTCCATGCGATTTCCCTTCTCACTCCCTTTCCCTCCCACCTCTCATCCCTGTTTAATGTAAATCTTCTTCTCAAGCTCTTCATCCCTACCCTGTCCTTGTTTACTCCCCTTATATCAAAGGAGTCATTTGGTATTTGTTTTTTAAAGATTGACTAGCTTCACTTAGCATAATCTGCTCTAATGCCATCCATTTCCCTCCAAATTCTATGATTTTGTCATTTTTTAATGCAGAGTAATACTCCATTGTGTATAAATGCTACATTTTTTTTTATCCATTCATCTATTGAAGGGCATCTAGGCTGATTCCACAATCTTGCTATCGTGAATTGTGCTGCTATGAACATCGATGTAGCAGTGTCCCTGTAGCATGCTCTTTTTAGGTCTTTTGGGAATAGACCTAGAAGGGGAATAGCTGGGTCAAATGGTGGTTCCATTCCCAGCTTTCCAAGAAATCTCCATACTGCTTTCCAAATTGGCTGCACCAATTTGCAGTCCCACCAGCAATGAACAAGAGTGCCCTTTTCCCCACATCCTCTCCAGCACTTATTGTTGTTTGACTTCCTAATGGCTGCCAATCTTACTGGAGTGAGATGGTATCTTAGGGTAGTTTTGATTTGCATTTCTCTGACTGCTAGCGATGGTGAGCATTTTTTCATGTATCTATTGATTGATTGTATGTCCTCCTCTGAGAAGTGTCTGTTCAGGTCCTTGGCCCATTTATTGATTGGGTTATTTGTTATCTTATTGTCTAATTTTTTGAGTTCTTTGAATATTCTGGTTATTAGGGCTCTATCTGAAGTATGTGGAGTAAAGATTTGTTCCGAGGATGTAGGCTCCCTGTTTATCTCTCTTATTGTTTCTTTTGCTGAGAAAAAACATTTTAGTTTGAGTAAGTCCCATTTGTTGATTCTAATTGTTAACTCTTGCGCTATGGATATCCTATTGAGGAATTTGGAGCCCGATCCCACAGTATGTAGATCATCACCAACTTCCCTATCTCTCGCCATGCACAAAAGTTAACTCAAAATGGATCAAGGAGCTTGATATTGAAGAATATCATACTGCGGCATTTGGTGGCCCGTATGGGGATCGAACCCGCGACCTTGGCATTACCCACAGTCTGGCTGGGCACAATTCAGGAGCCACTTGTAAAAAGAAACAAACTTTATTTTTAAAACTACAAACCCCAAACAAAACAGCTCCTCAGGAAAAACCCTCAGAGCCCAACTGCCACCACCGACTTCCCCACGCCTCTCACCACACAAACCACCCCACCTCCCACAATCCTCCTGCTCTTCAGGCCGATTGGCTGGGTCGCGTGGGTGGAGCCAAAGAAGTCCCCCAATGAGCAGTTCCGTAGTCTGAAGGGCAGGGAAACAGCCCAATGAACATCACCGCAGAGGAGCCAATCAGCTAGATGTTGCTGGGGCCGCTGTGAGCCAATCATCAGCCGGCAGCTGGAAGTTTGCTGGCAGCTGGAAGTTTGCTAGGGCCCCTTTGGCTGTGGCTCTCAACAGGAATGGAGTGTAGCTTAATAGTGGAGTACCAGTGAGTTCAATTCCCAAAAAAAAAAAAAAATAAAAAATAAAAAATAAAATAAAATAAAAAATAAAATATAGTATACTCCTGTTTCTTGTAAAATCCTCTATGTGTATTTCTTCACAGTTCCAAGGTTTTAAGTAATCCAACTGCCTATATCATTGAGACAATATTTATTCTAGTTTAATAAAGACATGACTCAAGCAAGTATTAATTTTGAAAAAAGGTAAGGATTTAGTAGTATTATTCACTTAAATTGAGAAACAATGCATATGTATCATCAAAAATTAACCAATATGTCAATAAATATTAAAAGTCATTCAGATATCCTATAAAGATATTAGAAGAAATTATTTTCTAAATCAAGTTTACGGAAGTGTATTTTACAAAAGTAAAATGCAGCTTCTTCATATGTACATTTTGATGTGTTATAACAAATGTGTATATTCAAATAATCATCACAATTAAGATACACATTTGTATTCCATTGAATAGATTTATTGTGTCTTTTTATAATCAACTGTCACACAAATGCCAACTCAGGTGTTTTTCAGTTCAGTTTTGTTTTGCCTGTGGTAGACATTCATATTGTTACAATATTAGCAGTAAGAGATCTGGTTGATTCATATTCTGGACAAACCATGATATCTAAATTTGCCAATGGCAAAAGTTTAGACTTTGCTGTTCAAATGTCATTTAGAAGTTGAATTGTGTATTGACTTCTATCTATCTATCTATCTATCTATCTATCTATCTATCTATTTATCTATCTATATAGAGAGATGTATGTATATGTAAGTGTATTTATATGTATTTGGAAACAGATGCAGAGACAAATATGTGTATGTGTGTGTATAAGTTGTGTGTGTACATATATATTGAAAGTCAAAAGAAAATGTCTTCAATAGTTTACTTAAGAAAGATAATATTATGGAACACAAGATATACCTTTTTCCAGCATTTGGGAAACAAAATAATGTTTCCAGTTTAGATAGGAAGTCTAGTAAACTTTTTACATCTCTTTTGTCATACAGTTCAGTATATAGATTTTCGATTTTGACCTCATCAAAAATATCAAAAAATGCAATTTCATGACCCAAATCCTGAATAATGTAATACTATGTCACTTATTATATTAATTGTAAACACATAGGAAATGGGCATAATGAAAACATTCATTATTACAATTATTGTCATTTACCTTCTTTCCCTGTATGTCTTGGAGTATCATAATAAAACCCCTGGATGACTACATATATATGAATTAATTCAATATATGAGTAAATGAGTGTACACAACATATTTACCTGCTTCAGTTATTTCTTCTGTAGATCATCTTGCTGGTCTTTATAATTTATTCTAATCTTAGTATTTATATCTATGAAATAAGAAAGTTGGTCCTTAATTGTTTAAGAATTATTTTCTAGATTCACAATTTTGAATCAATGACAATGCACATTTTCATATTTGGGAGTATTGTGATGAAATACTTTAAATGTCATAACAACATATAATTATGATAATGTTTTTATGTGTCCCGTGAGTCTTCCTTAATCACTAACTATAAATTACATTTCATGATAAAGAAGGAAAACATACAAATAAGAAAAAAAGATCCAGTTAATACATGAATAAGGTTCTTTCTATTTGAATTGAAATTTTGTTTTAAGTATAGTGTATCCTAAAGTACAATTTTGCCTCTGAGATTTTCTTCACACTTTTTGAGCAGTAACAGCAATATAGTTTCTAATAAGGGATTTGAATGTGGTAGAAGTGTAGCAAAGCAGTTAGTTCTGCCAATTAGACAAATGTTGTGGAAAGTGAATCTCCTACCACCCAGTGGTAGTTTAGAATCATTGCATATTAACATACTTCATTTACACTTTCTGCTTAATTGATGCTTCCCCAATAAATTTGCATAGCATGTAATGTCTGTGATATATAAGGAAAAATACACAAAAAATCAATATTTTTCCTATTTTTGTTTGGGAGAAAAACACTACCACATACACAGACACATTTTTAACTTCAGCACTAGCATATATAACACTTTCTCACTTGTCAATATTAATTTAATCGGTAGGCCACAGATTCCTTAAATCATGCCCTGTCATTTTAAAAATCTAACAAAGAGGTGATCACTCTAATTTTAATCCTTCTTGGAATTTCCTTGATCTTATATTGTTATTTATGAACCATGATAAGTTGCAAAATAAAGATTGTTTTTTAAAAAAATATTACAATAAATGTCATTTGATAGCACTTGAGATTATTAATGAATTTTAAAAAGCTTATGTAGGATTCTTTTTTAATAGTTTTAATTAGTTATACATATCCCATTTTGTGTAGGATTCTTTTGTATATGTTGTTATCTGTTTTTTTCCTCCAATGATTAGTTGATGGAATTGTGATAATATGCTGTTGTGTATTAATAATTGCAAATAATAATTATTGTTAATCTATCAGGATCAAGTTTTTGTTTGCTTTTGTAATATAAATGACATCCAGAAATCATTCTGTTTATTTAATTGGAGGAATCACTGATTTAAATGACATTAGCATCCAGACAGGTAAAACTGAATGAAAGTGAAAAAGTTATGAATAATAGGGATGCAGAAGATACAAATTCTTTGAAACATTCATGTTTTGATTAAAATAATTATAATGCATCTTTGCATTTATTTTTAGTTTGCTATACATGCATGATCTTGAGGAAGAATGTGTTCTTGTTTTTTGACTTTATATCTAGTTTGCTCACACACATTTATTTTCCTCTCAACTCTTCTTCTTCCTTATTACTTTGGTACATGGTATAATTTTAGAGATTAATTATTAAAATATTTTATTTTAGGAAAAATTATTCCAACTTTTTGATATCATCTAATACAGATTTTATTTTATTAAAATTATTATAAATTTATTCTGATTATTTAAGATTATTTTCTGTTTTATTTTGCTAAAATATGACATGTCAGTTATTCCAGTTTATGGCTTTATTTTTAGCAGAACTTATTTTCTAATTTATTTTCTATTATTTCAAATTTTACTCTTTGTGTTTATTCTAATATCTGCCAATTCACTTTTCACCAAATTTATTTTCTTTGAATTATTTTTGAAAATGTTTATTTCATAAAATCTATAGGAATTCTTTTCATGTTTATTATTAAGTATAGTTCAATTACTCTTTTGTCATATGTATGTTGTTCATGTATTCTAACATCATTTCAATGTAGGGTTCATTTTGATGAAAATATTAATTTTGAGTAAAAACAATTTGAATTTTTTCTGAATCTTTAAGTTTTGTTCATTTGGTAAATATTTAAGACTGGGGAAAGATGCTGCAACATTAGAATTAGAGATTTAAATCTAGTGCATAAAAATAGTCATCATTGTTCAGTCTCATATATATTTATTTCAATTATGGTGTAGCAAAAAAAAAAAAAGTGAGGGTGGGTATAGGGGAGGGAGTAGTTGACCACAGAGACCTTCAGAATAAAGTTCTATGTACCTTTTTTCCCTTCCAAAGACAAAACCAATAGTAGTGGAAAGAATGACTTGTCAACTTTTCCCATCATTTACAAATAAACCTCTTTAATGAAAATAACACATTAACTCAATTACTAGTGTGTAGACTCCTCCCTGAAGATATTTTCCAAACTATATCATTAAAAATGCTCTGAAAGCACTTAGTATATTGGCTCCATTTCCCAGAAAATATATCTTAGTGTTTTCCATGGTCTATGCATATAAGTCTAATTTATGTTTTAGATATTGCCTTTTATTCTTCCCTCATAAATGATGTTCAAGGTTGTGCATATTTTCCATTAGGTTGGGAGGGTATTGGTTCTCCTTTTTTCCAATTGGTATCAAGAAGATCAGTGTCATTTCTGAGGTATGGGTGTTGGGTATTGTGCTCGTGTTTGTCAATTCTTTCTTCACCAACTCCCCCCACCACTGCCCTTTCTTTGTAGGAGGTGGTGCAGGAACTGAACCCAGGATTATGCTAGGCAAATAAGTGCTCTACCACTGAGCTATACACCAGCCCTCTTTTCACTTTATTTGGAGACAGGGTATCTCTAAGTTGCCCAGGCAGGCTCCAATTTGAGATCCTCCTGCCTGAGCCTCTCCAGAAGATGAGATTACAGGTGTGTGCCCCCAAGGCCTGGCAGCTTCATCTTTTCTGGGTTAAGTAAAAATACAATACATTTGCTTAAAGAAAACAAAATCAACCTGGGATGCATAAAAGTATTAAGAAAAATGATGACAATCCTTCTATCAATGTGGACTATCCTGTTAAAACTTCACAAGCTTTTTAAAAGTCACATTTCAAAATGATTTGGATATACTGACACTCTCTTCCTTCAAAAGCTATATGCCAGTTACGTCATTCCTAAGAACTGACCATAAAATGATTCTAATGGCTAAATTGAATAGTGCCTTAATATGGGTGTTTTCATAATTTAACCAATCCCCTTTGTAAAATCTTTTTATTCTTTAATTTTTGATTATTACCTTTAAGTTTCTAGAAGTGAAATTATTTCTAATTAATGGATTTTTTAGTATAAATTTTAGGTTTAAAAGTGAGCAGACAATAGGGACCCTAGCTAAGTTGCCTCTGACACAGGAAGAACACTTAAGGGATCCCGCTGACCTTCTCCAAAACTGAAAAGACAACTAGATAGCCTTGCAAATGCTTTTTCCAAATGCATACTGGGTCTTAAAATGTGGATCCTGAAATGTTCCCATGTTGGCCCCTCATTTTCTTATTGATATCTTGCATTACAGTGCAGTAGACTTACAACAATGATACCTATTGTGGATACATATCTATATATTAATACACTTTTGTTGTTTTTTGGAGGTGCTGGGGCTTGAACCATGGGGACTCATATATGTCGGGCAAGCACTCTACCACAAATGAACAAATACGGATGTACTTCTATTAATCCAAAGCTAACACTTGACATTAGAGTTCACTCTTTGTATTGGGTTATATAATTCTATGGGATTTGAAAAATGAATATTGTCCTGTGTATCTACTATTATAACATCATACTGAATAAATTCACTGCCCTAAAAACCTACTACTCATCCTCTTCACACCCCTGAATCCCTGCAATCAATGATTTTTTAAAACTCCTCATACTTGAGATGTCCTAAACTTACATGCTAGGCAAGTACCCTAGCATGGATTGAACACTTCTAGCCCACACGCTACACTTAGAATTGGAGAGCATCTAGCCCCTTTAGATGGAAGGGCAACACTAAGCACTATGCTCTTAAAGATCTTTCAGAGAATAATATGCCCACACCATAGGCATGTAGTCAATTATCCAAGTTATTTCCCTGTCATAAATAAAGAGATAAGATTAAATTCTTTCATGCCTTTTGGTGTTATGATATCTCAGTTTTTATCCATGAATACTATTCTACTGTATGAATGTAGCACATACATTGGATTTCTTTTGTTCATATAGTGGTGCTGGGGATGGAATCCAGGGCCTCAGCAGGCTAGGCATGTGCTCTACCACTGAACTGCACACAGTCCTCACATTCACTTTTTGAAACACATCTTGTTCAAGATTTAGCAAATATGAATAAAGATGCTATAAAAATTTTGCACAGGTTTATGTGTGGACACATCTCAATGCATAGGGGTAAATACCTAGAAACACATTGCTGGGTTATGTGGTAAGGTCATGTTTCATTTTGTGGGAAACTGAAAAAACCCTCTTCTGGAGTGGAGCATCCCATTAGTAATGCAGGAGCATTCCTGTTGCTCCATCTCTCATTTTTCACTTTTTTATTCTTTCTTTCCTTAGTGATTAGCTAAGACTCCATCTTATTATTGAAAATTTGCATTTTTCAATGATCACACTCGACTATCACATGACACACCATGTCACACAGAACAAGAATCTTAGGGTAGTTGTTCTTGGCCTGGATGCTCTTATTGTCATTTTACTTATGCATACCTCCTGCCTCCACTGTTACTATTTTTATTTAAATGGTTTTATCTTTTAAAGATACTTTTTATAACAGACAGACGTTTATTTATTCAGGTAGGTAGAAGTACTTTGACTTTACTTTATTTGAGGAAGCTATTATTTAGCTTTTGGGAGATACATTTCTGGGTTAGTGTTTTCTACCAGAAATTCAATACACATGATGAAAACCCTTGAAACTGTCTCACAGCTTACTGGTGCTATTGCATTTAAGAGATTCATTTCTATCTTTATGTTTCACTGTGGTAGTTTCCACTAAAATAATCTATCATTAATCAAGTCTCAAAATATTTTAACAAATATAATGGCCACCCCCTCCCTTTCACTTCAAAGAGCCAGTTGTAAGGAATATAGAAAACACAGCCTTCTGTCATGAGATGGGAACCCAATGGCAGTCCTCAGAGCAGTCCTCATCACAGTCCAGCCCCCTTACTACTTCTCTCCCTGGCTCCACCTGAGCTCATTACTGTTGAAATTCTCCTCAGCTGGGGAGGAATTTCACTCTCAACTGTCTTTAGAATGCCATCAAGGCTTTGAGAGAAATGTCAAAATGAGAAATAGAGTACATAATCTGGGGAAGAGGAAAGATCTACGTTTTAGGTAGAAGAGTTACCCACATTATGAAAAACAGAAAAAACAGAGCAATAGATGACCTCTCTGGAAAAGAGGACAAAACATGGAAAGAAAAAAAGCAGTGAGTTAAGTATTATAACTTTTAAAAAAGCCATCGATTTTTATTTTTCAAAAATGTGGCTTGTGATGAGTACTCTTTAGGTAAAAACTTTAATTTAATCTTAAATTAATCTTCTCAGAGTAAAATATTTCAAACTTGAAGCTTTTTGAAATTATCTCTGAAATTCAAATGCAAACAGCAGTTTTTTCAACAGACATGCACAGATGTGCACATCAGGGTCATTAGTCACTCACTGGTATTGTATGGCCATATCATGGGACAGTGAAAGGCTGCACCTCTCCATCACCATCATCTTCCTCCAATACTATTGCTAATGTTTCCGACCCCTTGGTGTTCAGCTGTGTTCAGGAGCAAAGGAAGACAATCCAGGAAAAGACAAAGATTAAAATGTGACCAGGTCTCCTTTTATTAAACAAACTTTAAGAAGTTATTTTTTCCATAGCTAATTTTTAAATGACTAAACCTCACTGGTTACAATATATTCAATTAAAAAAATAAAGATGATTTTCTGAAATATGGAAAAGTAAATAAGCATATATGATAAATATTCTTGAGTGCTATTTAGAAACATTAAATATTTCTTTACTTCATTTTATTTTTTTAAACATTTTTTTTAAAGTTGTTGATGAACCTTTATTTTATTTATTTGTATGTGGTGCTGAGAATCGAACCCAGTGTCTCATGCATGCCAGGCAAGCACACTACCACTGAGCCACAATCCCAGTCCTACCTCTTATTTTAGAAATTAAAAAAAATGAAAAACAGATTTCTTTTGGTAACCTTAATTAAAGGAAGAACTATAAGAAATACATCATCAACTTACTGCAGGTGTTCCAGAAGGGAAGCAATCCATCTCTGAAAATAAAAGGGAAAGGAATGTTAACAATTTACCACAGAAAACTTTTCTATGACAAAAAGAAAAATAATATAAAAGAGCAGCAAGTGAAATGTGTTTTAATTGATTTCATTTTAAGTAGAATTACTTCTCTAGAAATATGATAGTAATAGTAACTTAAAAATAAGACTCAGCTACTAACTCTTTAATCTTAATGAAACCTTAAAAACACATTTTGAAAAACCTGAGTTGATCAATCAAATGACTGGATTTCATGGAATGTAAATTATACTTTAATCAAGTTATTAAAATGTAATGGAGTCCTGGCCTGGTTATTCGATGCCTATAATCCAAGGGGCTCAAGAGGCAGAGACAGGAGGATCTTGTGTTCCAAGCCAGCCTCAGCAATTTAGCTAGGTGCTTAGAAACTCAATGCAACCCTACCTCTACATAAGATACAAAATAGAGCTGGGGATGTGGTTCAGGGGTTGAGTGCCCCTGGGTTCAATACTTGGTACCCTGACCCCACCAAAGTGTAATGAAAACCATACCCACCCAAGCTGTATTAAAATAAAACATTCATTGTTTAAGATACTTTCTTAAGCAGTAAAGGTGATATGACAAATATTCTTGAGTACCAAGGAGCAAGGGGATATAAAGCCACCAAACATGGCAACTGGGAAAAGAATTATATTTGACATGGTTTGTTTCTTTGTAAAATACAACTTACTAGTTGATGCAGAAGTTCTAGGTAAAAGTAAGAGCTTTTCCTAAGGATACCAGGTCAGTTATTTATAGAAAAAGTCAAGATCAGTATTACTTGCAAAGAAGTCTACTTCTTTTTTAAACATAGCCTTTATCTCTGTGATGATGTAAACATATTAAATACAATTAATCCAACCACATATGATTTTTGCATACTTAGATTATTTTTTAAAACTATATAATGACTTTAGAGATGGAAAACTTATTACATAAAAATTATATATCTTGGGGTTGTAATGGGCAAAATCTGCACAGAGAGAAATGAGAGAAATGATGTTGCATCTTTTAAAGTTCAGTGCAAAGAAGTGAAAGCAGGAGAACCAGCAAGGAGAATTAGAGTCTAACTAAATCTCCAAAGACATACCAGGGATCAGTCAACCAACTGCACCACGTGGACTTCATTCTGATGCGGCCTTACACAAACTGTTGCTAAAAATCCAGTACACTTCAACTCTTACCAACTTAGATTCTAATTCTGAGGAATAAGTCCTTCTTTGAGGTAAGGTATTTATTTTTATGTATTTGAATGTAATTTTTGAATAGAAAATACTTTTTATTTGAAGGTCTATGCATTTATAAAGCAAACAATCCTCTAGGCCACTGACAATAAACATATCTCTAGCATAAAAATATCTAGAAATCCACAATTTTTCCTTCTCAACTAAAAATTATTTAAATCCATGAGGAGGAAAAAAAAACCCAAGTAAATGTAACAACATGGAACAATTGTGAATCCCACTACCATGTTAAATTATAATATATAAGAAATATGGAGGAAAATGTAACAGATCCAATTCCATTTGTAACAAAATTATGAGATCAATGAAATCCTCAATCTCCAGATTATGTTCAAGAGCCTTCCCTAGAGTTGACAAAAAGCAGTATCTATGTAGGAGAAAGTAGGAACAATACAGTTTACCTTTTATTTTTCCAGAAATGATCTTTTTATCTATCAGTGCTTCACAAGTTTCCAGGGGATTCAGTCTTTTACCACTGTCTGAGGTCTCACCAGTAGGAGGGAATCAGATTTTTCTTCTTCAAGGTGCTGGCGTTATAATACTTGTTGACACCCCCCACAGCTAGAGGATGCTCCGTTGGCCTTCCTTTGAGGACCCTGAAGGTTTGTGGCAACTGAGCCCCCTGCTCTGCCATGTCCTAACAAAGAGAAATTCAGACATGAGTTGTGGTTTGAATTGCTCTAATACTATCAATTTTCAGAGATAAACATCAACATACATAAAACAAACCCATACACATAATTTTAGATTTGACTAAAATTTAAATGGTCTCGTTTTCTAATACTCTACTTTTCCATATTTATTTTGTAAATCAACAGGAAAAGATCCAAACAGAGAAATGGAATGGAGTGCTGGGTTTGTTTGGGGAGAGGGACAGAACTGTCAAACCTGTATTTCCCCTTGTTCATCACCCACCAGAGTAGCTCCTAATTGAAAAGGCTTAAGCCAAGAGCAAAAGTCAGGAGACAGCAGACAGAAAGAAGGATCCTTTCTTATGTCTTGTTCTTCTCTAGGCTTAGACAGAGAACCGAGGACTGCATGCCCATTCCAACCTCAGCAATTCAGGGAATACAAATGTAGGGATTTGAAACCAAGAACCCACTTTATACAGTGATTACTGTTTCAGATCTTTTTTGGTGGGGAGGAGGAGGAGTACCAGGGATTCAATTCAGGGGCACTCAACCACTCAGCCATACCCTCATCCTTTTTATTTTTTGAGACAGGGTCTCAGTAAATTGTTTAGTTCCTCGCTTAGTTGCTGAGTCTGGCTTTGAACATGCAAACATCCTAAATCAGTCTCACTAGCTGCTGGGATTACAATCATGCTCTACTGAACCCAGGAAAACATTACAATTTTTTCCCCTAAATTCATTTCAAATAATCTTGTAGTACATTACATGGTCATGCCATATTTTTAACCAATTTACTACTAATGATATTTGAGTTGATTTTTGATACATTTTGCTAGCTAAACAATGGGACAAAACCCATAATATGTACTGTTCTCTGGTTCCCCAAGGACACACATGCTAAATATTTCATTTCTGAGTCAAAATGTAAAAAATTTGAAAAAGCAGGATATTCATTTGTGATTTGGGATATACACATAAAGGGTTTTTAATTTTTTTTTTTGTTTGGTATTTGGGATTAAACCCAGGGAATCAAGCTGGTAAGCACCTGCTAAACATTACCACCAGTTACCTTTATTCCCAAGGTCTTAATGTTATGGAGTCAAATTTGCTTTTTTCCTCCCCAATCTGCTGGACTGGGGACTGAATCCAGGGGTGTTTTAACACTGAACTTCATCCCCAGTCCCTCTACCCTTTTGCAAATTTGGGACAAGAGTCTTGTTAAGACCCCAACACCTGCATCAAACCTGTGATCATCCTACCACTACCTGGAGCCTCTGGGATTACAGGGGTGAACCAAAGTGCTTGGCTACACAAGTTATTATTATGATGATGATGATCATTATTACTATTATTATTTGGGATTTAAGGTCTCACCATTTTCCCCAGGCTTATCTCAAACTCATGGACTCAAGTGATCTTTATGTATCAGTCTGCAGAGTAGCTGGAAATACAGGCATGTGCCACAAAGACCAGCTTTCATGTTTATTTTTTTAAAAAAATATTAGTTGTAGATGGACACAATACCTTTATTTTATTTATTTTTATGTAATGCTAAGGCTCTAACCCAGGGCTTCATGCCTGCTGGGCAAGCACTGTAACAGTGAGCCACATCCCCAGCCATAATGTTTTTATTCTTTAATTTGTTTTTGGAAGTACTAGGTATTGAAGCCAGGAGCATTATACCACTGAGCTACATTCCCAGCCCTTTTTACTTTGAGATAGGGTCTTGCTAAAACTGCCCAGGCTGGGCTCAAACTTATGATCCTTCTGCCTCAGCCTCCTGAGCTACTGGGATGATAGGCAGACGTCACTATGCCCAGTCATCTTAAATTGCTCTTTTTTATTCTGGGATTCCAATCCCATGTAAAATGTCTTATCAATATGAGATTGTACAGCCAAGTGTGGTGGCATGCACCTGTAATACCCCCTGCTCAGAAATCAGGAGCAGGAGAGTCACTGCAGCCCACAAATTTGAGACCAGTCTGAACATCAGAGGAAGCCCCACCTCATACCACAAAAAATGGGAAAAAAAAGAGATAAAAGTGGGGTACTCTAATAACTAACAGTGAGAAAATAACCCAAATTTAAATGTAAGGTCTCTGGTGTGGCTCAATGGTAGAGCTCTTGCCTAGCATGCTCAAGGACATGAGTTTTCATGCTTATTCATACTAGCCCCAAAGCAGAAATCTAAAATCTCCTAATCCTCCTATATAATGAAATATATATATATATATATATGTGTGTGTGTGTGTGTGTGTGTGTGTGTGTGTATATCTTTATATCTGTGTGTGTGTGTGTGTGTGTGTGTGTGTATGTATGTGTGTGTACACACACTTTCCCCCAGCACTGGGGGGTTGAGCCTAAGGACATCCTACCACTTGGCTTTATCCCTAGCTCTTCTTATTTTGAGATACAGTCTTGCTAATTGCAGAGGCTGGCCTAAAGCTGCCTGAGTTCCTGAGTTGCTGGAATTAGTCATGTGCCACCAAACCCAGTTTACAATCCCTTTTCTAGCCAGTCCAGTGGTGCACACCTGCCTTCCAGGACTCAGCACACTTACATAGGAGGTTTGCTTGACTTCAGAAGTTCAAGACTTGCCTGGCCAACATACTGGGAACTCCACCTCAAACAAACAGAAAACCCACAAAACTGATTGTCAATTTTTCTTTACTTTTCCACATCTGAGGATTGAATTCAGGGGTGTGTTACCATTGATCTACATCCCCAAAACTTTTTTTTTGATACAGAACACAATTCTCTTTAAGTTACTGATCCTTGACTTGTGATCCTCCTGCCTCAGTTTCTTGAGTAGCTAAGCTTATAGATGGGCACCCCTGTACCCAACTGTATTATCACTTTTCAAGTGTGCAGTAAATTAATTGGAACAACCTTATTGGCCATTATATCTCCAAAACTTACTCATGTTTAACTGAAACTTTGTAATTTCTGACTAATCTAATAGCCTATTAGGACTCATAATAAACAAGTTCCCTTCCTATTATATGGAATCCTTTTTGGCCAAGAGTCAGGCAGTGTTGGTTCATGAGCTTGAGTCTCCAGAGAGCAAGTATCTTCCCTTCCAGGAGGGCTCTGTCCCAGCCCCTCACTTCCCTGAACCTAGGACACATAGGCACAGCTGCCATAGGAAGCAGCACCAAACATGTGTATATAACAGACATGGGGTTCTTGGCACTCTCAACAGGGGAGTGAGGGCTCAGGAACAAGAGACCCCCACATGGGGCTCAGGAGACGAACTTCTGGTGCTTGTCCTGGCATTGCTGGGTGTGAAGGGAGAATAGGAGGCCAAGCCTCCCTTGGAAGCCTCCCAATGCACCACTGGGCTGATGAGAAGGTAAAAACAGAGTCAGTACATGGGAAATCTCCCTAACCTCCACCCCACAACTCACAGTCAAGTCCCTTGGTGCCTAGAGTCAGGACAAGGGAGAGGGCTGGCACCACATTACTGCAAGAGACCATGGGGGACACTGTGGGTTACCCACCCCACTGTACACCTAATGCTCCACACAAATGTTTCACATTGTATGTCAAAAATTTCCATAAATAAAGAATCTGGAGTGCTGGGGTTGTGGCTCTGGGGTAGAGTGCTTGCCTAACATGCATGAGGAACTAGGTTCAATCCATGGCACCACATAAAAATAAACAAATAAAATAAGTATATGTGTCCATCTACAACTGATATTTATACATGTACATACATACACACATACACCACACATACACACACACATATAAAAGAAACAGAATTTTCTTTAAGACATAAACTACTAGATTAGTCTCAGTCCTCATTAATAGATGAGGAAACTGGGGACCAAAAAAGTAAGGACTGGCATAAAGCCAACCAGAAAGTGTGTTTCAGTCTTTTCTCTTTCTTTATCCAGGGACACCTGGGTGTGCTCTGAAGCCCTGTGACCTGGACCCTACACCCTCCAGGTCCATAATCCCACTTCTTATGCTCCAAGTGCTTCAGCTTCAGGGCCAGCCCTACATCCGGGGCTTCCCCCAACACATGTGCAACCACAGACCCTCATGGTTCAATGCACACCCCATACTCCTTACCTTCTGTATAGGTGCAGCCTTGTCACTTCTTGGGGGAGCCTGAGTGGTGCACCTGGGCCAAAGGAGGTCTTTAAGGTGTTCTTTTGGCCCCCAGTTGGTCCCCTGGTCCACCTGAATGCAGACCGCCTCGGACATGTACCTGGGAAGCAACAGGCCAAATGCAAGGAGTCACTACCCACCTTGGCCTGGTCTCCCTGACCACTCTCACCCTCAGCTGGGAAAGCACAGAGCCCAGGAGCCTTATCCAGGCTGCCATTCCCCTCGAGCACATTTCTTGGGGCAAGAACCTACAACACCAAGGAAGAGTGAAATTCCCAGAAACTCCCAGAGTGCCCTGGAGAAAACCCCCAAGGAAAGGAACAGGAGTGTTAAGGCTGGGAGCTGGGGACAGGGACCAGGGAACTAGACCAAGCTTCACCCCCCCGACCAGCCCCAGGGTCCACCACTTGAGCCCTTGGTTTACCAACTTACTTAGGTCCCAAGGGTGCACAGAGTGCAATGTAACAATTTCTTGGGCAGCCCACATTGAATGCCTTTTCATACTGGAGGGAGATGAGGAAGGGAAGAGGAGCTCAGAATCAGCAGGACTGGGTACGGCCATCTCCCAGGGACCCTCGCTAAGTTGGTCAGTCAATCCAGGGCTCAACCTCGGCCTGTGGCCAGGCTCTAGGTACAGGGGTGCCCAAGAGTGACGCAGGGCCTCCTGTCTTCCCAGGCTCCCAGGAAGCGTGACCTCCCTCAACCCACTTGTGAGTAGCTGTCCCCAGACAGTGCTGACCCAGCACCCACCTCTCCTGCCTTCTCAGGGCTCTCAACCCCTAGTGCTTCCCTTTGCAGGATCCTTGCTCTGTCTCCATTGGCCTCACCTGTCCTCTCACCTCATCCTTCCAGGTACCTTTTAAGGTCTGTCTCCTGCTGTTCTGCTCAACTGATCCAAAGATCATGTCACCACCCCACTCCCACTTGACTGTCTTACCACTCAATTTTTCTAAAAATCTACCTTCATTGAGTTTTATTATCTGGGAGACCAGTGGCAGCAGGGGATGCCCAGACATATTTCCCTAGTCAAAAATCAGATTTTCCAAGAAAATCTGAGCTGAAGACCTTCAGTACACAAAGCAGGAAAGGTCAAGCTCAAAGGTCATGTCCTTCCCAGGACACTGGCTTCTCCTCTCCCTTATTCTACTTTCTCTTTCACCTGAGTCCATCCATCAGCCTCGACCACTCCTCCTTCCAGAACAGGTTGAGTTTCACCCCAACTTCATGAGCTTTAGGGAGAAAATACTCTGTTATAGTGGAAAGTGGCCCAGCAGCACCTCTACCCACCCCAAGTCTCCAATGGCCTACACATGAAGACTTTCATCTTCAACACTCTCCTCCACCAAAGGAAAGACGATTCCACATCTGAACAGCTCTGGAATATGTCCAAAAAGCAACTCGAATCAATGTTCTCTATGAGGTTCTGCCTCCTTTAAGGTGTTCACAGCACATAAGAAATGAGTATACCACCAGGTACAATGGCACACACCTGTAACCCCATGGAATTGGGATTTTGAGGCTGGAGGATCACAAGTTCAAGGCCAGCCTCAACAACTTAGCAAGGCCCTCAACAATTTAGTGACACCCTATCTCAAAACAAAATAGAGCAAGGATTACAGATGCAGCGTTGGTGGTAAAGCACCTGTGGGTTCAATCCCTAGAACCAGAAGAAATAAATTAATTAATAGCTGAGCATTAAAAATTACAGAATCTTTAAACTTTGAGAAAGAATATTTGATTAGATATATATCATGTGTAGAAAATATTGATCGTACATAAAGTATAGAAAATGTTTAAGGAATGATAGTAAATTTCTAAGAACTGAGCAGTAAATGTGAATACCGTCCTCCCCCCACATGGAACCCTATCACACACAACTGGAATCCAACAGCTCTGAGGCACCCAGACCATCCTCTCTCACTGGCTCCACTCTTGGGGCTCCTGTTCCAATTCTGTGTCTCAAACACCCTCACACTCCACAGGACCAAAATCCAGCAGCATCTTCTTCTTGCCCCATCTTCTGCCCAACTTCCTGTTGTCTCTTCTTCTTCTCCTTATCCTGTGGGGTCAGGACACAATTCTTTTCTCTGTTCCTTTCCTCTTTCCTTCTATTCCCAAATGTTGGTTATTCTGTTTGATGGTTCACTCATTGATTCAGATGTCTTTTCTCTGTGTGCTGGGGATTGAAGAATTCAGGGCCTTGCACATGCTAAGCACACACTCTACCACTGAGATGCACCCCCATCAGAAATATTTCAGGGCATCAAAAATGCTTGGGTCCAAACAGGCAGGGTGGCACACACCTGTAATCCCAGTGACTTGGGAAACTAAGGCAGGTTTGAGACCAGCCTCAGCAACTTAGTGAGACCCTGATTCATAATAAAAAGTAGCAGGGACTGGAAATGTAGCTCAGTGGTAAAGTGCCCCTGGGTTTAATACCGAGTAGCAAAAAAACAAAGCCCCATCACTGCACTGGGGATGGAAAGCACACCGCAAACAGCATGGCCAGCCTACTTTCAGTGGGTGAGGGCAGCTGCAACCTGAGGCCCTGTGCACCAAGGGGAGTGGAAAGGGTAGAGCAGAGAGATAGTATCATGGGAACCATGTAGGCAACCCAGCTCACACCACCCAGGTACATGCAGAGGAGAAGCCCAGAGAGTTAAGTGCTGAGACAGCAAATTCTGGTTTCAGAGGCTGTGTCTAGACCAGAAAGAGTAGTCTGAAGATGTCTGCTGAATTTGGCCATTAATGAGAGCATCATCCTGACAGCAAGGGCTGGGCTGAGCTGGGCCAGGAAGTGAAGGGGGAGCTAGTGAACAAGGTCAACTCTTTCAGGAAATAAGGCCCAGAAGGTACAGCAGGTGGAGTGGAGGCCTGGGATGTTAAGGCTGGGACTTGTATGACTTTTAAGATGAGCACAAACGTGTAGATGACCATGAGAAAGAATGGTAGTGATGTAACAGCAGCACACAGGGCACTCTCTGGTGCCATCCACTCTTCTATGAGGTTTACATGAATTAACCCACAATTCCCTGTTTTACAGATAGGGAAATTGAGAGACCAGGGGCTGAGTAGCATACCCCAGGTCTCCCTGCTGCTCAGTTATAGAACTGCAATTTGAACGTATGTGGTCTTCACCAGAGTCTTTGCCACCAACCACCAAGCAAGTGAGTCTAGGAGGAATTGCAGTCAGGGAATGGAGTATGGTGGGAGTGACAGTTGGAGCATGGGATCAGTGCCTGAAATTAGTGCTGCCATTAATAGAAAGGAGCCCTGTCTGGTGAATCTTAGAGGGCCGACCACATTTAGGTCCCTTGAGACTTGGGGATCCTGGACTTGGAAGGCGTCACTCTGAGCAGAGGAGGAAGAGCAATGGACTATGGCCTGACCTAGGGCAGGAAAAACCACAGGATGGAGGAATGGAACAGGCTGCCAGGCAAACTCAATGATGATACTAGAAGCTGGAGAGAGGAGAAGACAGGCAGACCACAGGGCTGAGGAACAAGGGCCAAGCACAGGAGTCACAGCTGGGAGGGAACCACATATGGCAGTGGTGGATGGGAGGTGATGAGCAGACAGGCTCCTCTGTCTGTTCAGCTATCTCAGGGTCTGAAGCTTCCCCTCCCCCACTGATGCCGCCCACCAGTCTTCCTGAAAGAGCCTTTAGTTAAGTGATTGCCATACTAAAGGAATCCCAGGGCAAAGATGCCCACTATATCATTCCTAGTGGATGCTCAAAGAAAAAGCAATAAAGACACAGATGGGGAAGAAAGCAATGAAACTGCTCAACAGGACATGAGGTTCCTTTTAGAGTGAACAACAACGAATGCTGGGGAAGAAGCTCAGTGGTCGAGCACCCCTGGTTCGATCCTCAGTGCTGGAAAAACATCAACACTAAGGACTCCTGCTCTTTGGAAGATGTGATGAAGAAAATGAAATGTCAAGCCATGAATTGCAAGAAAAGATTTGCAACACATACATCTGAATCCAGTATAGAGAACTCCTGAAACTCAATAAGAAAACAACACAGTTTTTTTTTTTTTTTTAAGGGCAAAGTTTGGAGCAAACACTTCACCATCAATATACCCATGACTTATAAGACACAAAAATATGCTCAACATCATTAGTCATTAGGAAAATACAGAGTGGAGCCCTAGTGATATACCACTACTCATTTATTAGACAGGCTACAATTTGAAAACAAAAGAGAATAGTGACCAATGACAGTGTCAAATGCTAGTGAGGATGTGGAGCAACTGGAATTCTCATTCATTGCTGGTACAAAATAGAAACAGTAGAGTTGTTTTCTAAAATGTCCCATATGTTTATCTCATGACTCAGCAATGCCACCCTTAACAATTTACCCAACAGAAATGAAAACTTATGTCCACATGTCTATGCATCAATGGTTGTTGTAGCAGCTTTATTTATAACTGCCTGAAACTGGCTGGGCACAGTTCCCCATGACTTTAATGGCTCGGGAGGCTAAGGCAAGTGGGTGACAAGTTCAAACCCTCAGTAACTTAGGAAGGCCTTAAGCAACTTAATAAGACCCTTTCTCAAAATTTTAAAAATTTTTCAAAAAGAAAACATAAGGGTGCTTGTTGTGGGGTGGGTGAGGCTGGGATTGTCGCTCAGTGGTTAAGTACCTCTGGGTTCCTGGTCCTGGCCAGGTGCACGGAGATAGGTTGGTGAGTGGACAGGGAGGAGGAGCACTCACCTCCACACAGATGTCACACCTTTTGCAGTGGAAGGTTCGGGGCAGGCGGTGAAAATAACACGTGGGACACCATGGCATGTGGTACAACCTGCCATTAACTCGTGCCATGTACACAGTCTCAGGGTACTGCTCGAAGGCGCCTGGCAGGGAGAGAGGTGTGGGAGTGGAGGAGGCCCTTGTATCACTCTGATGCTTGAGGCAGCCCCATAGCATCACTGGGCATCAAGAAGTTGGGGAGGAGGAGGGCAGGGGAACCCCAGTCCCTGTTGAGCAAGCTGACCACTCAGATGGGCAGCAGTCAGAGAGAAGGGCTGTCCAGCACAGGAGCTCTACATGGAGCTCCCCCTGTGGAATAGTGATCAGTGCTTGGAGTCGGGTGTGAAATGGGAAGGAAGAAGGGGTAACTGCGTGGTTGGAAGAGCCTGCTGCCTCTCTTGCCCCGTCCTCCCTTCTAAAGCAACTGGAAAACCTCCAGGATTCTGTTTTTCACACTTCAGTGGCTTGGGAAATGAAGTGCCAGGGCAAGAAGGGATCCTGAGGCCACAGGTGGGGTCAGCCCTTTACAAATGACCCCTGTAGGCACCAGCCTTGGGGTGCCACCTCCCTCTCCCAGGAGTCCGAGGCCTAACCTCTGTGCAAGATTCCTGGGTCTGAAAAATTCATGCCAATGAGGCTATACAAACTCAGGAGGCAGAGAAGTCCGGAGACCACTGGGTAGGCCCACTCTCCATTTTGAGCCAGTGCTCGGCCTCTGAAATCAGAGCCAGACTCTGTTCTAGTCGGGGGCAACCCAGAGCCCCCATGACGTCAGACCCACACACCTTAAGGACAGATTTGAATATCCAGGCTAGAGACAGACCCCATTCCCTCCACCAAATGTCACCAGCATTACCAGCCTCCAACAGTCCCCCCAAATCCTCAGGCTCCCCACATCTCTGTGCTTCCCACTAAATATCCTCCTTCCCCTCTTGGCCTCCCTCCACCTCCCTGCCTCTGCACTCTCACTGTCTATTTCCCTTCTGTCTCTTTTTGAGAACCCACAGCTGGCCCAGAGACTCACGGAAACATAAAGAACACAGCACTTAGAGACACCAGGGCGGCCACAGTGAAACAAGCCCAGAGGCTTGAGAATAGCCAGGATCTGGCTGGGGGTCGGGGTGGGGACAATAAATCATTTGATACAGTCATGCTGCGATGCCTGCTCTCAAACAAATGAGAGCCAACCGCTCCTTCTCCTGGCTTGGCACCCAGAGTACCATGACTACAAGTGTTACATCAGAGAGGTTCCGGAATGGGGGCTCTGGCTGCTTCCTGTGCCCACTGATATCAACCTTCCCCTGGCCTCACATACACACTTCTAGACAGGGACATCCTGCTCTTACAATGTGGCTTTGTTGGAGCTTGTGAGGATGGATGTAGTTTATCCCCAAAGGTTCATAGGCTGGAGGCTAGGTCCTCGGTGCAGCAGTGTTGAGGGGGTAGAACCTGCAAGAGGTGGGGCCTAGTGGGAGGTAATTTGGCCACTGGGGATGAGGCCCTTGGAAGGGAGTAATGAACTTCTCATGGGTCCCTGTTAGTTCCTGTGAGAGGGGGTGTTATAAAGAGAACAAGACTCATCCTCCCCAGTTTCTGGCCATTCAGACTCGACCCCTGGCATGTCTTCCCACCATGATGCTGTAAGGGTCCGGCGAAACGTCGGAGTAAGAGACCACAAGAGACTGTCTTATGCAAAAGCAGAAGGGTGGGTTTATTGGAGACCAGCATGCTGGGGCCCGAGCTCTCTATAGCAAAAAGAGATAGAGCCCTGAGAACCGCTTGAGCAGAGCTTATATACTTTTCTTGGAGAGGGCAGGGAGGGAAGTTCATTGATGGGTCAGGGCGAGTGAGCAGTTTGCCTGCAACCGAGTGAGGGAGTGCATCCTGCAGTTTGGCAGTTGGGGACAGCACATTCTGGGAACAAGATTAGCAAACAGTTCAGAGTTGGGGATAACACATCCTGGGAACAAGATTTCAACAGTGTTTTGTTAAGCATATAGAAAAACAGAGTGACAAGTACCTATTTTATTAACCTTTCATTCCCCACTTTTTCTTCTGGCTACTTTTAATCATAAAAGTGATCATTGGGGGGTGTCACATTCCGTGTCTGCTAGTGGGGTATATTGTTGTCTGATTACCATAAGTTTGACTTGTCTAATTTGGGATTGGAGAAAGGAAACTACATGATTGAGCAAACAGGGTCCTAGAGTTAGCAACAATATAAGAATTATTAGAGGACCGGCCAGGGATGATAAAAGTGTATTTAACCAGGGGGACTGTGTGAACCAAGACTCATATGACCCTTTTTGGGTCTTTCTCTCTCGTTGATGCTCTTTAAGGCATCTTTTTAATTTACTCATAGATTTTTTTTTTTTATAACTCCAGTATGGTCGGCATAAAAATGACATTCTTCCCTTAATGCAGCACAAAGGTTTTCTTCTCTCAAGAAGAGGAGGTCCAACCCTTGCCTGTTCTGTAAAACAACTTCAGAGAGAGAGGTTAAAGATTCCTGCAAAGCTGTGATGGAGGTTTCTAATATTTTTAAGTTTTGGTCTATTGTTGTTTTTAATTGGGTCATTTGTTGTGTCCCACGGACCAGGACAGTAGTCCTTGTGCTCACCCCTGCAGCAATTCCCATTCCTAATAAGATGGCTAAAGTGAGGGATATAGGTTCCCGGCGGAACCGGGTTGTATGTTCCTCTATTTGATCTTCAAATGAATCTGCATCATGATAGAGCACTTTGGGAAACATCTGCACCATTATACAATTAATTGCATCTGTTGACCATTTTATGAAAACATAAATAATGTTTAAGTATATAGAATTATACTGTTGTAGGGACGGACAAGGCAAGACACCTAAGATAGCACTGAAGACAGGGAAACAGTTCTATTTGGTTGCAACCAGATTCAGAGGGCATTGCTTCTGTTGTAGTCAATTAATCCCTTGAATCCCAAGTTTAGGTAGTTTTAGAATTTTGTACTTAACATGTAAGGGAAGGGGCTCAGAAGTTTCCAGTCTGCAGAAGTTCACAAAAAGCATTTTTTGTTGTTGTTGTTGTTGTTTTTTTTCCCTGTTCTGGGCAAGTTAACTTTTCAAGGACACCTGGGAGGGGGAGAACTTTTTTTTTTTCCCTTGCCAGCTGTTACCATGGAGCCCAATTGATAACTTTTTTTATCTTAGAAATGTAGCCATCTCTGTGAAGTCCCAGCTCAAGGCCAGAGGCCTTGTTCACATATTTTGTGAAAAACTAGTAAGGGGGTGTCGAGCTTAGGAGTGCTGATTTTTCCAGCCAGTGGCCAAGTAGAACAGGGCAACATGAAAAGAGTAAGTTTATGTATACTGCACTCTTTTATAAGGACTCTTTTGCTGAAAGTCTTAAAGTCAGCCATAGTGAAGACTTCTGGAGAAGGTCAGTTAAGACTTTTCTGTGGGCCTGGTGCAGAGGGGGAGGATGGGGAAGGCGGTGCTGAGAGCAGCTCCGTGGATCTGAGAATGAGGAAGGAGAGATGTAAAAGAATAATGGGAAAGGGGTTTGGGATTTTCCTAGCAACAAAAACTTGAGTAGTAGAACAGGTAGAGCAGAGGGGAAGACTGGAGTGAGTATCCCAAAAAGCCTGTGAGGGATTTAAATTTTTAATAACCTGTTTTCAGTGATGACAAAGCAACTTTAAAGGCCATTTTCATTAAATTTTGGATAGTCCTGGTGGGACCCGGTGTGGGCACTGACAGGAGAAGAGAGGAGTGAATGGGTGGAGAGATACCTCAGTACCTGTTACTTCAGCAAGGGGCAATGGTCTGAGAACCGGCAGAGGTTTGGGTTCCATCAGGTAGCCCCTGTATGTTTACATCCTTATGACTTACAGAAGAAGTTTGTTTTTCCCCCACATAGCCGTGACTGCTTGTGGCTTTGATAGTCCACCGAGCAAACATAGTAATCTAGGTTAGCCAACCTACATCTGGCTTGCGTGTCCCTACTTCCATAATGTTTGTTTTTATTATCTATGGTATGGAAGGGATTTAATGGAATTTTAGTGGGATCCTCTTCATCAGGGATACCCAATATAAAAGACCTATAGCCAACTGACAAATGTCTGGGTGGAGAGATGGCCACCAGGTACCTAAGGGGGCTGTATGAGAAATAGACCATACTTCCTGTCCAGTAGGATTTATGATCAGCCATTGCTGCTGAACAGGCTGATGAGGTGAGGACTACTGATGGTCAAGGGGACAATCCATAGCCCTATCCACACGGCGAATACGTAATTTGAGAGGGTTACCAGTCTTTTTCAATTTCCAACCAGAGTCTGGACAGGGCACAGGCTTGAGATGAGAGGCATGGATCCAGGAAGTGATTCCATCTACCGTTACCTTTACCGCTGTAGGTGTTATAAGTAGCACCTGGTATGGTCCTTTCCAGCAGGGTTCTAGGGATGACACCTGATGTCGTCTTACGTAGATGAAGTTTCCCACTTGATATCAGTGTGGAGTTCTTTCGTCCCCAGGTTGGTAGGCAGCGGCCAGCTGTTTCCACAGGTATCACTGAGTTTTTTCAAAAGCTTTAAGTCTGTCAAGCAAGGGGGTGTGAAAGGAATCGTTAGGTCTTAGAGTTGGGGTCAGGTCCCTTATTGGAGGAGGGGCATCATAGAGAATTTCATAGGGGGTAAGGTTACACAAAGAAACAGAGGGAGTATTTCTTGTACGAAACAGTGCATAAGGCAGGAGCATAGTCCAATCTTTTATGCCTGTCTCTAAGATTAATTTTGTCAAGGTCTCTTTAATGGTTCTATTCATTTTTTTTTACCTGTCCTGAGCTCTGGGGTCTATAAGTATAATGTAATTTCCAATTAATCCCCAGGGTCCTGGTTAACCCCTGACTTACCTGGGCCACAAACACCGGTCCATTATTGGACCCCATTACCTTAGGCAGGCCGTATCTTGGAAAAATATCTTTCAGGATCTTCTTGACCACCATTGGCACCATTTTTTTTTTTTTTTTTTTTTTTTGCGGGGAAGGCTTCAATCCATCCTGAAAACGTATCTACAAAGATTAGGAGATATTTAAGTCCATACCTTGCTGGCTTAATTTCAGTAAAGTCCATTTCCCAAAATTGTCCTGGTCTGGTCCCTTGAAGGCGCCTTCCTATAGGAAGCTTGGAGGGGTAAGCATTAACCAATTGATAGACCCGACAGGCTTTTGTTATTCGTTCAGCTATTTTCTTTCACTGTGAACTGGTTAGTGGAAAACTCTGTTCTTGATCCTTTAGGAATGCCTGCAGTTTCTTTGAACCAAGGTGAGTGAGTTGGTGTACATTCTTAACGTAGTATAGGGCTTTCTGAAATTGCAAGTTGGGTTCAGTGTTGTCAAGGAGTTCAGTGTCAGTGTCCTCAGATGTTAAGTTGTAGGGGTGCTCTGATGTAGTTAAATCTCCTGACTCATATTTCCCCCGTATGGAAAGTGTTAACATGGTTACTCTGTTTAGGGCTGCCAATTTAGCCTCTTCATCTGCCCTCTTGTTAGATGGGGGTGGTATCTGCACAACGGTTTGTTTTCTGGGCTCAGTGAGCCATTGTTTATCGCCCCTAAGGGAATAGTCCAGGAAGATTATTTCTTGCTGGCAAATTTGTGCCTTTTTGGCAGAAGCTTGGATAATAGTGCTTGGGTTCCAGACTCACAGTTTTCCTTGGTGTCTGCTGCCAGTAGCAGGTCATCTACATATTGGAGTAGGGTGATTTCAGGGTGCATGGTTCTGAAGTTATTGAGATCTCTGTGGAGGGCTTCATCAAAAAGAGTGGGGGAGTTTTTGAACCCCTGTGGGAGTCTGGTCCAAGTAGTTGTTTAGACATTCCAGTTTCTGGGTTTACCCACTCGAAAGCAAACAGCAACTATCTTTATGCAGAGGCAAGCAAAAAAAAAGCATCTTTTAAGTCCAGGACAGTATACCATTTTCATTCGGGGTTAAGGGTGCTAAGCAGATTGTACGGATTAGGTACTGTGGGGTGAATGTCCTACACTCTGTTGTTGGTCTCTTTTAGGTCTTGAATGGGGCGATAGTCCTCGGTTCCTGGCTTTTTTACTGGTAGCAGGGGAGTGTTCCAGGCCAATTGACAGGGCCTTAGGACCTCTAAGGCCAGATATTTCTGAATATGGGGCCTTATCCCATCTTTAGCTTCTTTGCTCAGAGGATATTGTTTAATATTAATTGGGGAGGCTGAGGTTTTTAACTCCACCATTATTGGAGGTTGTTTTACGGCTAGGCCTAACTCAGCAGTTTCTGCCCAGGCATCTGGGTAATCTGTTATCCATTTCTGGAATAGCTTGCCTGTTTGATCAGTCTTGGGGGGTGTGAAGAGTTGATATTCATCTTTTACTGACATAGTTAAAGCCATGACTATAGGAGTTTTTTTTTTTTTAAGAGAGAGTGAGAGAGGAGAGAGAGAGAGAGAGAGAGAGAGAGAGAGAGAGAGAGAGAGAGAATTTTTAATATTTATTTATTTTTTTTAGTTCTCGGCAGACACAACATCTTTGTTGGTATGTGGTGCTGAGGATCGAACCCGGGCCGCACGCATGCCAGGCGAGCGCGCTACCGCTGAGCCACATCTCCAGCCCGACTATAGGAGTTTTTACTGAAGGATTTAGAAATTTCATTTGGGTCCTTCAGGGTTAAAAGTTATTCTGGCCCAGAGTTTGGTGAGCAGATTTTCTCCCATCAATGGGGCTAGGCATTCTGGGATCACTAGGAAGGAGTGATGGATTTTTCCTTTTCGGAGGTCCATGGTCCTCTTAGTTGTCCAAGCCCGATATTTACTGCCGTTAGCCCCTTGAATTAGAGACCTTTTAGTTGATAGAGGGCCCAATGGGGCTATTTTCTAACAAGCTCTTTACCTCACCAACATTTAGGAAAAATGGGCAACAGCCACACATCCCCAGATTAGAGGATTTTTACCTCTCCACAGATTTTCCCATTATAAAAGACAAAGGCAACATGAGAGTAACCAAAGACAGTCCAGAGACAGGGTGACAGATCATGTTTGCTTGCTGGACAGACTGGTGAAATAGCCAGAATGCTGGGGGAGAGGTGGAGGGGAGACTACTAGGGGAGGAGGCCCATGCATACAACAGTGAAAGAGCAGAGAAGTCGCAACCATCCAAGAATAGTCCTTCAACAAAGAAAGTCTGATGGCTGATCCCCTGGACAATGTGGCCTTTCCCTCTAGCTCTGCTGCGGCACACACTTTGAAAAGCTTCTTCTGCATCTCTCATTATCGCCAGTCCCTTGTCCTCAAAGAGGCAGCAGAGTGTAAGGGACCTAACTTGTAGCACTGAGAAAATGGTGATCGTTGGGTCTCTGTGGCTCATCTCCACAACTCAATGACTTTCAAGAGTATAAAAAAGTCCTGAGAACAATTTGAGAATCACCACCCTTGGATTTCAGTCCTGCCTAAACGTGCAATTCTCAGATGGGCAATAATGCTTTCCCTGAATTCCCTATAACAAGTCAGGTGGCCCTGCCACAAGCTCTCCCAGCACTTAGCACTCTACACTGTGACTGCCTATTTTCTAGTCTTTTTGTCCTTGTCTCCTTCCAAGCAAGGAAGTTACTGTTCTGTGACAAAGCAGTGTGTTGTGGGCATTCACTAAATACTTACTGAATATGTAAAACATTCACAGAAGACAGATGAGAAGACAGGTCTGTTTTGCATTTTAATCTAAGTGAAATTAGTTACTAAAATTTTTAGTTTTCATTATAGGTCAGGCTCTTAAAATAATGATAATAATGATTATCTATATATCTTATTCGTCTTCACAAAGTCCCTATGATGTATATGCTATCATTACCCTAATTTCAGAAAGGAAAGTACAGATGGCCAGGGAGTAAAGGGTGGGTCTCAGATTTAAACCCAGATAGTCTGGCTGCAGAGTCCCATGCTGTGAGCCTCACACTGGCTTCCATGTTAGCAGTGTAGACCTCAGACTTAAAACTTGTATTGGGATCTCAAGGTCAATCTTCAATTCTTCTCACAACTGAAAACATGATTTCAAATTTAAATAGCCCCTACCCTTGCCCTTGTAGTGAACACATGGGTCATGCAACATTGCCTGTCTCCAAGACAGGTTTTAAATAGGAGAGTTTCAATAAGAAGTCTATTTCTCATTCATATATTGTGCTTAAGTTTTTTCCAAAATAAATCTTAACAGAAATAAATAAGCTTGCATATTTATTCAAAATAAATTTTTCTTCTGTAGCATAAAGAAAACAGGAAAGAAAGGATTGATATTTCCAGGTACTATGGCTCTGTGCCACAGGGCAAACTCTCTCTGATGTGCGTAACTTTCCCCCGTGACTCTTTGGCTAGCCTGTATCTCTCTTAAGGAATGCTCAGTTTCACCCTCAATAGGGAGAAGTAGCTCAGAATGCTCTGAAGAAATATTTAGTGGAAAAGTATGTTGCAGAAAACAGGGTTTAATTTAATGCAAAAGATAATCTGCCAGAATCACAGTGTAACACTGTATTCATGTTTGGAATGAAAAAAGCATACCTAGAAACAGGTAATCTCTCAATAGAAATAAGTTGTACAGACAGAGTTAAAAAATCCTGTATATCAAATCTTCACCTGCTAATGGTATATGAGAAACTAATGTGCACCTTTGGGTACTCAACAGAGGTCACACAAAGTAACTTTACTCACCTGGAGAAGGGCCCCATGAATATGGTTTTGCCGAAAACACTGGTCAGTGCAGTTGGGGAGTATGGCCAACAGAGTTTGGATGGTACTAGGAATTTGGTCTAGCATAACAAACGGGACCAAGGCACGAGCTGCCATTTCACGGGAGCAGTAGATAGGCGAGTGACCACACCTGAGAAGATAAGGAAACACAAGACCAGTCAGTGCTCATCTCTACATCTGTGCCTTTGTATATGCCAGTGCTATACCTAGAATAACCCAGGAAGTGGGTTAGCTGTAGCTGCTACTTATCCCAAATGATGTTTTTTATATCACACTTATTCCAAATGATGCTTCCTCTGTGTTTGTCTTAGTTTTACGGGTGACTTTGCTTTCGTTCAACACAACTTTAGCATTGTTGCCATAGTGGACTTCTCTCTCAAACAATTAGTCCTACGATGCTAACAACTGTGTACTTAACAAAAGCAAAGTCATACGGGGTTTAAATGTAGATAGGTTTTAGGGATAAGACAAGAAACAGTAGCAAAAAATGGCTTCCTCCTCAATAATGAAAACAATATGTATTGGGCCCTTAGTATGAGCAAAAAGCACTCTGGTAAATGCCAATGAAAAATAAAATCACCACCAGTATTTCTGGGGAGCCCATGCTCTGGTTGGTACGATTTGAAAAGCTGACGAAAGCACAAGACAACATGGGAAAATGATAAGCAAGAAATTGTGACGTTTTGCCTATAGGAAGTCTGGGAAGGAAGGCCGGGAATCAGGAAAGCATGATTCAAGTAAATGAAAAGAAAACAGGACAGTTGTATAAAGCAAGGATAGAAATGCCCATAGGTAGATGTGTCTGGCTCAAGTAGAGGCTGATGAATAACAGTGGAAGGTAGGGGCGAGCAGTGGGTCAGGCCACCCTGGGATTGCCACAAATGCCAGACCTCATGCTCTGAACTTACTGTTAAGAGGACAAGAGATGGACCGTATGTTACTACATCCTTGCCTTAAACCTGGAACAACTGGTACTTTGAGATTCTACAAAGGTCACTGGAAAGACAGGTTGTCTAAGCGCCATTTGACTTTGTAAAGCTCAGAACATAAGAGGCCATAACCATTTTGCAGAAGCTGTGCACTGGAGAGCTTCCACAGACACAGAATTGATTATTTGAGAGGGGAGTACAATATGATAGGTCCTAGCTTAAGTAAGTTCTCTCAACTTTGTGATCTTTCATCCAATTTTTAAAAAATTACAGAAATGTCTTAGATGCCAAGGGTTAGGGTGGGAAAAAACAGAAGGTGGTAGACTCTACTGGGGAAAGGGGTAGATTCTCAACTTTCTTCAAAGGAATTTTCAAGAAATTTTATTCTAAGAAGAAACTAGGAAGAAAGGAGAAAGAGGCACAGGTGGAAAACAGTTTGATTTTTTCCCTGAAAGGGTAGGTGTATCAGGAAGTCCAGGGGCACACAGTTTCAGGGAAGGGAAGCACCAGTCTCACATCATACCATGGGAAGACGCTGAGAGCTAAGGTTCTAGAAGGAAGCTAGAGAGTTCCCACTGGTCTTTGACTAGGTTCTGAACACACACTCATTTTCTCCTTATTTTTCCTTTGAAATGGTGAAATGTTTCGTTTGTAAATGGCAAACACAGTAAAATGTTTGCTTTGGCCTATGGGGGAAGAAAATTTCATTTGACAAGGAAAGAAAATACTCCGAAAATGCTTTGAGATTTAATTAGCAAGTGACCTCACTCAGCACAGCACAGTCATTTGTCAGAAGCTTCCCTGGCTGTCCTTCCCCACCCCATCGCCACTCCTCCAACGCACACACTCTGTGTTATAGTGTGTTTTATGTTACCGAAAGGGCTCTTGTATATAAATGTTTCCTTTCAAATACAAATAACTCTGACATGGTTACAGATGTTTAGTTTCCAATTAGCAGTAAGCCTACACTCAAGAATGCCCCTCCTTTTGCTCCTGACCTTTTGCAAATGATGATTTCCCAAAGGAATCTGGCATCCATTCAGGAGAAAGAATGGAAACTGGGAAAAGTGCCAGAACTTTCTGCTTTCAGATACCCTGTACTAGGGTACTCTCTAAACCCCATAACCAGGTTAAAAAACAAAACAAAACTGCACAAAAGGTAATGTAATTGCCAAAGAAGAAAGAAGCCATTTTTTAAAGTAATATTTAATTAAATGACATTAATTATAAAGCAATGATTAAATGTAATTTCAAACTTCCTTCTAGTACAAATTGTTTAAATGGAAGGTTAGATGATAGTTGAATATATATATATATATATACATACATAAACACTAAGCAAAAACACATTTCCAGGTTACCATTTTGCAAGCTATTGAGAGGAGGGAGCCGGAGTAGTGAGAAAATTTAGAACCTAGTGACTACCAGGATAAAAAATTGGAACATCTGGGTTTTCACTCTGCTTTGGACACTGAGTTTTTTGAGTTGGCAAGTCCCAGTGACCTCTGAGTCTCAGTCCAGTTGAGAGGCGTGCAGTAATATACATCCAGCCATCTGATGTGCTCTCCAGGGAGCGCTCCAAGAAGGTGCTTTGGAAACACAAAGTTGTTTCGATGCACTGTGCCCATGGCTTGCCAAGTGCTAGCACACTGCTGAATTGCTGGCCTCTAGGTAGCCCCAAAGAGAGATTTAAAATCATGGGGTAATTCTACCCTGTTTTAAAAAGATAAGACAATAAACTGATGACATGAAGACAAACAGGTTCTTTCTTTGGCCTCTATTAACAATGATGAGGAAGAGTTTCCAGCCTCTGTGTGTGCTGCACTGCTGAGGGTTGAACTCAGGACCTCACACCTGCCAGGCAAGTACCACTGAGCTACATCCCCTGCCCATCTACAGCCTTTCTGAAAAAAAAGGATACCCTCCATCTCCCAGACTCCACTTCTTCTGTAAAGTAAAGCAAACAAATTGAGGTCTTGAAGGTCTTATCAACTTTTATCATTGTCTGAAAATCATTTCCTCCATAGCCCTGTGTGTACTCTAAGCCCATTCTGGGCATCTACAAAGCCTACAAGACATGCAGACACTAATGCCTTTCAACTTCTAGTCTCTCACTCCAATAAATTCATTCCATGTTCGCTTTATGCATTTATTTAAGATGTGGTTTTGCTATGTTGCCCAGTTTGGCCTTGACCTTCTGGGCTCAAGTGATCCTCTTGCCTCTAGCTGCGAACACAGGCCTGTGCAACCACACCTGGCCCAATGTTTATTTTAATCACATATTTGTTATCCTGGCATTGTGTGACAAGAAAAATGATGTATTTTTAATTACAATACTTGTATTCTGCAATTGTATAGTTCTTGGCAGTTTATGAGATGCCTGTATACCTGTAATCTCTTTACTATGCAACATTCCTGTAGGACAAGAGGGAATTAACAGGTGAAAAATAAGATAAAACTCAGGAAGATTAGGTAGACCCCCTGCCAGGATGTGTAAGCAGCTGTGCCCAGGACAGAATTGTGATCCATGGCTCCAAGAGAGAGTTCCTTGGCTACCCCAAGCTGTTGCTCACACCAGGAAGTTAAGGAAGCATAAAAGTATCTACCAGATATAAAAACGCACTCTCATGCCAGGGGCAGTGGCACTCATCTATAATCCCAGCAGCTTGGGAGGCTGAGGCAGGAGGATCCAAGTTCAAAGCCAGCCTCAGCAACAGCAAGGGACTAAGCAACTCAGTGAGACCCTGTCTCTAAATAAAATACAAAATAGGGCTGGGGATGTGACTCAGTGGTTGAGTGCCCTGAGTTCAAACCACCTTCCCAAACACATACACACACATTCATTTACAAGTATATGGAAAATCTCCAAATAAGTTCAGTTTTTTATTAACATTTTCAGGATTATGAAAACACACTGGAGCCTAATATAAACTATGGACTTCCTCAAAAGAGAGACTTATGAACATATATATGTACACACACACACACACACACACACACACACACACACACATACACACTTTCCCATATTGTTTATCCAGGTCAAGAATCCCCAGATTCTTTGGCACACACTGGATGGCCACACAGTGTGGCAGTCAGGTGTGTGCTCTATTTCATGTGGTATAACAATGGAATTAGGACACTGCTCATGGGGAACCCCTAGCTCAGGGGAATACATGCTGGTCACAAATTTGTGGTACCACAGAGACTCACATGCTATGGAGAAAGATAACAAAGGGAAGTGGGAGAGAGAGTTGGAATGGCTTTCTGGAGGAGAGAGCACCAAGGTATATATCATCCTTCCAACCTTTGTACCTAACACTTCAGAAACCAGGCAAGTTTAGAATGCAGTATTCTGAGCACAGGAGGACTATTCTAATTTCCCCTTTCACAGGGCGCAGCGGAGTACTTATAAGGTGTTTCCCCTTGTACATTCACCCTTTGAATTGTTCCCTTCCTAAAGAATTCAAAGGTTAGTGGCTGCAGAGCACCAAAAGTGTTTCTGCCCACCCAACCTATAGGGAGATCTGCTAAGTACCCAGCGCATGCACACACTGGGCTAAGTTACAGAGCATCAGAGAGAAAAGTTACTGCCTAGGCCACAAGGAACCAACAGTCTAGTGGGGAAGATGGAAAAATGAAACAAAAATTCTCAGGGCCAAGGTCAGCATCAACCTATCTCAAGGTGAGTTCCCCTATTTCAGAGGACCCTCAGTCTTTGAAAGTCTTAGTTGGTTTCAGGTTCTAGCCAATATCCTCTTCGACTCTTCCTCGCTAACATAATTATTAATGCTCCCCTGGTTCCTCCTTAATCCAAGACCCTACCTCCAGTGCTGAGCTTTGATTTTTAGGCTATACTCTCTATTTGGTAGAGGTCCCCAAAGTTCAGATGATGATGGACAGGAGCCCCCACTTAATCAAAGTTAGCACTTTGGGAGCTGAGCTGAGTTCAAATAAGCTGTGTCTGACTGCCCTCACGATACCTACTGAGGGAATTCAAGAATGCCTGACCATTGATATTTCTCATATGGTATTCCTGCCTGGTTTTGGGAAATGGTCACCCATTGGCAACCCACAATTGGGATGACCCTTTTGCTGAAGGTAGGTTAAGACTAAGCAGCCTCCTGATCATACTGCTCATTTTGTTTTTTGTTTGTTTGTTTGTTTGTTTGTTTTTTAAAAAAACTTTCTTCCTATATTTATTTTGTCAAGCCAACTACCGTTTAATCTGTAATTCCCTGAACACTTGCAATGAATGTCCTTTCACCCTTGCATCCTTGGGAAACATCTCATCTGAACTCTGCTAAGGAATGACCTCAGAGTCAATCACTGTGCAGGTACTGCACTTGCACAGTTGGCTGTCAGAGCAGGGGAGGACTCATTTACCTTTCCCACAGTATCCCTCGGGGCATCATGTCTACTAGAATGAAATGATCTTGAAAGCAGAAACAGGGTCTTCATAGAGCATGCAGGACAGGAGTCAAGAACATGTTCTGGAATCCAGCAGACCTAAGTTTAAATCCAAGTCCTACCACTTACTACTGAGTGACCCTGTACAAGTGAGTAAACTTTCTAAATTCTTCATATACCACATAGGGCCTTGTAAAACTTAAATGAGATAAAGCATGTAAAACACAATGCCTATCAGACAGGTAGTGATCAAAAAGTGGTAGCTATTATCAAATCTAGTAAGTGGAATAATGTGAAAACTTAAAACCTCCATTAACATATATACACACTCTCTATTTTTCTCCAGTGTTCTGTCTCAACAACTGTCCAGGAAACAGCCCTGCCTGTACCAAAGAGGCTCTTCATGCTTACTACACCTACCCTTCTCCCTCCTCACCAAACAAGCTGCAACAAGGGGCAGGAAGCTGGGGTTTCTTTGGCACCTACTGACTATTCTCTGGGTTCAGAGTCCAAATCTATTTTCTGTTGATTCTGGTGATATTCCACCAGACTTCTTTTTCTTGTGGTTTAAATCTTGCATTGAGAAAAGCATGTTCTTTTAAAAGCATGTGTATATACATATACATGTATAAAAAAGAGAAATACTAAAAAAATAAGTTTGTATCTAGTGAATGTGAAAAGGCAGTCATTCTCTGTGTTTTGGTACTATTAACCATGTTGCAATTCCGGGCATCCCTAAAACCATTCTCTGCATTCTTGGAGAATACAGCAATGGTCAAGGTTGCCAGATTCTCTACTTGTCCTTCCTAGACCCATTTTCAAGTCATCAAAAGATCTACCACCACCTGAACTACTTGCTCCTTTCCTGTAACTCAAAAAAGTTGCATTTACTGTAATTGTGTACTCTGCACAGCTCATGAATTTCTTTATTTAAATATATTTCTTAGAAAAGCAGTGGGTTCAGGACTTTTCAAGTTTGATTTTCTAAAGTCCTTCATTTGGGTATTAAGGGGAAAGTAAGAACAGTAGAGAGTACTGAGCTAAAAACTGTACATCTCCAGAAGTCTGGGTGGAAAGCCTTCTAGATCTAACAAACAAAATAAAGCAAAAATTATTATGCTTTTGGGGCTGGGATTGTGGCTCAGTGGTAGAGCACTTGCCTAGCAGAGGCAGGACCCGGGTTCGATCCCCAGCACCACATAAAAATAAAGTCATTGTGTTGTGTCCATCTACACCTAAAAAAATAAATATTAAAAAACAAAACAAAAAAAACCTATTATGCTTTTGAGGTAGAATGTTTAGTTTAAATCTCTGGACCTACCAAGTAGCTCAAAAGTAATACTGCTCTTTAAAAATTAAGACTCTTCATCATGTTAAAACCTTTCTAAAGTATACTTTTATGGCAGTGACATTTTATGCTGACAATAATAAGCCATGATAGAATATTTTAAAACTTCAGTTCATGACCAATTGGGACAAGCTAAATAGCAGCCTGGGCCTTAGCAGATGCATGATTTTGAGGCCACCTTGATTCTGGCTCTCAGTTACCAAGGCTTTTGCCCAGGCTGATCTGCCACAGAATATAAATTCTAGGCTATGAAAATGGGAGCTACCAGGAGCTGGGGAGTGGTTTCCATCACCTTGATATATCTCTCTTTTTTAAAAATTAATTTATTTATTTTAATTGGGTATATATGACAGAAGAATGCATTTGGATTCATTGTACACAATTGCAACACAACTTCACATTTCTATGGTTATACATAATGTAGCATTACACCATCCTACAAGAACTGGGCACAGCACTCATCCACATAATGTGGCAAGGACACAAGGTCACAGAAATAATGGCTGCTAGCATTCATGCCATTCCTTTTATTGCAAGGAAATAAAGTAAGGGAATTTTTCCACCAAAGAAAGGGAAAGGTTTACAGTGTGGTAGTTATTTTTAAAAGCTTTTGGAAGAATGTGCTTTAATTATTTAGAATTACAGTCAGGGGCTGGGGGTGTAGCTCAGGTGGTAGAGCACTTGCCTAGTATGTGCAAGGCCATGGGTTTAATCCCCAGTATGGGGGCTGGATAAAAAGCCACAAAACAGAATTACAACCAGGTATAGTGAAACATACCTGTAATCCTACCTATTCAGGAGAATTATGAAGGAGGATAGCAAATTCAAGACCAGCTGAGGGAACATAGAGAAACCTGTCTCAAGCTCAGTGGAAGAGCACTTGCCTGGTATGCCAAGGCTCTGGTTTCAACCCCCAGTACCCACCCCACACACAGAAAATCGGAATTACTAATATTCCTTCTCCTCCTTCTTCTTCCTTTATCTTTGTGCAGAATTGGGAATTGAACCCAGGGGCACTCTACCACTGAGCTGCATCCCCAACACTTTTTGTTGTGTTGTTATTGTTGTTTTGCAGTAAGGGAGATTGAACCTACGTGTGTCTTACCTCTGAGCTACTTCCCTGCTCCTTTTTACTTTATATTTTGAGACAAGATCTCACCAAATAGCCCAGGTTGGCCTCGTACTTGTGAACTTCCCACCTCAATCTCCAGAGATCCTGAGATTATAGGCATGTGCCTAGCATGATGCCCACTGTGTCAAATATTTCTTAAATAAATGAAAGGATGCATGATTTCTGTATATTAATCCCTTGTTACTCATTCTTATCAAAACAGAGATGAATTATGAAAATTATGTTTCATTTAAATTTTTCATCATTTTTTGCCTAGACCAGAACAAATGCAATTTGAAAATAAATCCATTGGTTATCATGGGGTGATACTTTCAAGTATTTTATCCCACTTTTATACTCAGATAAACCCTATACAACAAGTACACAACATTATATAAATATGTGTTGGTTTTTCACTTTAGTGGGAACATGTACAAAATGATGAGTCCAAATAAAACATAACCACAACCAAATAAAAGGCCTTGTACTGATTTCTTTCTGTCATGACTGTGGATGTGGAATCCTTTACAAGCAATTTAGCCCACTAATTCCAATGGTTAAAATTCGTATTTGCAGACCCCATTCACAATGAATTGACAGCCTAAATATGTTTTCTACCAATCCAATTAGTCTTTAACAAAACAAAGCCTTACAGCTTTATAAAGTACTACCTTTTAAAAGGCAAATTAGTCACAGGACTTTGAGCCAAAGGCATCCACCAAATTGTAATCTTTCTTCAAAATATAGAACCCATATCATACTGGGCTAGGTTCCACAAAGGATTTGGCAATGTCCCCTGCTATCCTCTATCATCATTGATCACTTCAGGTCAAATTACCCTTCAGTCACTTGAAATATCATATTTATTTAGAGAGAAGTTCAAAATGCCTGAATAAAAATCTTTAATATTTTTAATGACAAGCAAATATAAACATAGGTCAGAATCTTCATGGGCTTAGGAAAAAATAATAAGTCATCAGCTTTAAGGGACTATTTTGGTGAAGTGAAACCTTCTCATGAAGCAGAAACACATGGTTTCCTTTGTGTTTCCTTTGTGAGATTACTTTTGCAACATCCTCAAATTAAAATATTAGTATCTAACAATGTAGCCAGAGGCAAGTTACATAATGTCCTCTCATATTCCCTTCTGTAAAAGGTTATTTTAGAAGAAGTGATCTCTACAGTTTCCTTCAATAACAAGATCCTATAAATCAATGGGCATTTAAACAGTCCAGGCAGATAGCTATCTTTTTTTTTTTATTCTCACATATCTTTATGGTCTCTCTTGACTTGTTCCATTGCTTAATCTCATAATAATATTGATGCTGATAATAAAAATTTTATGCCTAACACTAACCATACTCAATCTCATTATAGTTGGAGCCAACATCCTCCAGTTCGGGCAATCTGTGGAGTTGGAGAACAAATGACCAGTGTTTTCTACATACACGAAAACCCTTCATTAGCTCTACTGGAATCCTGTCATTAAAGCACCCCTGACTCTTCCCATCCAAGGGCCACAACAACCCCAAGTCTTTAAATCACAGAAAACCTCCTCTCTAGAATCTAGTTAATTATTTTACCTCTACAGAGAGTTAAATTAATCTGTCCAATACCATCAGCAAAAACAATGATTGGTGCTACTGCTGGATGAGAGAAATTTGAGCATTTCTTTTAATATGATTGCTCTGTAGAGATTGCAATTGTTTTTGCTGAAGTTAATTAATGCCCCTGAATGACCTTCCTCATGTTTTGTAGCAACACTTCAAGCAAAAATCAGAAAGAATGACTTTTTTAAAACCATAAAGTACATGGAAAGTCTTGAAAAGTCCCAAGAAATTGCACTTTTTTTTTGCCTGGAAAAAATAGCACAAAAGAGCAAGGGATACTAAGATGTTAGCAAGAGACCCATCCCAGGGAAGATATCTTCTCTCAAATGAAAACTTCAGTTAGGTAAACTGAGTCATACTTCTGCATGCCTACAGTATCCCAAAGAGACTACAGCCAGCCCTTTTTAAAATAAGTCCAGGTTAAGTTTTACATCCTCCTTTGGTTGACCCATGCCCATGTTTAGACTGCCACAGTCAAAAAGTACTTCCTTCTGTGTAAGTAGACTCCTTCTTGCTATAATTTAATTTTGTTTTTCTGGTTCTACATGCCAGAGAAATAAATGAATCTATGCCTAAAAGACTTGGTCCCAGAATACACTCGAAATAACAAAACAAACAACCCAGTTAAAAAAAAAAATGGGTCAGGGGCTGGGGATGTGGCTCAAGCAGTAGCACACTTGCCTGGCATGCATGCGGCCCGAGTTCAATCCTCAGCACCACATACCAACAAAGATGTTGTGTCCGCCGAGAACTAAAAAATAAATAGTAAAAATTCTCTCTCTCTCTCTCCTCTCTCACTCTCTCTTTAAAAAAAATGGGTCAAAGCTCTGAACAGACACTTCAGCAAAGAAGATATATGGATGGCACATAAACACATGTAAAAGATGCTCAACATCCCCAGTTGTTTGGGAAGTTCAAATTAATACCCCAAGTAGACATAACTACATACTCACTAGAAAGGCTAAAATGAAAAAGATCAAGCACATGAAGTGTTGGCTAGGACATGGAACAACTGGAACTCTCATACTCTGTTGGTGGGAATGTAAAATAATACAATCACCTTGGAAAACAAATTGTTCAGTTTCTTAAAAAGTTAAACATACACCAACCATATAGTTCACCCATTCCACTTCTGTATGTTTACTCTAGAGAAATGAAAGCATGTCTAGAATAAGACTTGTACATGAAATCTTCATAGCAACTCATTTATAATGGTCCCAAATTGGATACAACATAAATGTATAAAATGGTTGAGTACATAAATAAACAGTTGAGTACATAAATAAATATATGGTAGATCAATATGATGGAATTCTATTTGATGATAAAAAGGAAAAAAATTCTTGGGTACGTGTAACAAATGGCTGAATCTCAAAATAATTTGGCTGAGTGAAAAAGTCAGACAAAATAGAACGCGTACTATATGATTTAATTTACATGAAATACAAAGAAGTGCAAATTAACTTAGAGTGACAGAACCCAGAACAGCCAATGCCAGCAATGCGGTGGCTGTGTAAGGATTACAAAGGGTGAAGGATATGTTCACTATCTTGACGATGGTGATGGTTTTAGGTTGTATATAAACTTATCAAACTATATATTTTAAACATGTGCAGTTTATGTCAGACCTCACTGAAACTGTTCTTAAAGAAAATCCTATCATATCCACTAGAAAAGTTGAGGTATAATCCTGTCTTCTTTTCTCTTCTCTTCCTCTAGCCCTATCTCTGGAACATCCTGTCTTCTCTCCCTCAGATTAAACAAATCCAGCTATTTCTTTTAAACTTTTCCAACCAGAATTAACTTTTCCTTGTGCTCTCTTAAACAATCAAATCAATAAATACTTAAGTCCTAATAATCACATAAGAACTAAAAACCAAAAATGTTTTTAGGACAATGTTCTGAAGCTTCCACATGCTCTCTTCTAGACAATCTCAGAGAGATTAAGTAACTTGCCCAAGCTCACAAAGGAAGTGAGTGAACAAGCTGGATTCAAAGTCAGGTGCCTCTAACTCAAAAGCCTACACTAGGAGCTGGGGTGGTAGCTTAGCGGTAGAGCACCCACCTAGTACATGTGAGGCCCTGGTTTCGATTCTTAGCACCACACAAAAATAAATAAATAAAATAAAGGTATTATGTACAACTAAAGAAAGAAAGAAAAAAAAAGCCTACACTATTGAAACTGATGCACTCCAATTCTAAGGCATTTTTCCCATCAAAGAACTGAGCAATAATATAAATTAAAAGAAATTCAGCTGTATTACTTTTAAGTGTACATACAACTCAAATTATTCAACCAAGAGATGCCAAATCTGATGGACCGTCTTCAATAAACTCATCTGCATTTGGTGGTACAATTTTCCATGTGAGCTATTAAGGTAAAACAGATTTTCTCTTCTTCTTGAGTAGATTAAACCAGTTTTATATATTAAATACCCCCCAAAGTTGCCTTTTCCATAGCAAAAACGTAACTTTCGATTCAAACCAGTTTGAATCATCCCAAATTCTGAAAAAACCAAGCCAAATCAGTGACTGTCCTCACTGGATATAGTCCAAATGAATGCACAATGGAAACAGCTGTGCAAAGTCCAAAGATGAAACAAAACTGAGCACACACACGTACCCTGCCACTAATTAAAAATGTACTAGTGTTACAAGTATACAGTTTCAGTGGTGGTGTTATCTTGGTTCAGAAGCATGGTACATTATTGTAAAGCTGAAGCTATCTAGCATTTAATTAGGTTACTAATTATGGGGAGACTCATATTACCTTCAAGTCTTTTCCTGGATTGTGACCATGCCTTAATGTATTAGTTTCATGATGACTATATTTTAAGATGGGGCACATTTAAATGCAGAGTACTGGTCACATTCTCCAAAATGTCCACATGATAAGATTTTAGCTATGTATAGTTTGAGACATTTACTAGAAAAAAATCACCGTTAATTCTCACTCCTAATTTTAATAGTCAAGAGATATTTTAGATTGCATTTTAAGTATAAGTTAGCATTCCACAGTCTTCACCCAAAGTATACATACAAATATCAACAGAAACAAAAAAATCATTAAGTTACATTCTGTATTTCCATTTGTGTCCAATCAACTAATAAATTCAGCCTTAATGCACTATCATCTTACTCCCTAGCTCTCCTTTATGCCTATCAGAAATAAAGTCAGTGTAAAATGTATGAGTCATTATTCTTCAGTCATGCCAAGGCCATAACCTTTAACCTAAGATTACAAATAAAGTGCTAGGTGTGAAATTCAATACTGTTTAACTTTTGGGTGTTGAGGTCTAATAAATATAATATTTCGGAAGAAAATTAAAACATTTTGGATCAATTCCATTCATTTTCATGATTTCCTCAGTAGATTTCTACTGCTTTGACTAAGTTTGCTAGTGTGCAGATCCGGGATAAACTGATGAAGTTTGGCATCATTTAGTTTATAATCTGTATCACCAGTTAGTACAAGGCACAGAAATGTTCACTCCCCTATGCACTTCAAAGTACTTCATTTATTATCTAAACAGTTATTCTGACAAAACCATTAGTCAAGAAGAAAGTAAAGATATATTATTTTTTAAATGACGCAACTTTCACACCAGACTCCTTTAACCACCCATGCTATTTCTGGCAAAGTTTTTATTTCCTAAAGAATACATCCCCTGTCGCCATTCCAATTTTTTCTTGCCTATGAGAAGGCCAGGGCTTGTTTTTAATTAGTTTTCACTCAAGGTGAGCTTTTATATATTTCAAGATTTACCTTAACTTTTCCCTAAGTCCCTCATTTTTCTAGCCTCTTCTAAGGAAATACTAAATTTAAATATGAGCAAGCGCCTGCAAAAATCAAATTGACTTTATCAGCTAACTTCAAGTGATGACAGGGATGAACCAGGAGACATGCACACAAGGTAAAAACAAGACACTTTACGTTGGAGCTCTGAGTGAGGGCTTTTGGAGTTAATAAGAACTAATTTTCATGATTTAGAATGAGGTATATTCTCTTATTTGCTTTTTCTTTCTTTTACTCTTCAAATTCGTACTGCAGGTATATTACCAGATAACATGCTTGTAGGATTTTGTCTTATGAAAAACACAATGTTCTGGTCTTCAGAAGCCCACATCACCAGTGAGCTGAGAGGGTAGGTTGAATTATGTCCATAGTCTTGTTAGCAAAGATGGGTTGGGCTGCAGACCAAACCGAATAAGACAACATGAGGTCAGATATGAACTTGTTTAGTAAAGAAACATAACTTTGTCAACCATTTTAGCCATTTTTAGGAATACAGTTCAGTGGCATCAAGTATATTTACTAAAACTACCAAGTAGTATTACTTTAGATTGAACTGGACTCCGGCCTCAATGTCTGGATATACAGTCAATCACTGCTTGATGCTCATGGCTTCACAGAAATAAATGCCATTCTATTTCCAGGTAACCTCCTCAATATTTAGAGCCAGAGCTCAATCAGCACAGTAGAGTTGTCTACTGAGGTGAGGAATAGGCTGCCCAAACCAAGCATTTGTCTATTTCCTTCCAGATGGAAGATAGAAACTTTGATCTTCTCTTCCTTGCCATTAAGCAAAGAAGGAACCCACTATTCCCTGACCTTTGGGAGTTTTGCAAACTTCAGACTGCAGTTCAGAACACAGACAAAAAACTGTCCAAGAAAAACATGCCACAAATGAACAGGATATAAACAAACCTGTAAGGAGGTAATTAATGGTAGGGACTTGACTCCCCTCACTTTGCTTCTCTGATAACAATCTGGCATTTTATCAGCAGTGTCTTTTATCTGGAAGGATTCACTGTGTTCTGCTGCCTGGAACTATTCTGGGAGGGGACAAAGACATGCTTTCATCTTGGAAAGGAAATGGAACTACATCTAGAAGGGGTAAGGAAGAGTCAAAGCTGTAAAAAGACCTCCAAGTCTTTGTTTGACAGAAGGGAGAGGTAAATGGAAAATAGGATGCCCTATTTCCCTGAAAGCATAGAAGCAAGTTCTAATGGGAAAAAAGTCACAGAGTCCTCAGCCAGGCCACAAGAGTGATGACTCTGTGCTTCCTGCCTTTGTTCCAATTCTGCACCTTCTCCCCATTGTCATCTAATTATCTTTCTTTCAAAACCAAAGAAACTTAAACTAATTTATATCATGGCATAAGTGACTAATAATAACATAAAAGTCATTTACCTCCCACTGTGATGTCCATTTTCTTAGAAGGGATGAAATCCAAATACTAAAGAATAAATGTCTACCTGAGTCTTTAAGACCTGGCTTAAGACGAAGGCTGCATTTGAGATATCTGGGTGGGGAGAGGGCACTGCCTAAGATTTCTCAAGTCATTTCACACAGGTTGTTACTACATTGGGCAGGGTGTGTGATAAAGCTGGCCCTGGCCAATGACTAGAGTGGGTTTGATCTGGCCCCTCTAATGGTTTCACTTCTAAGGGAAAAGGGAACTGCTATGGGAGAATTAATTTATAGTAAAGAATGACCCCTGGTTTCCCCTTCAAAACATGGCCTCTCCACTTAAATCTCACAACAAGCAGCCATGGATTGGTTATGGAAGAACTTGGGATAAATAGGGCTTTGAATTCCATATCCTATTTAGGCCTCAGGAATATTTATTCAAGGTTGAGCCAGGGTATCTGGCCAATTCCAAACCCACAGCCTGGGGTTTCTAAACCAGAGTGTGGATTCCCCAGTGACACTAGTTACCTTCTGACAGGCTGAGTAGCAATCCTGTGGAGTCACCTATGTTCATACTCAGGGCCCTGGTGACAATTCACAGTGCTTCAGGTAAGGAGTAGGGCATAAAGAAGTGGCTCTGCTGGCTGGCTTTCAATAGAGATGTGTTTTAGAGATGTGTTCAACCAGGTAGCAGAATGCTGATCCTTCTCTAGTCTTTCTCCTATGTCCAGTTTCAATCTCCTATGAATTAAATTCTTAAATATCTTAAATCATGAAGTTTTTAAAAAAAGGTTAAAGAAAATAATTGTATTATATTAATTATATAATACTGAAGCTTAGCAAGAAAACCTGTTTTTCTTCACTAGATTTATACAAGTTATAGTAAGTATAAATGAATTCTACTTTTTGTTTAATCTACACCAAAATGGAGCTGCACCTTCAACTTTCATTTCACAGGAAAGAAGGAGTCTTTGGGGGAAAATAAATAAATAAGTAGCCCGGCAAGAACCAAACCAATACTACTCACCCATCACCCACACAGACAGCTCAAGGGACTCCCTAGATTCATGTTTGAAAATAGTTTCCAGCCACTGCTTTGAAAATTATTTCTTTTCTGTGTGACACATCCTTCAGTAACAATTCAGCTTTTCCTTGGCTACCTAGATATATTTCCATAGTTTGTGTCAAAACAGATGACTTCTTCCTGTACAGTTCTAATAATCAAAAAGGAGCAGGTTTATTTATAGAGCAGCACCTTTCATACAAATATATACTTTATTAATGCTCTCACTTTATATACTGAGCAGGAAAATCTCACTACTGGGGTCATGCCTAATTTTGATTCTAAGGCTGAAATAAAGTTTCCCTATGGGGGCTGGTGTAGTGGCTCAGTAGTAGAGTGCTTGCCTAGTGTGAGGCCCTGGGTTCGATCCTCAGCACCACATAAAAACAACAGCATTGTTTCCATCTACAACCATATATATATATATAATATTTATACAGACATATAAAGTTTTCCTATGTGTCTAAGAGTTTTCATCTACAGCTGAGAGAAATCTTTGATTTCTTGGAGCTGGTAGTCGGGGCACAAATGGCCTAGCCAAGTGTTCTCCCTGCTGCCAAAAGCCTCAGAGGAGCCTACCTTGCCCTCAGTGTGCCCTCACCTCAGGTTGGTGAAGGAGGGAAGTGGGACTAAGCACAAGGAAAACTCAAAACTAAGGAACCAAAGGAGGTTTTAACCACTTCATAGACCTTACGGTCAGCCAAATGCTCCTGTCATTTATCTGTCAGAGAAGTTCCCCAAAGTTACTACCTGCAATTTGGAGTAACATTAGTAATTTAAACACATCACTGATTCAGATTTGAGTTTTTCCAAATCAGTTCAGAATTACCATATAAGAAAACATAGGTAATTTTATAAATTTTCATTGATAGCCTTGTGATTCTATTTTCTAAGAGAATAAAAACAGGGATGATCAGAAAGGTTACTGTATGTGAAAGTGCTTTGTAAATTTCAAATTCTACATAAATTTTTGATACTATTGTTTTTTTCTTTCCTTTTAGCAACTCTGGAGATTCTCAAAAATTATGTAAGATTTCAACAGTGGAAACTTAACATGATACACTGAAGACAGATAGGAAATATTTTCTAATGGTTTAAAAGGTATGCATAAATAGCAACCCACAAATAATCTCATTAAGATTTTATGCTTCTTAGCCTCAAGCCACATTTTCTATTTACTAAGACACTTATAACTGCAATGACCCATGATTTCCTATACTAAGGAAATTTTCTTTTGTAAGAAATTCTCAGTTATTTCTCAACAATCTCAGAACTTCAGTTAAGCCAGTTTTATTGAGCAACCTGTCACAACCACTTGGACCTAACTGCAACTTTTTTCTTCTTTTTCTGCGGATTTCAGATTAGAAAAAGAGACCACTGCCAATGCAATGCCCAAGGGGGCAAGTGTTTCAAGAAAGCAAAGTCTAAATATTTGTAATTTAAAACCACAGGTTAACTCTGGCACGTGGAGAACTAGCTTGTCTTACATCACAGAGCATCATGGATAGCTAATGGAAGGACTTGCTATGGGGTGAGGAGTTAGGATAGCCAAGACAATGCCAGATGGGTTCTGGAATCAGATCACCTGGATTCAAATCCACGCCTTATCACTTACCAGCAGACTGAGGTAGGGCATATTTCTAAATTTTCTTCTGCCCAGCCTTTGCCCTCCCTCAATAATAATAACAATGATAATAAGCTCACAGTGACTTTTGTGATGATTAAATGAGTTAGTATGTGTAAGGTTCTAAAACAGTGCCTGGCCCATGGTAAACATTTGCTAATTGTTATCATTAATCACTAATTAGGATGAAAAAATCAGAGTACAAAAGATAGGGACAAGAAGTGTCACAGCACATCATGACAGAACCCTGGGTCTGAGTCAACACTGCATTTTTCTAGTGCCTGACACTTTGATGTTCCCAATAAATATCTGTTGAGTGAGTGACTCACAGTCCCTGACTCCTTCCACAGTCATTTTTTCACTGTGGACACATTAGATTTATTCCTTCTGGACTCTGGAGTGTCATCTGTTTTTTCCTATCTCCAAAGAAAATTACCAATGCCTGCCACTTGCTACCTCAAACTGATGATAATAAATATAAGAAAAAAAAATAATTTCACACTCCCTAAATGGCTTTGGGAAGAAAGTGATATTTATATTTTTAAAGACAAATGTTCCTTTGTTATTGAGTAGGCAGGAGGGCTGGGGGTGTAGCTCAGTGGTGGAGTGCCCCTGAGAGGTACAGTGCCTAGCAGGCATCAGGCCTGGGTTCCATTCCCAGCACTAGAGGGACAAAAAAATGAAGAAGAGAAAGAAGAAGGAGGAGGAAGAGAAGGAAGAGAAGAAAAGAAAACCAATCAAGCATGAGCAGTCAGTTACAGTGGAGAAGCCTCTGTGAGTCCAGATTCCATCATTTTCTTTGGAGAAGGGAACTTCTGCCAGGTGGATGGAGTGTGATGTCAGGCATTACATATGACAAGGAGAGGACTGGATGTTCAGCCCTCAGTGTGCCAAGGTAACTGAAACTGCTAACTTATGGGTGCCTGTATCACAGGCAGAAGAAGCTGTCCAATAGGTGGTATATCACTATAACCCCAGTGATTTGGGAGACTGAGGTAATAGGATTTCAAGTTTGAGGCCAGCCTCAGAAACTTTGTAAGACCCTAAGCAACCCAGTGAGATCCTGTCTCCAAAAAATAAATAAATAAAATAAAATAAAATAAAATAAAAGGGCTAGGGATGTGGTTCAGTGGTAGAGTACCCCTGGTTTAATTCCCAGTTGGTGGGGGGTGGGGGGTGGGCAAGCTTCATTTGATTCTATGAGTTCCAGATCTAGAATTGACTTATCAGTGTAGGTGTGTGGCAACTCCAGAGAGCATAAGATCGAAAAAGAAGTGGGCTGAGGGCAGGACAAAGAGGTGCATCAATGTCTGAAAGGCAACAGGAGGAAGCAGAAAGAAGTGGCCAGAGAAGGTCACTGAGGAAAGAGTATCATATGAAAGGAAGTTTGCAATAGTGTCAACTCCAGGTACAAACCAAAAAAGACAACTGCAAAGCATCCAATGGCTTTTTTAACTAGGAGGTTACTACAATTTCACCTTTCTAGACACAGTTTCAGCGCAGTGGTAGAAGGAGTTGGCTGCAGTAGTCTGAGGAATGATTAGGAGGGGAGGAAGTAGGAGCCTACGAACATAGAACTTTTTCCAACATTTGACCACAGAAGATGGACTGCAGACCTCTCTTCTCTTTCAAACAAGAGATGAGACCCAGGATGTTAGTAAATCTTTTCTCTTTATCAGCTGATTATCTTAGGTATTTGTTACAGTAATGAAAAGCTTACTAGCACACCTCCCCACCATTTTATAACTTATATGTTGATTTTTTGTGTGTGTTACCCACATAAGACTTATGAGAATGGCAATCACAGTTCCTCACCATAACACTGATAGCACTTATAGTGCACTACTTGCACCTAGAAGTACTCAGAAAATAGTACTTCTTATAAGTGTAAGTGAAGGACAGGTAATGAAGGTTACCACATGAAAGTATTTCATGATTGCCAGACATGGTGGCACATGCCTATAATCTCAGCAGCTCAGGAAGCTGAGGTAGGAGGATCATGAGTTCAAAGCCAGTCTTAGCAACTTAGCAAGGCCCTAAGGAACTTAGAAAGATCCTTTCTCTAAATAAAATGTAAAATGGGCTGAGGATGTTACTCAATGGTTAAGCACCATCAATCCCTGGTTAAGCATTCAATGCCTGGAACACACATACACACACAAAAAATTTGTGCATTATTTTGAAGTGAGGGATCTTCCTGTTGTTTTTAAAATCATACCACATAGTTAGCAGTTTTCCTTAAGACTGGTCCCAAGCAAGATGTGGTGGGGCATGTCAATAATCCTGGTACTCAGGAATCTGAGACAGAGGATTACTTGAACTTAGGAGTTTGAGACAAGCCTGGGCAACCAAGCCAGGCCCACCTCAAACAAACAAACAAAACAAAACAAAAACACAAAAGCAAAATAAAACAAAAAGGTTGCTCCCACGTAATGTGGGGGATCATAACTGCCAAGATAGCATCAGGGCATCGGCCTGGGTAACCATGCTAATTGGTTTAATAAACAACCCCCAAATATCAGTGGGAGGTTCAGTTTTTTCTCACATACAGACTTTTGATCATAGTGATTCAGGGATTCCAGTATCTCCACCTTGGTGATTACAGAAGAGATTTCAAGATCATCTGTGGTTTGCCTCACTTTTGCAACACCCCACTGGTGAGAATGAGGGGTGTGGCCCCAAACTAACTGCAAAGGAGCCTGGAAAATGTAGTTTTCCTTTGTGTCCCAAAGAAGAAACTGAATCTGTGAGCATCAAGTCAGGCTCAGCCACAATAGGGGATCCCATTTTGCTGTTGGGAGGATAAGAGAGTTAATGTAAGTAAAACTCTCAGAACCATGCCTAGCACATTCAGGCAGGGGCATCTACCTTTCCATTTGAGCTGCAAGAGGTGTTTCTCTGCATTCACCTCCAATTGCTGCTTGCTGAACAAAGCTGGTGTTCTGAAGCCTCTGTCAAGTCCAACAGCTGGCTGGAGAGTATTTTGAGCCCCAGTACCCAAGGAGGCTACTGAAGTATACGGATGTCACTGCCAAGTCTGTATGGCACACCCACATACTTTGTTTAATTTGTTTCCCCGGTGGGACAAATTTTATGAGTAGGTGTTCTGGTTAATTAAGTGATTAGTACTCCTCAAATTGGAGAGCCATTTCCCCAGTGACAGTTTTTGCTTTGCCCAGATATGAGACAAATAAATCTATAAGGTACAGTTTGAAGAGGCCTGTGACAATGTTCATGTGTCTGCCAGGCCTCTCAGGTCAGCATTGTGACCCTGAGGACCTTGAGTCTGACCCCATACCTGGCTGAGTTGCCTTTTGCTGCATAGCTTAGGGAAACAAGAGCTCCCTAGATCATCTGGCCCCCTCTCAGGCCAGGGCAAAGTTGATTTGAGGACACACTTCTGGTTCCTTCTGGGGATTCCAATCTGCATGACCTCTCAAGGTCAGGTTTTGCACACAGCCTCCAGTTTCAAAAGCACAGTGGCCAAACATTATGACAAATCAGAGGCCGAAAGTCTGTTTTCCATATAGGCTCTGAGGCCAAAAGAAATGTACCCCAAACTCTCTTCTGTCAAATTTTTCCCCAAGCCCTCTCCCCACCTCATACATGCTTCTGTTTCTATATCCTTGCCTTTGTTTCCGTGGATGCCAAGACCTTCTCTCTCTTCTCCCTCTTCCCTTCTCCTCCTCCTCCTCCTCTTCCTCCTGCTCCTCCTCCTCCTCTTCCTCCTGCTCCTCCTCCTCCTCCTTCTCCTCCTCCTCCTCCTTCTTCTTCTTCTTCTTCTTCTTCTTCTTCTTCTTCTTCTTCTTCTTCTTCTTCTTCTTCTTCTCTCTCTCTCTCTCTCTCTCTCTCTCTCTCTCTCTCTCTCTCTCTCTCTCTCTCTCTGTCTCTGTCTCTCTCATATTGACCTCACCAAACCCCAGCTTCTTCAGAAGCCAGACTGCATTCCTCAGCCCTTTCAATGCAGCTCCCAGTGGTTCCTCTCCAGGTGTCTGTAGCACTTCCTTATCTGACCTGCATCAGTTAGCATTTGATTATATACCACATATTTCTTCTTCTTGCATATATCTTACTTTGTCTTCCCAGTGGGTTTTTGGCAGCTGTGCCTGCGTCTTCTTCTGGGAATATGTGCAGTTCTCAATGAATACTTGTTTCATTGCTATATTAAGCTGGCTGCCACTCAGACCTGGGAAAAAATTGGTCCAGTGCATTTTCTTACAGCACCTTGGGCTACATGGCTGAAAGACTGGCCACTCCTGCCTTGTTTTAGCCAGCTTTTTCATTGCTGTGACTAAAAAACCTGACAAGAATAATTTTAAAGGAGAAAAAGTTTATTTGGGGGCTCACCGTTTCAGAGGTCTCAGTCTATAGACAGCTGGCTCCATTCCTTGGGGCTCAAGATAATGCAGAACATCAGGACAGAAGAGTGTGGCCATGGGAAGTGGTTCACATGATCATCAGAAAGCAGATACTCCACTTGCCAGAGACAAAAATATATCCCCCAAAGGTCCACCTCCTCCAGCCATACCATACCTGCCTTCAGTTTTCCACTCAGTTAATTGCATCAGGGGATTAATTCACTGATTGAGTTATGGCTCTTCTAACCCAATCATTTCTCCTCTAAACCTTCTTGCATTGTCTCACACATGAGTTTTGGGGTATACCTCACTTCCAAATCAAAACACACCTGTTCCTCTTATGTAACCAATTTTTTAACCACAAAGGACAAAATTTTTTTTCTTTAGTTCCTGCTGGAAAAATCCCAGAGAAGGATTTTGATGGGTTCCTTTCAGTCATGTTCCCACCCCTAGAAAGTCCCTGTATTAAGGGAGGCAAGATCATATGAGAAGAAGAAAATCCCAACACCCAGTCACATGGTTTGGATGGGAGGTAGGCTCACACTTGCCCAATACAGGTGGATCTGGAGTTCAGAAGTTTTTAATTGTTCTATCTTTTCCTCTTGGATAGGTTATTGTGTTCTGGTTATTCACATTCATTCACCAAATATTTATCTATCTAGAGTATATCCTGCCCTTGGAAAGGTTCAGTAGACTAGCAGAGGAGATAGAGAGAAACACTTGAGTTTGGGAAAACCTAGTCCTCCAGGTCCAGCTGATGTAGCTTTCCCTCAATTTCTGCTCTTTAGGAATGACCTAGAAGTCACATACATGAGTCACTTTCTCCCCCAGGAGGGTTTAACAGGAGTCATATCATCAATCTCTAAGTGGGTTGTTCACCTACTCCCCAGAGACCTGTCTGGGTGGTTTAATGAGGTGGTATCAGTTGCACGTCTCTGGTAGGAAATAGTTAATGATTCAAAGAAGCCAATGAGAAAAGTTTAGCAAAGGGACTGAAGGGAAGGTGAGGTGGGATTAAGGAATCATCCAGGATGGGAACTGCTTGAGGTTTAGTAATAATGGAAAATTATTTTGACTCCTACCCCTAAAGAGGAGAGAGGATAGGAGTAGTTATTAAGGAGATGGACAGCTGGAGGGCTGCTGGACATGAACTATAATTTTCAGCAGGGAAGGCAGCCACTGCCAAAATGCTGTTGTATGGAGGAAGCACTGCTCTCTCCTCTGACTCCCTGAGTCAGTTCCCTCCTTTGGATCAGACCCAAGGGAGTGCAGGTGACATGGTCTGCAGAGACCAGCTTCCTGTGGAACAGAATTGCCTCTGACCATGGACCTAGGGTGGGTCTGGAGAATCTTTTAGAGAATGACAAGCAGAGATGAGTAGTCTCAATGAGGTAGAAGTAGATATCAGAATGGAGAATGAGGAGGATGTGAGAGTGTGCAAGAACATTTCTGAAGAATATAGGCCTCTCCTCTCCCCCCAAAGATTAAATAGCACTGATCACAATAAATAAACCTGTAACAGGAGAATGTCAAATAAGCTAGCTGATGGGGAAGGTCATTTGTACATTTCTGCATTCATCAATCATCAAAGGTTTATTTGCACCTCTAGGCATCAAGATGAAAAAATGGATTCTAGACACTTGAAATTTTTTTATAATAAGATGTTGGGGAAATGGATTATACAGGGTCACTGTCTTCAAGGATCTAATTTTCTGGAGCAGCAAGGATTCCTGCAGGAATGACCGCAGAACTGATGGTGGGTAAGAGTCAGAAGGTTGGAGAGTGGAAAAGCACATTGTAGGAGAGGTATTGAGTGGGTGTGAGAGCACCAAGAGATGAACTGGAAGAGGCAGGAATCTTTTCTAAAGTTCAAGATTGCATTCTCAGATCTGCTTTTAGAAAGATCCCTGGATCATCAGGGCAAAGATAGCTTGACAGAGCTAAAAAAATTCAGAAATGAAGTCAGAGATATAAACGTGGAGGCCAAGATGAGCAATAATTATTCATAAAATGGGGATATGAATGACAGCAAGAGGACCAAAGGCAAAGAGGGGCCAGTTTCAAGAGAGGCCCCAGGGAAGAAGTCACAGGATAGGATGCAGGACCTAAATGGCTGTGCTGTTAGGGAGGGGGATGCTCTCCAGCTGTTTGCCTTCTTTACACCTCATCTGCTTTTTTAGCTAACAGAATCCAATTTTTCTTTGACAGCAGTACCGCTACCTGCACAACTGAATGTGGTGTCCATAGAAACTACCACCCACCTATTCTTGTTTTCTCTGGCCAAAACTGATGGCATGACCCAAGCCAGGCCATGAGTAGGTACCTTCTTCCTGGAAATTTGGAAATCTGACTTGGATCTAGTTATTTGAAGCCTCCTTCAGTTTTTCCTGAGGTTCTGTATGCAACCTAAGGCCTTATTCAAAGTTCTTTTTTTTTTTTTTTGATGGTGGTGGGGTGGGGGTGGGGTGTTGGCTTCAATGAGTTATAGTTGTTTTCTCTTGCTTACAACCAGAAAACCTCAACTGATAATGGTGGCCATGTGAATGGTGGTACATCACACAGACAAAAAACAGGTGGAGGAGAGAGTTTGGGATGGATTTTCATGGGGAAATGGGTGGGTAGTTTGCTTTTCAACAGCCTGTGGAAAATAAAATAGAAAAATCCAAGAGCTGGCTGAGGAGCCCTTTGTGGGACTCTGAAAATCACACCACAGAGTATGAAGTTTTCTTTGGCAGTTGGACATAGAAAGTTCTTCCCAGGAGCCTGACCCTTAGCATTTACCCAAACTTGTCCAGGAGAGCCAACTCTTCCACCAGGAGGCTGACACTCTCTGAAGATGTCCAGAATCAGGCTGGGGAGTGCACAAACCCCGTTCACAGCACTGGGAACCCTAAGTCCTAGCCAGGGCTCTCTTAATAATTAGCTGGGTGTTCTTTCAAACATGCCCACCTCTTCCTGAAACTCAATTTTTTGAGGGTTGAATTATATTTGGGATTCTTAAAGTATGTTCCAAGAAAATTTTACTTTAACATGAAAAGGGAGCACATGTACTGAGAAACTGGCTTCAACAAACCTTAAACAGGCTTCCTACTATAGGACTTCTCAGGGTCTTAAACATAATCATCTGTGATGCAAATCTTTAAGAGGGGGACTTTGATCTTTGCCCAGGGAAACTCCACCCCCACCCCCACCCTGAAAAGACATGTGGAACCCGAACCCCTAGTCATCAGAATATAAATGCTGTATAAATGCAGGACAAACAATCCATGATTCTGTGTAGCCAGATGCTCTGTACATCTCCTGTCTTTCCCACTTGGCCCTTCTTTAAAGATGACTGACTCTGAAGGACCCCTGTGATTTGTTCTGAACTGCTCCCAGGAAACAGCACATTCAAGTGCCTATGAAATCACTTAAAGATCAGGCTCATGAAACCCTCTAGCAACTTAAATGGAAACAGCCCCCCACTGTGCTGAGACCCAGGCCCAGCCTGAAGGGGGTTGACAAACATGCTCTAGCATGCATGCATTAGGGAAAACAAAGAAAACCCTACCCTTTTCTGCTCCAGACAGTCTGAGATGCTTTTGTGCCCTTGGGCTCTTGCCCAGATCTCTCATCTGCCTCAGTCCTGGTACTAAATTGGTTCAAGGTTGGGAGGAAAGCTTCAGAGGAAAGGGCAAAAGGATGTTTAGTGTTCTTAAAGGCTGAAGTCACCCTAAGAACCAGAGCCTAGACCCTCTCTGGCCACCAGAGGGCGATGACAACAGCATGTGGGCAGAAAGAAACTGTTCCCAAGAATAACAGCAGTTAAACTACACCTAATATGTTAATGAATATTGTAGGGACTGGAGTGCCTATGGGAGGGTATGCACATGCCTGGAGCTAAGACTCTGAAAATATGCACCTCTACTATATGTTTACAGGATGTAGTCAAGTAGTTGGAAGTTTCCTTGAAGGAAAATGAGGAAGAAGGAATCAGAATACCATTCATATGAAAGAAAAAGGAGGGGCCCTCAGGAGCACAGTTGCTGCCCTTGTGTGTGTGAGTGTATGTGCAAACACACAAGTGCACATGTGTATATATTGTGAATGTGAATGGGTGTGTTTGAAAGTGTGACTGTGTGTGTGTACTCAGGGCTCTCATTCAGACTTTTCCAGTGTGAGTGGACCTCAAGGAAACCTGGGCAATACTTCCTCAAGTTCCTGCCCTTTCCCTTCAAACAAACAAAATCATTGCTGCAAGTATTTATGGAGCCTCTAACGCGCCCCTCCCCAGCGGCATCTGGAAAAGCTCAGACCGTGCCAATTTAGAGCAGGCACGGGAAGAATGAAGGCAAGGCTTCAGGGGAGACGAGATGGATGTCCAGCATGCGAACGACTCTTGCAAAAACACTTTCCTTTCTTTAATGCTCTAGGCAACTCGGAGCTGGGTCCAGACTGGGCTGTCGCCACCTGATTTGAGGAAACAAACGGTCACCGATTACGCGATTGGCCCAGGGTCACCCGACAGGAGGCAGATACTCCAAGGACTCTGAACCTACTATTGTCAATTCAGGGGTCCAAGTCCCGCCCTCACCACTCTCAGCAGCATACCAGGCATTAGTTGGGTCTGGGCAAGGCAGGACAGGCCTCTTCCACGATTTCCAGTAGCGACCTCAACAACACGGACCACCATTTTTAGTAACACATGTGATTGTGCAGTGTCAATAAGTCCTGTAGGTAGCAGTTGAATCTTTGCCAAGAGTATTGGGTGAAGTGGGGACGAAACTTTCGTGGGGGAGGTGCCAGGATTTTAGCTACGCTAGTGGTGTAACCTTGGGAAATCACTTCTCTGAGCTTTGAATTTTTACTGGTGAACCGAGGGAGCTCAGAAGCCCCCTTTCTAGGCTGTGCTGGGATTTAGTGTCCAGCTCACTGCTAGAACAACAAAAATAACAACAAAAAGAGCTACCAGCCCTGTGGTCCTTGGTTCCTAAGGGGGGATGATTTTCAATGTTTCTTTCCTGGGGCCGAGCCCCTTTCCTTCCTGGGTTCCTTCCCTCCAGCTCCTCTGCTGCCTCCTCCCTCCTGGCTCTGGGTCGCTCCAGCAAAGTTCCTAACTTAGTCGACATTACGCGGCGCAGCCAATGGGAGGCGGAGCTGGCATTTGGGGGGGGGGGGCAGGAGGGTGGGCCCCGCGTCTAGGGTGTCTGCCCTGCTCAGTGAATGAAGAGAGCGAACGCTGGCCAGCTCGACTGGCTGCCCTGTACCCTGGCCGCCGCCGCCTACGCACGCCGGAGCCCAGCCCCGAGCCAACCTCCCCGGGCGCCGTGCCCCACCGCGCTCATCCCAGCTCCCCGACCCAGCGCGCAGCCCGAGCGGCCAGCACGCGGGCCAAAGGACGCCCGGCACCTGCGCACTGGGAGAGATGCGCAGTGGGGCAGCTCTGGCCCCTCCGATGGAGCTGCTGCAGCCGCCCGGCGCGCCCTGCTCCTCCCGCGCCCTGTGCGCCGGAGCGCCCCGCTCGCCCCTCCTCCGCGCCAACTCCACCGCCCGCTCCCAGGCCGCCCGCGCTCCCCGAGCGCCTGCTCGCGCTCCCCGCGTCCTGCTCCACCTAAGCAGCATCCTTTGGGAGCGGGCCCCTGCGCACCATGGCCCCCGGGCGCTCAGGGGCCGGCGCCGCGGTGCGCGCCCGCCTGGCGCTGGCCCTGGCGCTGGCGAGCTTCCTGAGCTGGCCCCTAGCCGTCGCCTGCCCCACCAAGTGTACCTGCTCCGCCGCCAGCGTGGACTGCCACGGGCTGGGCCTCCGAGCGGTTCCCCGGGGCATCCCCCGCAATGCCGAGCGCCTGTGAGTACCCCGCCCCGCACGGGCCACCCACCTGGGTAACATAGAGGGGCCCTTGGGCGCTTGATCCTTCCTTTTCCCCTCCGCCCGCTGGATGCAATTCTGTTTTCCCTGACTCCTTAATCAGATGCCTCCTTCTCTGAGTTGTGGGGCTGTGGCTTGGAGCAGGTGTGGAGAGAGAAGTCTCAAAGCCCCCGCGCGCGATGGGCAGAGAGCGATGAATCTCCGGGAGTGAGGGCCCCTGAGGCAGGGCCCGCTAACAGCTTGCGAGAAGGACGCTGACACAAGGCGAGGGAAGGAGAGAAAATTGCAGTCTGGAGATCTTGGGGTGGTGTAAGGGTTCCCTCGCTCGTTACAGAGCGGGGCTAAGGAGAAAGCTTTAGTGATGGGGCGTCAGGATGCGGAGTCGTTGGAGAGGGCCCCAAGACTGTAACCGGTTTGGAGACCAAAATGGGCCAGCTGCTCGCTGGCTGCCCTTGCAAGGAAAGTTGAGTGTGTATGAAGGTCTAACTTCTGAAGAACCTGACGGATTCAGAGTGGGTGATCGCAAAACCCGCCCTGTTGGAGTGCAGCCTTGGAGATGCCAAGTTGCAGCCCTGGTGAATTTTTTATGGCTAGGTTATAAATGCCTCCCCAAATGGGCTGGAGAATGGAAATGCTGACAGCCCTTTAAATGAGACCGAGCGCTATAATCTTACAAACCGCACTCAGCTTCGGATCCTGGGCTTGGCAGCTAGTGGAGAGGAGCTTGGAGAGGGGGGTGGATTGACCCTCGTTTTAACCTCAATTGTGCAACCAAATATTTACTTTTCATATGTCAACGTTTTGGAAACATTTATCATTTTGATCCTCAGACCAAATTCAAAACTTGGACTCCAGGGTGGGCTCCTCTTATTTCACATTTGGGGGTGGGGTGGGGAAGGAGGGAGAAATGGGAGGGAGTGGAGTCGGCCTGGGAACCCAGCTGAGGAGTGGGTGAGGGTTTGCCCTAGAATGGCAGACTCCCTGGATGGATGGCTCTTCCTCCTGTCTCCTCCACGTGTCTTAGGGGTGGGCCATTGAGCTTCCCTCTGGCTCTTGACTGGGCTGGAAGGGACTGGAGATGGGATGAACTGCCGCAGAATGTTTATTCCTGTTAGTCACCTCCTATCACCCCACCTCCTTCTCTCTTCTACTTTTTGTGTCACTCTGGGCAGAAACTCAATAGAAATGACTTTCTTGTTCCCAGTGCTTTCCTTTGGTTTGAAATATTATTTTTCAAGTGTAAGGATTGTTCTGTTGGGTTGAAACATACAATCCTAGAGGGCTAGAGCTGAGTCTTCATTAACATTTAGAAAATCAGGCCTGGAAATGTGAAATGACTTGCCTAGGGAAACACAGCAAGTTGATGGCCATAAGAGGGTCAGAATCCAGGTTTATGCACCTTTGTTCAGATATTATAATAGACCACATCAATGAAAAACTCGTTTTAGTGGTATTTTTATGGCACGAGTTAGTGAAGTAATAACTATAGTTCACATTCAGGAGTACTTCTTCTGCCTCCATTTGCATATGTGTATTATGTCCTTGAATCTCTACAACAAACAGTGCTCTTAGTTACACAGGTAGTGCTTATTACTCCATTTTACACTCTAGCCATCTTGTGGTTATTCCAGGTTGCATAGCTAAAGTATTTTGAGTCCAAGCCTGTCTGGCTCCCGAGCCCACAGCCCTTACCAGTCTGCTGACTCCTGGAACCTGGCTCTGCTTAGGCCAAGATTTATCTGCACATACACAGTCCTGTGAGGGTCTAGGCTGGGCTTGCATCTTAGAAGAAGCTGCTGCCGCTGCTCCTTCCATATATCCTAAAAACACTCAGCTCATCCTGACATTCGCTGTCCCGCTTGGGTTCTTGAGACTGCACCTCCCCCGTCTTCACAATCATGTGGCATGTTTGGCAAACTGAGGAAAGTGGGCCCCTCTCCTTCTGGTGTGTAGGGAGTTTTCAGAATCTACAGGCATGGCACCACAGCTAGGGTGCCATCCAGCCACTTCTGCCAGAAGACCCAGGCAGCTCAGAGCAGCCCATTTGCTCCACAACTGGAGAAATAGTGAAGACAGAATCCTGGGCATTCCCAGGGGCCTCCTGCCACAGTTGGTCATTGACAGGCACTGGCAGAAAGTAGGAGCTGCTTGAAGATACCTGCATCTCATCTGGCTCAGTTCTGGTCACTGGTGACACTTTGGCTACTGTACTAGGGGGTAGTGGGGCTGCCAAGGCTGGTCTGTTATCTGGTCTTTTTCCTTCTTAGAATTGGGAGGCAGCCTTTAGGATCAAGCTGGATCAAGGTCAGCCCTTCAATAGCCCTTCACTCTCAACCCCATCTCAGTGAGCTCAGACACAGATTTCCATTCTGCATACACTTGAGGGCTGTTTAATTCTAGCTCTATGCTGAGGACTTCTTCAGAGAGGACTTTCTCATTCATTCTTCCCTTCATTCATTCACCAAACATGTCTTGAGCTTCTACTGCATTCCAGTAACTGTCGGAAACCACTGCATATACAGAAGGAAGCCAGCCCTGCAACTTAAAGAATGTAAGCAAAGGGTGGAGGAAGGAAACTTCCTTAGATGAGCCTTTTAAATTTCTCAGGGCTCATTTTGTCAGGGGTACCAATTTTGCCAGCACAGCCAGTGGATGCTCTGGACCTTCTGAAAATCCAGTGTGCTGATTTCAGATGTTGAAATTGTGCTTTCAAACAAAGAAGAGGCATTTCCTCATTCTCCATTCCTGCTGTCCTGCCTCCCAAAGAGCCTTTTTTGAAGAGGTATGTGTGTGTGGTTGTTTCCCTGGATTCTTTTTTCTTTCAGAAACCTTGTGGTATGACATTAGGGAAAACCTGAGTGAGGTGAGTCTACACTTGGACTTAACTTATGCCTGGCATGGGGCCTGAGTGGTTCCTAGTTCAGCTGGTATTAGAGTTGGGGATCTGTGTTCCATAATGTTAGCGTATCACATGGAAAAAGAACTGTGTCTTTATAGACTACTGATGATTTTATTTTTCTTCTTCCATGAGGAGGTGACACCCACAAAAAAGCTAAATAAACAGAGTGGAGAATTCAGTGTAATTTGTTGTCTGTGCAGCAAAGACAGAGGCTCTGAGAGGGGAGGGAGAGTCCATGGCAGTGCCTGAAACAAAACATTTACCACGGAGCACAGAGAAAACAGATGTTGCATTTACCCTTCTGAGTACAAATGGAGCCTACAGATGTAATTCTTCTCCAACCACAATGTCAGCCTGGAAAAAGAGGCCACACATGAAAATGAGCTCTCATGCAGGGCCTCATCTCCCTATCCTGCCTCTGGGCAGAGGCCCACTTCTCACCCACGGTGAGGTGGTGGCCTCAGCAGTCTCCAGAACATGCTGGAGACTGCTGTATTTAAATAAACATTTCCTGTTTGCGAAGGAAAACGGCGAGAGGCTGAAACGTGAGAATGTGGTAACTTAATTTTCTCCATCACTCCAGATGACGGGGAACTTTGCTGGTGGTTGGGTCCAATAAAATCCGACACCGTGTCATAGGCTTTCCCTCACTTGACTACAGAGGTCCCGAGGTCAAGTGGGAGACTTTCCAAGATGCTCAACAGCCAAGCCCTGTGTTCTGATACTTATAGGCCTCAGGGCCAGCTCAGGGGACCAGGACAAGCTGGTGAATCATGGAGCCTCTCTGGGTCGACTGTGATGTGGACTTTAGGGAAGCACAGTGTTCTCCTGGATGGCTTACTGAGCAGCACATACACCTGCCTCCAGGGTGCTAGGCAATTTTTGGAGGAGATTGGTGCACCTCTCTGGGTTCTTTCAATGATTATTCCTTCTATCTTTCCCAAAATACCCCCTTTTATTGATTTCCTATGTCTGCCTTTCATTTTCCTGAAAGTAGAATTCCAGTTTAGTCTTACTGATTTTCCAGATATAATCCACCAGTGAGCTGTCAGAACCTTCTTCCTCAGTGCCTAGAACTATCTAGCATTTAGTAAGTTTTCAACAAAAATGTGTTGAATGAAGGGCTTATAAGCCTTGAAAATACAAATATTTTATAGGTTTTAAAGGGGTGGTGGGCAGTTACAGATTTGCATTTTAATGAATGGCTATGGGTGACTTACTGGTAACCAATTACCTGAGATAGTAAGGTTATCTAAAATTTGGATTTCATGAACTAAAATCATTGCCTTACTAGCATGACCAAAGAAAGACTCCTACTGAGTGATGCTCTCTGCAGTCTGGTTGTCAGGCATTGCTTAGCAACCTTGAAAAACTCCTACGGTGCACATGCCCATGAAAAAGCACAGGCTATCCTGAACACTTAACCAGGAGACTTTCTAATCAGGGCTTTCTGAGCATCACCCTGTGCTCTCCTCAGGTTCCGATTGCTGCTCTTGTATTAATTGATATGAATTGGTAGGATCATTATTGAGTTTTGCTTTTGCAGATCATCTGGGTTTTCTATTACTGCTTTTTTTTTTTTTTTTTTTTTTTTTTTGCATTGCATTGCATTCCATTTCCATTGTTATTTTGTTTGTCTCCAGATCTCTTTGTTGTTACTGAGTTCTCTTCCCCCTCAAAGTGAAAATGAAAGCAGCTCAGGACTGTGGGACCCTTTGCCTGGACTCTAAGAAGGGCCAGCGTTCAAAGCCCTGCATAGGTAGTCTGGGCCTGGTCCCCGGAGGCAGCCTACTTTGGGTTTGAATTCTGGCTCTGTTGGCACAGCTCAGTGTATTACTGCATTGCTCTGGATTGCAGTCTATTTAATCCCTTAGTGCCTCAGCTCCACACCTGTAATGCAGGGCAGAGCAGCATGTAGGGGTGTTGTGGATGTAGCCTGAGGCAATCCAGGCAGAGCACTCTGCACGGTACCTGCCACACTGTTGGTTTGTCATAGTCACTGTGATTGTTTATCCAACTCTGAAGCATGTATCAGAAACATTCCTATTTGGAAACATTAAAGGGTATTGTGTATAGGAAACACTCAACCCAGTGCCTGGCACATAAGAGCATGCCACAAACTACTAGTGATAGTGGCCACGGTTGTTATTTCCATTTGTTCCTCTCAGGCCCTGTCCAGCAGGATGGCTTGAGATGTCCACTCTAGAGTTTGCTCCAGATCCTGTGGAGGCAGGTTCCTCATCTGCATGTTGGCTATGCCTGGCACCCTCTTGCCTAGTCTCCTTGTTCTCCCTCTCTCCTCTCAGGCCTGATCTGCAATTAAGCCCAGGTTGGCCTCTGTTCCATAAAAAGGGGATTACGGTTGAAGTGGTTTATATCTTTTCCATGGGTGTGCTGCTTTGTGGTCTATTTAAATAAGGAATGCATTTTATTTATTTTTTTGGGTGGTGGATTTTCATGGGGAATTTTTGGCCCCAACTTTTTTCTTTCAATGATCATTCCTTCTATCTTTCCCCAAATACCTCCTTTTACTGATTTCCTATGTCTGCCTCCCTTACAGTTTTTACTTGAAACAGCTGTATTTACTAGCATGCTCCACCCTCATTATGAAAGTGGTCTTAACCCCTTTTAGAATTGCTGAAAAGAAAGGAAAACAAGAGATGGGCCCAGTGGCAGCTCCAGAGGCAGCTCTGGACCACCGGTGATCCTGAATGGGTGGATGCGGAGGGTACCCCTGCTGTGTGGCACACCGTGCTAATTTCCTAAGACTCTCCCTCACTCAAGGCACCCCATCCTTGGATTTAACCAGCTCCACCCAGGTGGGGAGCTCATACTAGGAGCCCTGTGCTATGTTCTGCAGACCTGGATGGTGTTTTGTTACTGCTGGACTACTGACAGGCTACAGCATCCCCTGCTCCTGAGGCCTTCAGTGTTGGAGTACCGTGTTAGATACAGTGATTCCTGGGAAAAACTGACCAAGAAGTATAATTACAGGTCTTCAATCTCAAGGAGACGGTGGTGGGAAGAGGAATGATCTTTGTGGGTGAAAGTAAACAAGGCTCAAATCCTCATTCTGCCACCTGCAAGTTAGGTGACTTCAGTTTCCTCATTGTAAATGGGAATAATAATAATGGCTCTTTCATAAGATGCTGAATTGGATTAACTCATGTGGACTTCCTGGGGTAGTGGGCATCTACCATAAATTTTCCTTTCATTGTCATAATTCTCACGGACTGTACTCCTCCTTCCAGACCATGCTTAGTATGAAGCCTGATTTGGAAAAATATTGATTGCCAGATTCACAAGGGGTCCTCCTGCCCAAGTTCCAGCCCTATAAAGATTGGTTTTCCATCAGCGTAATAACGGGGAAACTGGCCAGTGTCCCTTCCTCAATTATGTCTAGTGATGAAGAACTCGATTCTTCCAACAGCAATTTATTTCATTTGTAAAAATAGTCCTTGTAAGAAAATTTTCTTGGTATGGGGACTGAATTTCTCTCCCATTGATTGTTTCTACACAGAGCAAATATCATCATTTTCCAAATGATAGGTTTTCAGAATTCTTATTGCTGCTGTTGTGTTTCTCACCACCCACTTACTGGAGTCTTTTCTTTCCTTCCATAAACTTTTATAATTACTTCAGCTATTCCGTATGTGTTAGAGTTTTTTGGGATAGGCCCTGTCCCCCAGTCCCAGTTCTCTTCCTCAAAACAGGTTCCAGTCTTTTATTGATTGATTGATTGATTTTTAATTTAACTTTTTTCCCCCTGTGGTGCTAGGAGTGGAACTCGGGGCCTTGTGCATGCTAGGCAAGCGCTTTACCACTGAGCTACATTTCCAGCTCTCCAGTCTTCTTTGATTTTGAAAGTTGAGTGTCCATCATCTAAAATTCCCAGAACCAGAGTGTTTCTGATTTCAGATGGTTTTCGGATTTGGGAATATTTGCACATAGGTAGTGAAATATCTTGGGAATGGGCCCCAAGTCTAAACACAGAATCCATTCATGTTTCACATACACCTTATACACATAGCCTGAAGGTAATTTTATACAGCATCTTTGTGCATGAAACAAAGTTTTATTGTGTGGAATTTTCCACTTGTGGCATCATGTCCTGCTCAAAATGTTTCAGATTGAGAAACATTTCAGATTTTTGATTTTCAGATTATGGATGCTCAGGGTGTATTAGTTAGAGGAGACCTTCTTCACCCTGAATGTCTTATTTGACTCCTCTTAGTGCATTCTGAAGTGGCCTTTTCACTCTGAACAGCCGCAGACCTGGGCTGGCTCATTCTGAATAGACCCAATTCCTGCCTCCTCTGCGACTCCCGGTCTTTGCTGCTCTTATCTTACAGTCCCCCTGTACCTGTGCAGTTGACTTTTTGAAGTCTAAGTATAACACTTAGTATTTATCCTAATTAACTCTGGCAAATCATTTCAGGGACATTTCCTATTTTGATTCCTTCTCTAGCAAATGCCCCACTCTTTTCCCTGTCTCCCACTATTTATTTCCTCTGCAATTTTAGTGAACTTGCTCTGTGGGATATTTCTTCAAGTTGCCAGTATAATTAACAGAGTCCTCTCTGTTTATTTTATTTTTCTCCCCAAAGTCTTTCTTGGGTTGGGTATTGGTTTGTCCTGCCCCTTCTGACTGTAGTGGATAGGAATCTTGAGGACTCATTAGCATTTCTTTCCCTGGAGTTCTGTTGTTCATATTTTCTTTGGAGTAATTTCCAATTAATGATTTATTCTGCAGTTTGATGAATTTTCTCTAAACTCTTGGTTTCTCATGGAACATTCTCTAACTGGTTCTCCTGAGAACTCCATTCATGCGGGCCGTATCCAAGTACCTCCTTGCAGTAAGCCCCAGCTCCTAAAGGTTCCCCTACCTCCCAGCATTGCTATGTTGGGGACCAGGCTTCTAGTACCTGGACCTCTGGGGGACACACTCAAACCATATCCAATCCATAGCAAGGGCTACCCCCTTCTCCAAAAAACAGTTCTGATGGGCCTCTTTGGTATTTTTCCTCTTAAGCATTTTCTCAAGTTTTGATGGAGATGAGCTTCCTTTCTAGGTAAATGTCCCACTTACTTTCTCTTAGCCATGATCTCTGGCTCCTTCAGTCTGGCGTCAGGCCCTGTTAGAACAGGATGTACATGAAATTCGTCCTGGCAGGAGCAAAGTGTGACTTCACTTGTGGCCTTATCACTGCTTGTGTGGGCTCAGTCTTTTCTCTTGCTTGAAATACCAGACTGGGTTCCTGACCCCAGATTCATTCCCCACTTTGGCAGCAGTGTGTGTTGTGGTTCCTAAAAGTCTGTCAGCATGTCTCACCACCCACCTTGTCTCCCTCCTGAGTTGTTTTGCACACCCCCAGCTCTAGTGGTGGACCTGCTTGCTCTTTGCTCCTCTGCTCTATAGAATGAGTACATTCCCCAACCCAGTCCTTCTTCTTAGTATGGAGTTCATGGTCCTCTGTTCATATGAAGGTTTTGACTTGACCATGGATTTGCACATGTGTTCACCTCTTTCTGAACTTGAACAGCTCCTTCTTCCTGCCCTTCTGTCCTGGCTTCTTGCCTTCTCCTAAAACTGATACCAAATATGGACCATTGCCATTGGAGCTCCAGTTCCCGAGACCAGATTTCAGGAGATCTTCATGGCTTGGACCTTCACTAGAGACTAATGATATACAACTACCTCATGGATCCATCCTGAAAAAACCCTTAGACTTCATATTCATGGCCATCCAAAGCCTTTGATCATGTTCACAGAGTATGTTGGGGTGCTGCAATATTAGAATCTCAAAGGGATGAATTCCTTAGACATTCTTCTCAGCTCTTTATCCAAACCAAGAATAGAGCAGATTATTCTGTCACAGAAAAGCACAGCAGTAAGGATTTCACTGAAGAGCAGTCCTGCTCAGAAATATGTTGCAGAAGTTTCTGACATTCTTTTTTGTCCTCTCCATGTCTGCCTAGTTCTATAATGCAGGTAGAAAGTGTCCTGCACATGGTTTTTCCATGCAATGTTAGTGAGAGGCCAGTGGGGACTACAGTTGAGGATGCAGCATTAAATGAATAAAGACACCCAGGCTGAGTGTTGGTGTCCATCATTTTCTAAGTGCAGGACCCATATGTGCCTTACACATCTCCACCACCTCATCAGTGACCTTTGGAATGGGAGGAAGAACACTCATCTCATGGGGTTGATGCAAGGTTGAACTGAAATCAGATATCCCCAAGCATTTCTTTAAGTTCAGTGCTATGTGAGTATGTGAAGGAGTCCACCTACATATCTGACCAGAACCATTGAATCCTGTATCTTCAAAATGATCAAGGTATATTTTATAGTCTTTCATTCATAGATAAGTGAGGAAACTTAGGGATCTTAATAACCTTCCTCAGATCACCCATGTCTTCCAACTCTGGTCTTGGTTAAGTTTTTTCACTTAACCAAATGCATCTTTTACAAATGCAACTGTAGCCTCTCACCAGCCATGTAGAAATCCAAGCAGGTAGGACACAGAGGACTGTTTACCTCACTGGGTGATTAATAAGTGCAATGGGTGAGATTGTAGGACCAAACAGGGAGCACACGAAGAATGGAGTCATTTCTAGGAGCCTCTGGTTGAGTGTCTGCTATGATGAATAAAGCCCACGATGTTCTGGTTATGTCTTCATAACCAGAACAGTTCAAAACAACACAAAAATCAGCTAGGACCATCCCTTTTCATCAAATGGCTGCCAAAGCAAGTTACCAGGCTAGGCTCATGGGGAGATTGATGGGTAGGGGAGGTGCTGGGACTGCGAAGGGTGAACCCTGAGCCTTCAGGAATTGCTGGTGAATGCAAGTGGCACTCATCCCTCTTGGTGTGGACAAATATGTAGAAAAAGTCACACATCATAAAAAACAGTACAAGGGAATTAGAAAAAAACTCATGGGGAAAATATTAATCTGAGAACAATTGTATCCAAGAAAGCTCTCAGGAATGCCTCCACAGCTTGCTGGCAAACAACACGCATTCTGCATTTTATTAGAGTCCTGACTGCGTAGAACACTGACCTTATTTGAGAGGCATTTCATAAACACTGTCACAGGGCGCAGCCCCGTTTGAGGCCACAAGGAGACAAGGGGCCTCCTTTAGGAAGCCAGCGTGCCCTCCCCTTTTGGGTCACAGCTGAAGCTGGAGCTGGACCTTGTTTTCTGGGCCTGCTGATTCCATTAGAGTCCTCTCTTGGGTTGAACTAAACAGGAAGGAATTTTCCCTGGGGAAACAAGGGAGTGGGCTTCAGGATGAAATTTGTCCTTTGGGCAGTTTTGCCTAAGAGCCTGGTAGGCCAGGGGAAGACTTGGCTCCAAGGTGAAGACTGGAGAACCTTCACATAGCCCAGGGTATTTCTCTTAGGAGATCTCAACTTGTGCCCAGAACCTAACATGTGAGTGTGTCAGATGGTGGTTCTTGGACACCTGGTCCTGGAGGGAAGAAGGCCAGTGGCTTGTAATCACCATGGGAGATGTATTCACTCTATTTTTCCTGCTAAAGCTGGTACTTCCCTCCCCATATGCTGCCAGCTTATGAGTTCTAAATTGCTGCCATGGAACTGGGTCTGCTCCTTCCTGTCTTGTCTCCTTCTGGCTTCAAAATATTTCTGGGCCTTTGGGTAGCCCTGGGATCATCTGGCCCACCCCTACCTACTGACCTCAGCCCACATCCAAGGAGAGATGTCCTCGAGAGGAGCCAGGAGGATCTGCAGCTTCCTGTCTCCCTAGATTTGTTTTCATGAGAAGGTTCCTGGCTTCCATATCAAAATTTGGGCTTTAGTCAAGATCACTCAGGAAGCCTCTATTCATCTGAGAAGCCAGGGAGACAGAAGAAAGACCAAATCTAGTATAGAAAGAGGTGATAATGCAGAACCAGGCAGAGAAGCACCAGATGGGTGACTTGGGGTCACAGATCATGTTCTAAGGGCTCTCAGCACCAAAGCTCTAGCTCCTTTAGGGTCCAGAGAAGGAAGATCCCAGATGAGGAAAAAAGTGAGAAGCAGTGGGAACCAGGACTGGAGCAGGAATCCAAACAGGAGGCCAGTTGCTTCATGGGAGCCTTTACTGATTCTAGCTCCCCATTCTACCCCCTCCTAATTACTTCATACCACAAGATGGTAACCAATCTGCTCTGTTTACTTGGTTGAGGCATACATTTTAATACTTTCTGAAATGTTTTCCATAAGTTCCCCCCTGCCATGTGCCCTTCTTGTACAGTCTAGAAATGCTGCAGAGACCTAACTCTCTGGGTTCTTTCCCGACTCGAGCAGCATGCTGATGGAGTCACAGTCAGCCAGGAAGCTCTCTCTCCTCCCATCTTTAAAACAAGAAACATCTCTTTCCAAGAGGACTGAGCTACGGTTTTCTTTGTGTGTTGCTAACGAACAAAGAGGCAAAACAGCATTTCACAAGCAGAGCAGGGTGATAGCACCCCTTGCCAGATGTGACTGTGTGTAGTTGTGTGGGGGGAAGCAGCTTTGTCAAGAGGAGCGCTGAGGGAGGCAGCCCTGGGAATTTTTAGCAACGGCAGACAGCGTGGTGGAGTGGAAAGAATGCTTGCCTGGGAATTGGGCGACCTGGCTATGCCTCTGACTCACTGTGTGACCTTGGACAAGTCACTTGACCTCTCAGGGCCTCAGTTTCCTCATATTTAAAAGTGATGATGGAAGTCGACTGGATAATGTCCAAGGACCCTTTCAGCCCTATGCATCTTCGTTTCTGGGGACTGAGGTTTGGGGTTTAGACCTGAGCCAACATCCAGCCAACCCAAGGGACTTCCTAGAAGAAGAGAGAGGGGCCAGGACAGCTGCTTCAGGGAGTGGCTAGTCCTTGATTAAGGCTCAAATAATTAGCTCAGCTTCACAGTAAGCCTTCTGAAATTAAGAAAGAAAAAGATGTTTAGTTTCAAAAATAGCAGTCAGTGTTTCTTGAAACTGATTGGTGTGGGATTTGTAGAATTTACACGAAGGCATAATTTTCTTTCCTCTGTAGCACAGTGGAAAGTGTTGGCTTGGGGTTGGTATGGCCTGGATTTGAATGCTCTTGGTAGCCAAGTAACCCTGACATGCTCCTGCACAGTGACCTGTTCCCCGGGTTGTGGGAGGATCAGGATCAGATGAAGCACTGATGCCAGCCTATAGGACCATGTCTGTCATGAGATAACCCTTCAGAGCCGTTATTTTACCTTGTGCTGCTTACAAATCACCTCAAAATTTAGTATTGGAAAGCAATAAGCATTATGTTGTCCTCAGTGATTCTCTGAGCTAGGGGGGTGGCTGTTGCTCAGTAGGGCTGGCTTCTCTCTGCTTCATGATAGCTTAAGTTCAGCTCAGGGTCTGGAATGACCAGGGAGACTTGAAGGCTGGGTTCTATCATTCACACAGGCTGTTAGCACAACATGGATGGCATTGAGACTCTGATGGCTGGGAGGCTGAGATGGCTGGAGGTATTGATCAGCGTGCCCCTGCAGGTGACCTGTCTGGGTGGCTTGAGCTTCCTCACAACATGGCACTTCCAAGCAATCTCACTTTTTACTTGGAGGCTCAGGACCTCAAGAAGTGTGCAGCGATGACTCAGGACAATTCACAGTGTGCTCAGCTTTTTATAAATTAGCCTTAGAATATAGATTCAAGAGGGGTACAGCTCTCCAGGAAAAAAAGTCTTTCCATAGCAGGCATTTCATGACTATGTTTTAAAAACTAATTGTCTGTGTTATTTTCTGTACCTTAGAATCTAATTTCTTAACTAGATTGAAAGTTTCTTGAGGGCATGAACTGTGCATTTCTACACAGAAGCTTTGTACAATGCTGGCAGACATAAGATGAAGTCAACACTTTTTTAAAAATCAAATTTAGTCTCCCAGGCAACAGGTTTAATGGAAAGACCCCAAACTTTAGCACCAAAGATATCTGGATTCAAAAATCTGAATTAAAAATGTGCCCTTCATTAAATTACTTGTTTTTCTTATCTAAAAAAATACTTCTGGAGACAGTAATATCTAATAAAAGAATTAAGGATAACAGATGCAAAATACTCAACACACAGTTGATGCTTTAACTAAATTTGGGATACTGGAAACCTGTGGAATTGTGGCAAATGCACAGATGCTTAAGTCAGACATATCTGATTTCACATGCCATTGCTTCTGGCATGGCTGTGGATAGGTCCCCTCATTTTTTTGAGTTTTGGGATCTTCAACTGTAAAATGAGTATCAGAGTAAGTACCTCTCAGGGTTACTGTGAACATGAGGAATATGTCATGTAAGTCTTCTAGCTCAGAACTTGTCAGAGGAACTTACTACCTATAAATTGAATAGTGACAATTAATTGTTGTTCTTTAGTTTGTATTTTGATTTGTCCATAGATTTATACATTGAAAAATTATTTCTGTAATGCTAATAACTTACAGTGATCCCATTCTCAGGACCCTGAATGATGGGATCTGTGGATGCCCAGATCTGGAAGATCCCTTGAGGGGTAGAGAATAGCGTCTTGTGAAGGAGGGTGACTTCCAGGCAAGCCCAGGACAGTGCTGTATTTTAACACACCTGCATTTTGACTCTTGGCCCCAGATTGCCCCTGGCTTCTGCCAGTATTACTTACCCACTTTGGTCAGAGATGCACGTGTCTCTTTACTGAACATGTAAAGTTCCTGTTCCATACTACTGCCTCATGAGGGAAAGTGTGGCAGCTCTCATTTTGGTTTTGTTTTTTATGGTGACTTTATTTATTTATTTATTGGCATTATTTCCTTGCCTCACATCTGGCAAAATGTACCAGATTTTCTGTTTGATGATAAGTCAGGATACTTGGTTTAACTTTTCTAGGTAGTCCCTGGGACTTATGCCACCTGTGTTGAGAGGCATTGTCTGGGAACGCCTCCATTTCTTTCATAAAATTGTCCAAGAGCCCCAATCCAAATTTCCTTTATTTTCTTGAATCTAGATAATCTGATAAAAGATTTTGACCTCATCCTTAGAAAAATGGCTTTGAGGATATTATGGCCACTTCCCCAGGTGGTGTATTTCCACTGAGTGACCTTGTCTATCACAGTGATTCTGATTGCATGGGCTTCTGGGGTTTTGTGAGTACTTCTTGGGGATCATCACGTACCTGTGAAACTGCTTTGAGTCTTCCATTTTTTTAAATTCCTCCATCTCCTCCCTGTAGAAGAAGTGTGCTATCTGGGATGGATTCTTTTCTTCTCTTCCTAGCAGCCGTCCTTCCTAGGTGATGGGAATGCCACCTTCTGTGTCCAGAGGATACATTCCCCAGGGTCTGTGAGCAAACGTCTCACTCCTTCCTAGTTAAGAGGAAAATGAACCTTCTAAGGGCACCCAGCTGGAGAATGGGAAACCTGCCATTAGAATGGAAGCATCCCATTGACCTGATGTGGGAGCTAATGACCCATGTCATGTCAATAGGGTGCTTCCATTCTAAGATGGAATCTTGACCAGCAGATCAAAGGGAGGGGACACAGAGGCTTTCCATTTCACCTGTGCACTTGCACGAGTACCAGACCAGGCTGCCTTCCTGTTTCCCAGACCCATTCTAAAGGTTCCCATTAAGCCAAAAGTCTCTGACAGTCATCATGATAATTCCTTTAAAAAAAAAAAAAAAAAATATATATATATATATATATATATATATATATATATATATATGTTATAGATAGATATCCAGTATCTTTATTTTTATGTGGTGCTGAGGATTGAACCCGGTTCCTCACACATGTAGGGCAATCGCTTTACCATCAAGCTACAGCCCCAAGATTATTCCTTTTGACTCAGGTTCACAAACTTGTAACTAAATAACTATGTGAGAAAGCAATGGATAATACACTGCTGGGGAGAAGGTGGCACAATGAGAGAGATTATGCATGATATTGGGGAAAGCAGACCTGGTGTTGAGTTGCAGGTTTGTCATTGTCCAGCTGGGTGCCCTTAGGGGGTTTATTTTCCCTTAGGATGTCAACATCCTAAGAATAATGAGTCCTGAAACCCTGGTTCTCAGACTTACCTGCACATTGGAATCACCTGGGGAGAAATAAAATCACTGATGCCTAGGTCTTGTCCCCAGAGAGGCTGATGTAACAATTCTGGGGTGCTTTTTTGACATTGGGACTTTATAAAGCTCACAGGTATTTCTGATATGTGCATTGTTCAAGAAAATTAACCTAAAGAAATTCTCCAAATTCTAGGGAGGAATAAATGAGATATGTGAAATAGCCAAATGTAAGGATTGATAAATGTCACTCTTTTTTTTTTTCTTTCTTAAGGTAAACAACAATCATTTGCTTTTGCTGCTAGCACAATTTTCTTTGTTCTGAGTGGTCATAGCAATGCATGAAAACCAAAGTACAATACAACCTCGCTTATTTATCCTATTTGAGGTGAAGGCCGATCACAAATGTAGCCGGAATTATAGAACATACAAAAATGTGATTACTTTCACATCCATGGAATAACTAGGGCGAGTTCAACAATGCCTGCTGAGAACATTCTATGGAGTAACTGCTGTAATGGATAGACAAAATTGATTTATAATTACCATGGCAACAGCAAAATGGAAGGACGACTTCCCAAGGGACAAGGACCAGGACCCAGGAAGATTCTCTCCCACATCTGCCCTGAAGCTTGTTTAGTGACCATGGCTCCAGCAGTTTATCTCACAAGTTCATGGTTTCCCGAGACCCCATTGTCTAATCTGTGCACTCTTAATGGTTTCTTTAAGGAAGTACATTGATGTGGCAGTTGTTAAGACAATCATGAAAAGGTACTGTAGGAGGTGGAATGAAAGCAGATCCTTGAGCCTCACAGAGGAGAGAACTAAGACACTGGTTCTCCCGCCTGTGGCTTCTCCCACATGCTATGAAGCCTAACCAGACCTCCATTTCCATAAATTTCTCCCATGAGAAGACACAAGGGGATGCCTCCTTCTAGCCTGGGGCTTCTCTGCCTCAGTGCCATAGACATTTTTGGTGGGATTTGTTGTTGTTGGGAGGTGTCCTTTTCATAAGTTATTTAGCAACATCTCTAACCTCTACCCAGTAGATTCCAATAGCATCCCTACTTTGTAACCACTCTTAGTGTTAGTGTTAGGGTTTCCTGACATTGCCATATCTCCCCTGGGGACAAAATCACCTTCAGTTGAAAACCACTCTCTGCCTCAATCTCAGTGAGGTATGTTGACATTAATAGAGCAGCACAACTTTGTGTGTACACAGTGGTTAATCTCTGTGGTGCCCTCAGAGATTTTCATAGATGTCCACAAACCTGACAGCTATTGATAATCCTCACACTCATTGTTAGAGCTGTGGTTTCTGAATTATAGAGAAGTTGATGGTAATAATAATAATAACAACCACAGCTATCATGTATTGAGTGTTTATTATGTGTTATGCACACAGCTAAGTGCTTTATATATTATATTGTCTCAGTTAATATTTACATTGACAGAGTTTGGAAACCAGGGTTCAGTTGGCCAAATTCAGCCCCTTGGAGTGTTGTGCTTGGCTCAAATGGCATAGGCTCACATAATTTTTTTAAATGTTAATTTCATGCCAATATTTTAAGATCGGGTGAATACATATGTGGATCTATTTCTAGCTTTTTTTTTTTTTTAAGTTGGAAAGTCTGGCTATCCATGGTGTGCTTGGCTCTATGGCAGTAATTGACTGGATTTTATGTGAGGCATGGCTCATTTTACCACAGTTCCCCCTACTCCCTATGGTACCTCCAACTCTAGACTAAGTTGGCTACCATTTGACACCATGTTGTTTTTCTTTGTTCAGATCAACTTTACTCCTTTATAGCCTCTGTTCGCCTCCTCTAAGCTACTGTATCTGCGGCTTTGGCCTTACAATACACTGTAGAATATGTACTGTTCTCAATTTAAAGATGAGAAAACTGAGACTTAAGAAAAGGAAAACCCAGGCCAAACACAGAAAATGATGGGCAGAGTTGGGAGTGGAACCCAGCTTCCTACCTTGACCCCCACCTGCCTGGCGGCAGAGTCGCTGCTGGTAGAGGTCATCTTTCTGTATCAGGAAATGCTCTAGATGGATCCCCAGCATCCTAAGGTTTCCTTGGAGAATCATATCACAGTGTCCCTTTTGCTCACCAGGAAACCCACATGTCACCAGGATGAGAAGAGTATCTTCTGAGCGTAGCTCCCCACGCCATATTTTCTGTGTCTATGCTGCTTTTGGGCTGCATCCAAGGGCTGCTCACACACTCCCTCATAGCTGAGGGGCCAGCTGGTGTGTGTGCTTCTGCCTGAGACGAGTCCGCTTGCCTGTGGGGAGGATGTGATTGCTTTAGGAAATTAAGTGGGAGTGATTAATTAGGAAATGTACTGAGGACTCTGGAAAGAAATAGCAGAAATGAAAAAAAAAATTGGAACCCTGAATACAGAATGCTTTGGGCCACATGGCTGAAGAGACTGCTTCATGGGACAGAAAACATTTGATCCTGGTATTTCTGATGCTGCTGCCTTGGTCGGCATCCTCTGGCATGATGAAGCTAGAAGGACCCATAAGCCCGCCAACCCAGCCTCTTTGATTGAAAGATAAATGAAGACCCACGGAGACCTCCAGGAGGGGCTGGACAGGCTACAAGGAAGAGTAGGAGTTAAGACTGAGAAAGAGCGGAGGGTCATTTCTTGATGGGTCTCTAGATGCATATTCCTGGGCGGATCTCTGAGTCTCAGGTTTCTTCCTCTGGAAGGAAGGTAGCATTGGCTGTTGCCAAGGATTGCTGGAAGGAATTGATGAACAAAAACAGGCCTGATGACTGTTAATAAGGAATACTCACCAGTCACTCCTCTAGAACCTCATTGGTATTTTCTTAATTCTTACAACCATCCCAGGAGGATGGTACTATTATTAGCTAATTTTACAGATGAGGAATAAAGGCACTGAGAGACTACATTATTAATTCAAAGTGGCAGAGCCACTTTGTCCATGCAGTTTGACTCAAGAATCCGTGTTCCCAACCTTGAAGCATTCTGCCTCTTACTCATGTTACATAATTTATAGATAACATTATATAATTGATGCATTAAAATATGGCACTTATGTGTGTTCCAATTTGTATGTAATTTATTCACTATGAGGTAATTTATATAATGTGTTATATTAGGTTGAGCCCTAAGGAATTAGTATTTTTGTCACTAGAACAGGTTGAGCAGTAGTGATTTTCATGGATTTTATCATAGTGTAGGTTGGGCAACCCAATCTGAAAATCTAAACTCAGAATGTTTCAAAATCTAAAACGTTTTGAGCACTGATATGATGCCCCAAGTGGAAAATTCCACAGCAAATCTCATGCCAAGGTCACAATCTAAATACAGGTGCACTAGAAGTCTCATATAAAATTATCTTCAGGCTATGTATATAAGGTACACATGAAATATACATGAATTTTGTGTTTGGACTTGGGTCACATCCCCAAGGTACCTCATTTTGTATATGCAAATATTGCAACATCTGAAAAAGTTATGAAAGTCTATATATTTTGGGTCCCAAACATTTTGCATAAGGAATACTCAACCTGTGCATAATACATGAACCACAGAAATTTCTCTTTCTCTTGCCCTTTGTGCGCGCGCGCGTGTGTGTGTGTGTGTGTGTGTGTGTATGTGTATACATACATATATAAAATATTGAGCACATTTCCAATTCTGAGCCTCAGTTTTCTCCTCCATCAACTAGGGACCAATGTACGTGCTGCCATGCCACACCAAGGAGATAGCATGTGGAGAAGGCATCTGGCAAAGGGTTCAGGAAATAGGCTGTCTTACTCATTCACAGCCCCTCTACCCCACACACCTGCAGAGGCCTGCTGTGTGATCTTCTTCATTCACTGCCCCCAGCTTGGCTTTTAGTTTGAGAGTCTCCAGGTCCAATAAAACTTTTTAGTTACATCCAGGTGTAGTCTTGGGCCTGGGAGCTATTTTTTATTCCAAGAGACTTTAATATTTTCAGTATGCTTCAGTTTAATCCAAAGCTTCCTGTCAGGCAAGGTGAAGGTGCTGCCTTTCAAGTACATGAGAACTGCAGTGTGCTGGCTTGGGAAGCTACTTGCCCCAACCTCAGAGTTCCTTCCTTCTGCATTTTCTCGGGGTCCTCAAGGTACAGCCCTCTGGTGTTCTTACTGTAATCTTGGCCTAATCACCAGTATTCTCTTTGCAAACTCTATCCAAAAGCAGTCCCATCTGTGGGTTTTGGTGCAATGGAAGTTCTTTCTGAACCCTTGGAGAATAAGTTCTGGGGCTTTGTAAGACAGCCCTGCAGGGATGGTTCTGCTCTCTCCTCCATCCCTGGCCAGAATGATCTCGGGAAGAATGGCTGCTAAAATGGAGAAGAAACAGGCTAAGTGTCTCTCAGCCCAAATGCTGGCTGTGCATTTGGATGGATATTCCCAGTTCTTCCTGTAGGATAATTAACAAAGCTAAGCAATGAGCCCGCCGGTTCCCAGGGGTCCTGAGGTCAGGGGAATTAGCAGAAGGAAGGGTTTTGTTTGGGTCTATTAATACTGGATGTCAGGAAAAATATACCAGAGGAAATTGGAAAATATGATTGAGCTGAGCATGTGCTTCCCCTGCCTGGAGTTCCCCGTGGCCCACTGGTTCTCACTGTTTGCTCCCTGAGAATCTTCCCTCGCTCAGTGTTCAATGTGCGAGTGCACAAGGGCTTGTATCCAAGAGTGAATCCATAGGTGCTGGTTCCTTGCCGGCTCCGCTTCCTGGGTGCACCTCTCAGTAGAGGGCCCGTATTCAGATCCAACGCAGGGGCATTTCCATAGAGCTTGCAGGGGGGCAAGAAGAAAAATAGGTGATTTAAGTGAGAAGCATGTTTTGGGCCAATTTAATCAGGGCTAATATATCAAGTCTGGTATTGTTTCTGGAAGTGGATTCAGAAGTAATAAGATCCCTGTGAGTCACAGCCAGCCCTGGTAATGAATGTCTCCAGAGTTCACAGACCTGTCTTAAGAAACCAGCACAGAGAAGAAAGCACAGGTCCCCTCTGATGGCAGGGGTGGGACACAGGGTCAGCAGGGACTTCTTTCATTCCTGGCCTCTCTGCCTTTCCCATGGGTGAGTCAAAGGCTAGATGCTGGAACCTCTGGACAATATGGCCAGTCTCCAGTTAGAGGGATGGGCATGGATGGAGGAGGATGCCAGGCCTCTCCTGGTCACTGGTCACTGCTGGTCACAGTGACACCATTCTGTGCTTGAATATGGAGCCTGGCTTCACCCCTGGTCATAGCCTGCCCACCTAATGGAAACATCTTACTTGATCCCTGCATTTTGCAAAGGGAAAGGAATTGCCTAGAAAGGAAAAGCGCCCTGGTCCAAGGGATGCTGTAGTCCTGATGGCCACTTGCCAAGCAGAGTTGACTTTGCATTGTCCTGGAGACTGCCAGACTCCTATCCTCATCTTGTATTTCTACATAGAGTCTGAGGATCACTTAGGCCTGGGCTTCAAAAATCTGCTCTCAGAGGTTAGAATTCTAGCCACTGTTTGAAGAAAGGGGTCTGAAACTCCACCCCCAAAGTGACAATCGGCTGGATTGCCTGATTAACATAATATGGAGGTTAATAAAAATCCTGCCCTCTAGTTAAAATGCAGCCTGCATTGTTCCCAAGCTGTTTCACTCTGAACATATTGTCTAACCCTTCTCTGGGCCTGTTTCCACCTTGGTGAAATATAAATAAGAACTGTCTCTATCTCCTAGGATTACTATGGAGATTAAATGAGCTGATGCATGTAAAAGACTGTGAGTGGGGCCTGGACATCACCATTACCCGAAAGGGTGAGATTCAGTTTGAAAGAAAAGGTCAGGGGTGTGGTCCTGAAGGATCAAAGAAGTTTAAAATGCATTGATTTGGAATGGAGTCAGGTGTCAGCTTGCCTGGAACAAAGGGTTCCCAGATATTTGGTCAAATATTATTCTGAATATGTCTATGAAGGTGTTTTGGACTGAGATTAACATTTAAAATAAATGACTGAATAAAAAAGATCCTTCTCCCTAATGCAGGTGGGCAGGATCAAATCAATTGAAGGCCCAAATAGAACCAAACACTGACCTCCCCCAAGGAGGGGCACATTCTCCTGGCCAGTAGTCACTGAACTGTGGCATCAGCTCTTTTGGTTCTAAAGCAGTTCCCGGGCTTCGGGTTTGAATTGAGACATCAGGTCTGCAGATCTGGGATTTTTGTAATCTCCATAATCATGTAAGCCAATTCCATATGATGAAGTGCTTGCTGTGTGTGTGTGTGTGTGTGTGTGTGTGTGTGTGTGTGTGGTGTGTGTGTGTGTGTGTGTGTGTGTGTGTGTGTGTGTGTGTGAATATGAAGATATAGATAATCCAAATGTCCAAATTCTTTGAAAATCACATCTAGCATCAGTGGCTTCAAGTTGGCCAGAAGTGATTTCCCCATCCCTTTTTTTTGGCAGAGCATGTGGTTCCCAGCTCTAGGTAGGCTATGGTGAACACTTTTTTTTGGCTTCATCCACCTAGTTACTTTTCACTGACAGGGGGCAGGGTCAAGGTGAGCAAGGCTCTGGAGCTCACAGTCTGTTGGGGAAGACAAATGAGTAAGGAGAAACCTTAGTCAGTGCTTGGCCAGGGGAAAGTGCGGGCTCTCTGAGGCTGGCCCATCCAAATGTGAGTTTGAAGAGTTGAGGGGATGTTCAGAACACCACTGAAAAGCGAGGAACCCTCAAGCTGAGTCTTAAAGGTTACAGAACAGGTTAGGCAAGGGAGAAGAAAAAAAACCAGCCTGTGCAAAGGGTTGAGGACAGCCCGGTGGCACTCAGGTATTCAGCTGGGCAGCTAGGGGGATGGTAGGATCATCAAAAATTATTTTTATCAACAATGATTGAAGCAATTGAGGGAGTTTTAGCAGAGAAGTGGCCAGTATAGTTCCACTTTAGGACTCTCTCTGGCTGCATTGCATAAATGAATCGAGAGGCCAGGGGCAGGAAAGGAGGCTGAGGTGGCTAGATGGAAGAGGCCAAGAAGTCTCATATTTCTACCCTGGTAGTTAAAGCTTGGATCCCAGCTGGGGTGGGGGAAGAATTTAATGTCTATTTCAGTGCGTCTGGGGACCTAACCCAGAGCAAGTTTCCATGGTGGGAGACTCAGGGTACCTGGGTGTTGAAAACAAGCCTCACCTGCCTCATGATTGAACCTAAGATTCATCCTATGAAAAGAGATTAGTCAGGGGCTCCATAGTGACTGTGGTTGGGACACTTGTAGGCTGTTCTTCTGGATTAATCACTGTGCAGCAAATCAAAGGCCCCTGACTTTCTTGGCTTTCTCCTTGGAAAGTGGCCACCTATTTTTCTTTATTCTCAAAGCCATCAAAGTTAAAACACTAATTTCAGATTTCCTTGGGACTCAGGATGAGACTGAATACTCAATATTAACTTTTCCTTTGTTGAAACTAGCAGAGCTCAAGATGAATTCGCTATTAGGAGCCCCAGAGAGGAGGACTCCTATGGACAGCTTCCACTCTGACTTCCAAGCTGGGCTACTGTTTAAAACACAGGGTAGGCACATTTGAAGAGGCAGCAGCAGTTAGAATTTTCTTACTGGCAGGGTTTGATGATGAATGGGACTCCCCTTTCACATTGTTTTCTGGTAAGAATGGAACACCTGATGAGTGATCCTCTTCTTACAGCACCCCAGTCTTTGGGTGAGGATGGGAATTTCTGAAATTGGTCATGGGAGAGAGAGCTGGAGGATGGGTGGAAAGACTCAGTCTGCTCACCTCCCCCTACCCTGCACCACCACCACAGGCTTAGGGATGGAGGTTCTGGGGCACATGGTCCTGATGCAGGTGGTGGAGCTTGTGTCTGGGGTCTGCAGGGAGGACTCCACACAGGAAGGGGCTGCACACAGCACTTTCACTTGCTGAGCCACCAATCCTTCATCTCTGTAAGCTCAGAGGTGGACTACATCCCAGCTCTCCTCTTCCTCAGCTCCTGCCTCCCTTTGTGGGCAGAGCACTTGCTCACCACTTGCCTTTGTGCCTGTGAAAACCAGGAGACAAGGACATCATTTCCCCATGATTAATAGGTAAACTGAGGCTGGTCTAGTATCTTAGTCTATTTTCTGAATACCTCAGACTGGGTACTTATAAAGAACCAATGTTAATTTGGCTCATGGTTCTGGAAGCTGGAAATCTGAGCATCTGGTGGGGCCTTCCAGCTGATCAAACTGATGGAGGCATCACGCAGGAGGCAGAGCAAGTGTGCTAGCTGGGCCTCCCTTCCTCTTCTTATAAAGGCACTAATGCCATCACGGGGCCCATCCTCACAGCTTCATCTAATACTAATTAATGTATGAATTTGAGGATTGTTTTTGATACCTGAACATTCAGGGGACACATTCAAACCATAGAGTCTAGTTTGAAGAACCTGACCTAAGTGCACAAACTTTCCACCTAACTGAGCCAGGACTTAGCCCATCTATGAAGTTCAAGACTCCGTGCTTCCCTCTCCTCCCCTGTACTCATGGCTTTTGATTGCTGTCTCCCTGGGCCCAGGGTATCCACAGTTCCCATTCTTTCTTTCTACTGTGCCCAGTATTCTGCCTGGGTCTGCTCTAGGCTTGGGCCTGTCTGTTGGTGTGGGCCAGCATGCTCCCCAAATCCTGAGCATCAGTGGGGCCAGAGGAGAGCTTGGCAGGGTGATGAGATAAGTGGGGGTGAGGCAAATCAAGGGATTCCAAACTGAAAGTCAGTCCTCTGTCTGACATTTGCTCCCCAAAAAGGAGGTGTTTGAAATAAGTGTGAAAAGCAGCTCTGGACTTTCCTCTCCTGGCTGGCAAAAGTCCTCCTTGCCTGTCTTTAAGACTTACCTTGGATGTTACTTCCTCCTTGCAATATTCCCCCTTCCTTGCCCTATAGCAGAGTTGGATGTCACTTCCCTCCAGGGGCACTTGCCACACTGTGTCTCAAGCCGCACACTGTCCACTTTGCCCACTACACCATGGGCTCACTGAGGTCAGGACCCGCATTTCATGGCAGGCCATGGTTGTGGTTAGAACTAGGATGGGCTGTGAAGTCACATTGCCTTGGTTTAAACAGCAGCTCCAGCCTGACACCGTGGCACACACCAGTAATCCCAGGAGGCTGAGGCAAGAGGATAGCACATTTGGGCAGCTTAGTGAGACTCCATTTAAAACTAAAAATTGAAAAATAAAAATTGAAATGTAGCTCAGTAGCAATAGTGTTTCAATCCCCAGTACCACCCCCCCAAAAAAAATAAAAGTAAAATAAGAAAACCAGCTTCAGCATGGAAGAGCCATGTGACATGTGGAGGTTCAGTTTCCCCATTTATAAAATAGGACTAAGATCATTTCTAATCCAAAGGTTATCATGAGGATAAAATGGCACAAAATCTGAAAGATATTCAGCACTGTAGTGGAACAGAAAGGTGCTCAGCACAGGTCAGTGCCCGTGGAACAGGTGATGGAGCGAGGGCGTAACCCTGAGGGAAAAACAGAGCCTGCTGTTTTGAGGAATGACAGATGATCAGATGACTGAGCTTGAGACCAGAACGTCCCCGGCCATATCCTCAGTCCTTCCCAGCAGCTGGTATCAGAAGGCCACTGTCTCTGGGAACTGCTGGGCCTATAAGTCACCTGTTTTGCACATTCACAAACCATTACCTGAGAGGGGTATTCCATGCTAAGTGAGGAGAAAGTACTTTCTGGGGTTGTTTTGTCCCTCTCTAAACAAGTCATGATAGGTCAGAAGAAAATGAGATAGCAGAAAAGCTGGGGAGAAGGTGTTGGGAGGGGAAGATATTTACTTAAATCCTTAAGGCACTTTCTGGAAGGTCAAGCAGAGGGGGTGGATTTAGGAAATATTCACCATGAAACCAGGAGCTGGTGCTGAGCTTCCATGCTGCCAGAACTGGGCAGTATCTGAGATCTGACTTTGGAGCTCAATGCTTAGGCCTTCCCTGCCTGCCCAGGTGCAGGACCCTCCCGCCCCCTGGAGTGTGGCTGTGCTGGAGATACAATCAGCAAATTCCTCTGGCTTCTTGAGAAATGCCCCTATGGACAGCAAAGTACAAACAAGCTGTAAAAATGTGAATCTGGCTGCTTGTGCCTGGACAATTTGTGTCCAGCAAAGGAGAAGAGTGATCAAATAACATGCTTGTCAGAAACGATCCACGCTTGGCCCTTCTAGCCTTGGCACATTTGAAGGTGGCATGTCAACGTCATCCACTTCATCACTGTTGCTATTGTACCTGTTTGCTGAGCTGTGTCACAGATACCAAACTATACCAACATCTCCCTTTCCAGAACTGTCAGAACTGTAAATAGCCAACGAGAGTTATGTGATGTACGAAATATGTGGAGAACCCACTGATGAAACAGAGTCCTCTGTGCAAACCGGCATTTACTCAGATTCCTGTTTAACACCATAAAAATAAAACAAAAAAATTCTCCCCAAATCTCTGGACTTGGGAACAAAAACCTGCATCTAGTAGGAACAAAAATTCTATGCATCTATGTGGAACATGAGCTTTCTGCATCTACTACTAGGGATGGATTCACAATAGGCCAAAATGTGCCTGAGATTGTGCTTAGCATTGGCCCACAGTGTGTTCTCATTTGTGCGTGGTTTGCGCAGGGGGTGCCCACACTTAAAAAGATAAGGTTTTTTTTTTTTTGTAGAAAGAAAGATCATTGGTCACTTGGTTCCACAAAAAGAGTAATTAGCGACTGAGTAATGAACCCCAAGGCATGAGACATCACGTGTGAGAAGAAGCTGGGTCTCCAAGACAAATAAAACCAAGCTGGGCCCCAGTGACACCCATCGGGAAGGCACGGGCAGCTGCCCAGAGGCAGTTTCCTTTCATTCTGGGTATCCCTTCTGACAGCATTTTCCCAAATGAGGAGAAAGTACTTGTCAAGTATACATGCATTTCTTAATTTTTAAAGAACATTTTGAATAGCCTCTGGTTCGGGCCCCTGGGGGCTCCACACTTATATTTTTAAAGCTCAGGCCTTGGCAGGTCTCAGCTTTCAGGCTGGCAGGCAGCAGCGTAGAAATGCACTGGGACGTCCAGGCTGGGCCTGGGGAGCAGGGCTGGTCTTAACCAAGGGCAGTTGAAGAGTAGTATGTGGGGACATTTAGAAGCTCCAGAGCAAGTCACAAAATGCCAGTGTCAAACTTACAGCCCCCCCCCCCGCTATTGCCACTTCTCCCTTGAACCCCCACGTCCAGAATGTCCACAACGGCAGAGCTCACGTTATCCTTTAACCTGACTGCTTTTCTTGCAGAATATACATGGTTCTGGTATTCTGCCCTCTATAGTCGCAACAGGTCTCTAAACTGCCCCCCAAAAGGAAAGTGCTTTAAGTAAATACAATTTTAAAAGTGCACATACATTCAACAATGGGGGGACCTTTTCCTCTTCCCTTTCTCCCTTCCTTTCTTTCTTCCCTCTTTCCTTCTCCCTCCATTCTTCCTCCCTCTGTTCCTCCCTCTCTTCCTTCCTCTCTCTCCCTTCCCCCTGCTCTTCCTTCCTCCCTTCCCCCCTCCTTCCTCCCTCTTCCCCTCTGCTCTTTCTTCTGCATTTGTCCACCCTCTACCAATCCTCTCTCCATCCACCCAAACTCTCATTTTTCAGTGGGTGCAACAAGGGAACTTTAACACCTCATCTTGATATGATGGGGAAGAAAAGTAAAGATCTCATCCCAGGATGATTGGTAGTTGCGAATGACATCAAGGGGTGAAGATTTACAGTTTCTCAGCCTTGTGGACAAGAAACAATGCAGGTTTTGGACAGAGAAAGTAAGTGGTGGCATTTCAACACTAGGTAGTCCTCAGCCACCTTGGGTCCTCTTTGAAAGACTTGTGTCCTGAGGTTCATGGTGGCACTTAGGAACCCTGTGACCCTGAATCTGTAGGCACCTCTATCTTTGCATGTCCCCAGAGAGATGTCCACCACAAGCCTCGGATTCTTAGTTCTTAGTGCTATAGGGATGTAAATGATGGATTAGCTATGTTGTCAGCCACCTGGACTTTACCTCTTTTCCCCATGATAGAGGGAACACTCTGTACGATGGTAGTTAAAAACGCCAGTGTGGAGTCATGCTACCTGGAGGAGAATCCCAGCTCCACTCAAAAACCAATGAGTGACCTTAATATATTTGATATCACAGAGCCTCAATTGACATGATAGACATATTGATTCTGCTACTTCATTGAAGTACTGAATGGACTAAATGAGATAATGCAAGGAAGCATGTAGCAATGGGCATGTCCCATCTAAGTGGCTCAGTAAGTAGTAGTAGTAACTCTCGTGCTTTGGTATGACAACCTAGAAATGGCCACAGTCCATAAACATTGGTGTGCTAGTTGGAAGATTGACCCTGAACAAAGGGATGGAAAACTATGGCTTCAAGACAAATCCTCCTAATAACTATGTTTGTAAACAAAGTTTCATTAGGTCACAGCCACACCCATTCATTGGCATGTCTACATCTGCTTTCCAGCCACAGGGATACAACCCAATACTTGTGACAGAGACTTTAAATCCTGCAGAGGCTTAAGTATTTACTTTCAGGCCCTTTATGGAGAAATTTACCAACCCCTGCCCTAAACAATGAATAATATGTAACCTACCCTGGAAAGAGACACATGCTCAGGAAGCATAGACAGGGATGTTTATGACCCTCATTTCACCTTCAGATAACTGGAAACAATTTAAATGCCAGTCAGAGGGGAGGGCTGTACTTATGCTGTGGCAGTTGAGAAGTATGTCTTCTTTCCACAGAGAGCAATGTGGATACGTCTCCCCTGGGCATTGTTGAGGGGAGAATCAAGGATGTCACCATTCATGTAAGACATCTACAATGTATTGTAGATTCTCTTGCCGGTCATATGTCAGTGTGTGCATGCATGGAAAGGACTCAGGAAAAAAGTATTCAACAAGCAAATAATAATGCTTGCCTTGGAGGAGAAATAAAGCTTAGAGGTTTTCATCACAGGGACTCTAGTCCTGTCTATGACACTGCCACAGAATGCACTCGTGTATTTCATGTTTCATTAAAATTGTATACAAAATGTAAGGCAGTTGGGCAGAGCCTTGAAGGATGGCTGTCATTCTGAGAGGTGGAAACAGGTGGAATGAAGGGGATAGAACATACTACCAATCAGGGGAACCACCAAGAAAGACAATGGGGCTGAAGGAAGTTATGACATGCACAGTGAGGACACTGACAGATGTGGCCCCAAGAAAGCAGAAGGCAGAGGGGAGGGCAGCCATTCTTCAGGGTGGAGGGCATGACGAGGAACTCAGTGTTACACCCGATTCCAAATGGGCCCCTCCCAAGAGAGGCGACAGGTTGGGCAGGGAAATCCATGGACACTTAGGAGAAGGCTGGCTAGGGCCCTGGAGTCCATCTGGCCTTCCAGGCTTGGTGGTGGGGGCGGGGTTGGGGGGTCTTATTCTTATCTGACCCTTCAATTTTTTAATTTCTCAGGAATATACCCTGGTAGGAGGGGACTAAAGGACTTGTGCTTCTTGGGCTTCCAAGAACTGACTAGACAATTGGATTTGGTTTCTAGCAATAGGGCCAAAAATATGCCTGTTTCTCAAATAGTTGCCATTAACATGCAAAAGTGCCAGTCAACTGGGGATTGGAGTAAAATTACACTCATAATTTTAATATTAGTAAATCAACCCAGTTGGAAGGAGAAGTTAAATGTGCCTTCCAGGATGATTGGTAGTTATACAATGACATGAAGAAACTCCACATGACCAGACCATGGGCTCTTGGAAATAGTGTGCCCTGGGACTGAACACTTGGCAGAGACAGGACTTGGGCAGGGAAAGGAAATTCCGAGGCTACGAAGATTATTTTTGTCACACTTTGTCTCTGTGATTAGGTATTAAGGAAATAGTTCTTTCTTTGCTCTTCTCTCTGTCTCAGGGTGGTCCTGTGACACCAGCGAGCCATCCCGGGTCCTCCTCCCACCCAGGCAGGGCTCTGCCACCAAGATACTTCCTAAAAGGGACAGCTAGTAAATACTTAAGGATTTGCAGAACATAACTTTTCAGTTCTGCTGTTGTGACAGACCCAACTGTGAGCAGGACCGTCAGCTCTCCATATCCCTGGGTTCCACATCCCTGGTTCAACCAACTGTGGATTGAATATGTTAAGAAATTTAAAAGTGCTTCAAAATGCAACACTTGAATTTGTGTGGTGAGCACCAGGCTAAATTTGCATTGAATTAAGCCACATGTAGGCTGCTTTGCTAGAGCCTTCTCTCATGTAACCGCCCCTCCGCCTCTCTCCAGCACTCCTGGTGAGAGCGTTGTTAACCTCATGTCTCTGGCAGGTACTGTGTAATGAGGCCAATGATGGTTACATCCATACTGAACTTTACAGATGCTTTTTCTTACCATTATTCCCTAAACAACATGGCATGACCACTATTTGCACAGCATTTACATTGTATTATCTGTGACAAGTGATCTGGAGATGATTTAAAGTATGAAGTTCCATCTCCTGCCAGTTAGGTCTTTGGGCTCTCCATGTCACCCATTTCCTTTGACCCTCCAGCTTAGAGTAGGAACAGTTTTCTGCTCCTGTGTATCTATGGGCTGAGTCAGCATCCCGTGGGATCCTCAGGATCTCCATCACCAGCTGAGCCAATTCCCCTGCATTAAATTCCTGAAATACTTGAGTGGTTTGGATTTGCCTGGCAGGATTCTGAGTAATGCTCAGATTGGAAAAGTGAAGAGTCTTGGAGAGATTGTACCAGGAGTTAGAAGGGTGAAGCATGCAGACAGACAGACCCTGCCTTGGAACCTCAGCAGAATGGAAGAGACAGGCACTAAGCAACTCCTCACTCAGGTGAATGGAAGATGAAAGAGATGGTGAGTGGATGAGGGAAAATGGGGTGGCTTTAGAAAAACACAGTGTTGGGACATCCAATCCCGGATGGAGGGTCACTAGAGCACCCTGAGGATGTCACATTTGAGGAGATAGCTGAGGGTTGAGTTAGGTTTCCCATTCAAACATCTGCAGAAGTCCTGATGTGGGCTGGAGCTCTCAAGGTCCAGAGTTCATTGTCACTGGAGCACTCATAGTTGAGTGAAAGACACAGGGCAGGAAGTGTAGGTCAGAATCATGGGATTTGGTTCCAGAAGTATCCCTGGGGCGGTAGGGAATATAGGGGTAAGTAGGTACTTGCCTGAGGCAGGCCTCAGTGGGGGACAAAAATTGCCACCCTGCAGCCCTCTGTGGTGTGAGCAGCCACTGTTCAGGACATAGAGGCTGCTCAGAGAACCTCAGGACTCAGGCACCAGAAAGAGGTCTCCAGAAGTTCCCAGTACAGGCCCCACCCAAAGGGGCCCTTGAACCCAGTGGTGAACAGTTGGAGTGTAAGATGAAGATTCTGGCTGGGGAAGGGTCCTAATGCCTTAACCCTTGTGATCAAGTCAGGAATTAAGGACCAGCCACATTAGAACCCTAGACTTTCTGGAACAGCCCTGGAGATACAGGCAGAATTTCTTGATCTGCCTGTATCTTAATGGTCTCTGGAGATTTTGAAGCACTGCCAGGTGAAGCAACTGGTGTTGACAGCCCAATTCTTTGAAAGGCACCCTCCCAACTCTTATTTTCTGTGTGATTATGGATCCCTCCTTTCTGCAATCCTCTGTTGGGGCTAGCTCTCTCCTGGGCTAGCTGCAAATCCCTGGCTGAAAAATGCTGTTGGCATGCAAAGAATTCTATTCTGTTTTTCCTCTGGCTTTGCTTTTTGTTTTCATCATAGTTGTTTTGGCAAAAAATTGCTTCTTATAATAAAAAACTGCCCAGGGAGTAGAGGCAGGTCTCAGAGTTTTCCTTTGTAACAGGCATTGTGTCTTCTGAAACTCCTGCAGCCTCATGTACATTAGCTAAGAACTACCTAGGAGGAGGGCAGGTTCTTCTTACTCATGAGCGCCACACAGCCTGGAGGTAGAGTGACTTGGTTCCCACTTTCCTGTTTCTGACATCTTCTGATGGGAGCAATCAGTCTACACACAACAATAGGGAGCTTCTTCAAGTCCAGAGAGTAGTCAGATATTGGCATGTAGGGGCAGCCTGCCCTCCTGGCCCACCTTCCAGAAGCAAGGGAAGATCTGGGCTCCAGGTGGTCCAGGAAGAACAGAACACAGGAGAAAGAGAACAGGCAAGGAAGGTGGGAGCCAACTTAGAACTCAAAATGTTGGTCTAGAGAGGCAGTTCTTTCTTTTTCTTTCATAAAGATTGATTTCTGATTATCAAATACACACATTCCTCGCTGTGAAAGCTATTGAAAATACAGAGAGTGTAAAGAAGTTGGAAAAAAAATCAGTGTCATCAATCACTGTCAGCATTTTGGTCTATTTCCCTTCTGCCGTTAGTTATAATTGTCCCTTTGCTGGTTTTCTGATTTTGCTTAACAAAAATTATATCAGGCACATTGTGTCATGTTATTAAAAACTTTTTGAAAATATTTTAAATAATTGGGTAATGTTCTCCAAGCCAGGTTCACCTAACTGTCCCATCCTGCTGGGCAAGCTGGAACACGTAATCGCACATTGAAATTAAAGTCCCCCAGAAGCTCAGAGGCCCTGGGAGCAGGCCCAGTCCCTGACATCACTTCTCTGCCTCACACACATCTCTACCGTTTAGCTCAGGTCCATAAATCCACAGCATGCAATAGAGATTTGCCTAGGAACCCCCTGGGCCTACCTGTTGTGGAGATGGCTGCAGTACTGACCAAATGACCACACGCATGACATGCTGAAAAGTCTCTGCTCGGCATCTCACCCTCCCTTTCACAGTTGTATTTGGGATACCAGATTACCTTCTCTTGGCTCTGCTCCTCTGTTTTAGTCAGCTTTTTTTGCTATTATGACTAAAAGATCTGATCAGAGCAATTGTAGAGGAGGAAAAGTTTATTTTAGGGCTCATAATTTCAGAGTCTCAATCCATAGGCAGCAGGCTCCATTCCTCAGGAATTGAGGTAAGGCAGAACATTATGAAGGAAGAGTGTGGAGGGAAGCAGCTCACATGATGATCAGACAGGAGAGAGAGAGAGAGAGGCAAAATATATACCCCAAAGGCATGCCTCAAAGGACCCACCTCCTCCAGCCACATCCTATCCACATTCAGATAATAATTAGTTCATACCATCAAGGGATTAGTTCATTGATTGGAATGAGGCTCTCATAACCCAATCATTTCTCCTCTAAACCTTCTTGCATTGTCTCACACATGAGCTTTTGGGGGACACCTCACATCTAAACCATAATATCCTCCCTTCCCTGTGCCAACCCATCTAGGTTGCCTTCCTAACACTCAGTGCTTCTCTCTATGGGAGGAAGTCCAAGGCGTTTTGTTTTGCAAAAGACAAAATAACATGCTTAGAGGGCATAAAAAATGTCAAACTTCTACACATAACTTAATTTCTGTATTGCTAACTCTCATTGTTGCCTGGAAACAAGGAATTCCAGGATCCTCACTAGTCCACAGAGCACATTTGCATAGTGCAGATCACAGCATGTCCCCCCTGTGCAGGACAGTCTCTTGCTCTCTCATCTTACCCAAACTCGCATTCTTACACCATCATACTGTTCAACAGAGACTTCTCCCATGAACATTCCATTGTTAGAAGGCAGTGAGGGATGCTTTACAGATTGAGCACCCAATATAAAAAAAATCTGAAGTGCTCTAAAATCTCAAACTTTTTGAGCAATAACACGATGCTCATAAAATTTTGAATTAGGAGCATTTCCAGATCTTCAGATATGGCATGCTCATCTGGTAAAGTCTTTGCCAATATTCCAAAATGAAAAAAATAAAAATACACAAAACTTACAAAATCTGCCTCAATTCTGGGCCCCAGCATTTCAAGTAAGGGGTCTGAACCTTACTAGTAATGGTGGAAATGAACACTTGGGCCTTAATTATTTTCCATATTTCTGATCAGGACAGATTTTCAGGGGACAAATTCAGGTCCAATGACATGGACACTCTTGATGCAGGTTACCATACTCTTTTCAGAAAATTTGTACCAATTTTTATTCTCACCAGCAGAAATTAAGAGGTGCAACTTTATTGAAACTTTACTAGTATTGACATCAATTTTGATTTTTTTTTCATTCTTGCATCAAAAAATAAAAAAAATACTATCTCTACATGGTTCTAATTTTCATTTTAAAAATTTCTAGTCAGGTTGAATATTTTTCATATTTTTATTTTGCAAATGAATTTTCAAGCTCAATGGTTCCACCAACAATTAGATACAGATGAAAACATGTATCATTTGTATTATATTCCAGAATACATGCCTTAACTAGCCAGGTACCTGTGAGCTGGCAGTCTGGCTAACTCTTGTTGGAACCTTTCCTTAAGATCTAGGATCCAAACAATGGATTCCCCAACATACTTTGAAAACTGAAAATAGTGGCGTGATTCCTAGGCAGGAATGCTGCCTGCCCTCCCACAGGTCATTTATGTTTTGTTCAGGTGTGAAATGGGTGGTTGGCCTGTGTAACCTCTAAGCTTTGTGCTTTGTGGCTTTGACCATTTTCACTGGAGAATTAAAATCAATTCTATAGGAAGCTGGAACTTCTGAAGGACGCCTCTTGGCTGTGAGGGGAAGTGCCCTTGGCTTTGGAGGAGGGATGGCACTTGTACCTATACTGTTCGAAGGTCTTCGAGACTGTGATGTATCTTTGAGCAATGAAAGCCATGCAGTCAAGGGTGGTGCTGATTTTGGGGGCTTCAGGCAGGTGCCCTGCTGTCAAGTGGGCTGGAAGTCAAAGATGCTGGCCTTGGGCCAACTTTGAGAGTGGACAAGACATAGCTGCCTGGCAATACCCATTCATCTCTGCCTAGTTGTGAAAAATGGAGAGGAATTTTCATGAATTCACACACCATTCCTTACGGCAGAAACAAGGAGGTGGTGGGGGTACATTGGGATTACCTATATGGGCTGGGTATACCTGCCACTTTCTGGTCTCTGTGAGACTGTGATGTGTCTTCCTGAGCTGGGGGAGACTGTGTTGGATTTGGTTATTGACACTAGGCAATTCTGAGTCACAGCAGAAACCACTTTCTTATTTGTATTTCGTTAATTTTCATTTTGGCTAAAACAGCTATGCATGTGGCCTTGATTTGGAGAGTTGGGGCAGATCTGGACAATTAAAAGTTCTTAAAGTTTTGCAGGTTATCTTTGAGTAGAGCAAGACCAGGGAGAGCAACTATCCCCCCACACACTTTTATTGCTGTGTTAATTGAAGCAGATTTCAGTGGAATTAATTGACTGCTGAGATTTGCATTTTATGGCTGGGGTCTGCTCATTGAGTCAAAAGATGCCATAAAAGCAGAAGCCCAAGGTTGCTGACAAACTCAGAGACAGTGGACTGCTCTACAAAGGAACAGTACCAGCCATTCTCGGTCTTTATAACTTGCCCGCATGTGTTTCCAGCCAACCTGCTCTGGCTCCAAGAGTGAGATCTAGTGTTTTCCCAGGATCCCAGGAAGCTAGTAAGTCTCAGCCAAAGTTGGAGGGCTGAGTTTAAGAAATCAAGGAACCTGGGGTTTAAGGAGAGTTGGTTGTGGATAGCGACCCAGCCAGAACTGTCTTCAAAGCCTGGAGGGAATCTCACCTATGAGTTGGTGCTGGTGAACCTGTGAAATTTATAGCTGGAGGTCCTTGTCTGTAGCAGGAGACAGAGGTCACACAAATGGTTGAAGGTGGTCAGGGGCCAGCAGAGGGAACCAGGCTGTTCAGGACCATAGGGACCCTATATGTGGATTAGGTAAAGGGTCTCATTTTTCCCAGTGGAAGCCAACTTGTCCCACCACGTAAGAGAGGGGCCTGCACAGCTCAGGATAAAGTGTGTGAGGGGTGTGGACCCAGCAAGCCACAGCTTCTGCTGCCTATTTTTCAAAAGAAACAAAATGTGTGTGTGTGTGTGTGTGTGTGTGTGTGTGTGTGTGTGTGTGAGTCAGCCAGTGAGGGATGGATTGGGCTGCAGCTTGCAGACTCAGGTGCTCTCTTGCAAAGGAGTTACTGAAATCCCACCCCAGCCTCTACCCCTATACACACACACACACACACACACACACACACACACACACTATTGAAACAAAGGAGCTGCCAAATCTGGGATTCTTTGATTCTTACACTCAAATGAGCATGCTTTCAGAGAAGAGCATATCCAAGCAGGATCCTGTTCAGATTACAAAGGTGGAGACTCCCGTCCAAGAGAAGAGAGTAAAATCCCCAGGAAGGGAGTCACAGGGCTCTTAGGAGAGTATTTTAAGAGGGAAGCAAGCAGAGCTTAAGAGGGACATAGCTCCAAGTAGCCCCTAGTGAGCTTTCCCTCTTTAATTGCCAAACAGGAAGAATTCCAGGTCAGCCTCCCCTTGGGGTGTTAGGCAAAGGGTGACTGGGGAATCCCCTCCCTGGGCCACAGCTCTCAGCAAGGTGGAGCTGCCCCAGGATTGCTTGGCTGCTGCAGCCTTGACAGCATTTGGGCTTCCCTGCTGAGCCCAGATTGCCTGCATGGAGGGGGCTAATTAAACACTGCACTGACAAACACAGGCTGCAGAGGGGCCCCTTTGAAGAGCAGGAGATCACAGGGACAATTTCCTGTTTGCCAGTTTGCAACCCCAGATCTCTTCCCTTTGGGATTGTGTTAAATTTAACTAAGGCACCAACAGCCTTTTGCTAAAGTTCTCAGTCTAAATTGGAGGTGCTCTCCTTTCCTTCCGATGTGGTTTCAGGTGTGTATGCTTTGGAGGGGAGGGGCTTGTTATAGCAGGAAGCTCTCAGGTCCCCCTTAACCCAGAGCCTTTTTGTATGGCTCTATTCTATAAAAAGAAGAGCTATCCATCCTTCTGCCCATATATATGTGTTTACATCTGTATCCAGATTACCAGATGTGTTTGACAGGTAAATGCAAATCACACACAGCTGGCCTTTCCTATCCTTGGGTTCTGCATCCTTGGACTCAACCAATCACAGATTTAAAATATGTGGAAAAAACTCACATCCACTGAACATGTACAGATTTTTCCATGTCATCATTGCTTGAACAATACAGTATGACAAATATTTACATAGCATTTATGTTGCATAAGGTTTCATAAGTGACCTGGAGATCAATTAAAGTACACAGGAGGATATGACTAGGTTACATGCCAATGCTACACCATCTAATATGAGAGACTTGGGCATCTTAAAATTTTGGTATCCACTGGGGTTCTGGAACCAATTCCAAGGAAGGACTGTATTTACATGTTGACAAAGAGTCATGAGTGAGGTTGGTTTGGTTTGGAACCTTTGTGTGCCCCAACCCTGTAATGGGGTGACTCACCAGCAGCCCAGTGGACCACATTCTTATTTTGGATAGATATTTTTCAAATGGGAAGCAATTAATAAAGATGAACATATCTGATTTTGTTTGCTTCAGAGCTATAAGAAAAATTTATAAGTTCAAATTGTGGATTGGCCCTGAATTGAACTGCAGGGAGCATGTTTGTCAATGATCAGGGACTGAATGGATTGAGGCAGGAAGGAAGCGGAGGTGGATTTAGCCAAAAGGAGTATACATTGCATACAGTTGTTGATGTAAAGTACCAGCCACCGCCAAAAGAGAAATAGTGGCCTTAACAAAAAAGTACAAAACACCATAATATCCTTTGTGTGGGTGTGCGCGGTACTAGGATTGAAGGGGTGCTCTACTGCTGAGCTAAGTCCCCAGCCCTTTTTTATTTTGAGACAGGGTCCCACTAGTTGTCCAGGCTGGCTTTGAACTTGTGATCCTCCTGCCTCAGTTTCCCTAGCAGCTGGGATTACAGGTGTGCACCACCGCCCCCAGCCTTGATCTGTCATCTTTCCAAGTTTTTGATGGTTGCATGCTATGCGGAACCAGTTGAAGGGCCAGCTGTAGTGACTCTCAGTATTTCGTTACCCTACCACATTTTAGATAAACAGGTGATAGATGTGCAGACAGACAGACTGACAGAGAGACACTTTTCCAAAACCCTGGGTGTTGGGGTAGGAAAAGCAGGTACAAAAAGTAAACGGATAGAGTCAAACCTCTCTCTTGGCTCTGAACTCTGAACAGCTCAGTGGATGGAGGAGGTGTGTTGTGTTATTTTTTAATAAACTCTCTCAGTGTTCTTCTGGAAGTCGGTGAGGCATACAATATTTAAAAAAAAATAAATAATAAGTACTCCAATATCATCTTAGCTGAGTCTTTCAACAAAAAGTTAAGTTGGAAGCTCTATTTTTTTAATATTTATTTTTTAGTTGTTGTTGGACACAGTACCTTCATTTTATTTATTTATTTTTATGTAGCGCTGAAGATCGAACCCAGGGCCACGCACGTGCTAGCCGAGCACTCTACCGCTGAGCCACAACCCCAGCCCAGGTCTAGGTTTTTAAAAAGCATACAGTAGGAGCTCTGCATTTTCTGTGGGAGAAAAGCTAGAAAAACAGAGGACTTTAAACTAACTGTAAAAAGCAGTGGTGTGCTGGACACGACCTTTGCCTGGGATCGTTTTGCTGGTACAGTGACAGGGCACTCACTGGGTCATCCTGTACGTATCTCTGCTTTTTTGAACTCTGCTTTGCTCATCCTCAGAATGTGTTAATAAGGACTTCAGAGTGTGGTTTATGTTAAAGGGATAATGAAGATATACTACCTTGTGCAGGACTCGATACACATTATGGTATCAGGGGCTCTGGAGTCAGGCTGACCTGGGTTCAAATGCTAGCTCAGCAAGCTTTCCTGCTGTGTGACCCTGGGCCGACACTTAGACCCTCTGAGCTTTGGTTTTCTCAAATGAAAACCTGGGTTGATGATCGCATCCCAGTGTTATTGTGAGGAGTGAGACAGTGTTTATAAAAGAGCAAAGCACAGCACAGCATTTTTTTAAATGAATTTGGGGGCTTTGCCTGCTTTGAATACATTTGTTCTAGCCAGTATTCTACCCCCACCACGGGCTCTAGTCCTGCCTTCCTCCAGCTGTCTGCTGAAGGCGCGGGCACTGTGTGTGGAAGAGTTTTGAGTGGGGCCTTCCCCGGGCAGGTCTGGTAGTCCAGCATCCCTTCTCCCAGGGAGGAAGGTCCTGATCTTCCAGCTGCTCCAGAACATGCCATAAAAGCCCCAGGAGGAAAGAGCCCCATCAGCATCTGCACATTTGGGGACCCTTGTTGGAAATATGGCCTGGAGCTTCCTGCCGACACCCCAGGGCATGGCAGGTTTACTGAAGCCCTTCATTAGGATGAATTATGAACCTGAAAGTCTCTGTGGTTCAATTGCCCAGTGAACCCCCTGCCTACACTGCGTGGAACTCTCTTCCTCTCCCCCTACCTGGCTCCTTCCTGCCAGCTGTGCACCCCCTACCCTTATTTAATGAAGGAGAGAGCCATTGCTCTCCCACAGCAAGAAGCAGAGTTCAACTTCAGAAAATTGTTTTCCTGTTAAGTGTCAGGCACCTGGTGACCGGGCCTGGCCCTGGCCCTTTGTGACTGTGTAGAGGAGCCTCCTGTCCTCCCCACAACACCAGGAGGGAGGAGAGCAAGGGTGGACAGAGGCTGCCGCAGCCACAGAGGTGTCTTTGTGGCTGTTCCCATGCTAAACAGCAGGTCAGGGTTGTTCTGCTGGCCCCTCCAGTGTGTAGGCTTCTTATGGGGTGTGTTTCCTTTTTCCATTAAAACCATTAAACATGTTAAATGATTGTTCAGAGAAGCCCGGTACAATTGCTCTCAGAGCAGTGGTTCTCGTTCATGTGCTTGCAGGTCACCTGAGGGTCCGAGCATAGCAGAGAATGCCCCACATCAAGACAGAGGTGCTTTTTAGGGGCAGCCAGACTAATCTGTAGCGTGAAGGATGGAAGTTAGACAGTAAGAAGGTCTTCCTGACAACTAGTTTGTTGTATGTTAGAAAGACAGAGGAGAGAGAAAATTTGTAGGGAAAAAAGTTTCTTCAAAGGTGTTAAATAAATAAATAAAGAGGAAGCCAATCTTCAGTGTGTCCTGGCTTTCACCTGGGAGGCAGCAGTGTAACAGCTGGTGTGGGTACAGTTTTGGAGCCCAGCTGCCTGAAATCAAATCATGAACTAAGGGGTCCTGGGCAAGTTATGCCTCTCAGGTTCAGACTCATGTGTCTTTGCATCGGGCATGATGACAGTACCCACCTTGCAGGATTATTTTATTGCATATTAAATGAGATAAATGTAAAAGTACTTAGCACAGTGCTTGGCACATGAGCATTCAATACACGTTCAGTGCCACCGTTGTCATTGACGAAGACTCTCCTTGGCCCTACTGCAGTCAAGCTCTTCTAAGCCCGCTTGGACTTGGCTCTGTCCATGGCCAGTTTAGTCCAGTCTTAGCAAGAATCTCGTTGAGTTGATCTAGCAACCGGCCCCCTAGACTTGCTGTTTCTTCCAGTAATTTTCTGTCCACTGCTCCCCACCCTGCTCCACTTACCCCTGTATTTGGGTTCGAGCTTAATCTCTCTCCCCTGAGCAAAACTCCATGGCATGAGGCCCTCTAAATAAAGTCTTCTTAGTAGTTTTAACAAGGGTCATGAATAAGTTTCTTCCTCCTCCTCTTTCTCCTCTGTGTTAGTCAGCTTTCTCTCACCTGGCAAAATACCTGAGATAAGCTACTAAACAGGAAGACAGGTTTGACTCCTAGTTTTAGTCCAGGTGGCTTGACACTGTTGTTCTGGGCCTGTGGTGGCCCACTATGTCACAGCAGGGAGCTCATGATAGAGCAAGGCTCTCACCTAGTGGTGGCCAGGAAGTGAAAGAGAGGAGGGGTAGGGAGGGGCCAGGGTCCTAAATTTCCCTCCAAGGGCAGCCCCTCAATGGCCTAATGCCCTTCCACTTGGCTTCCCCACCTCCCAGTAGCTCCATCAGTGGGACGCAGCCTTCAACACACGAGCTCTTCTGGGACACTGAAAATCTGGACCATAATGCCCTGCTCCTTTTCCTTGTCTTTCCCTTTCTCTTCTTCTCCCCCATCTTCCTTCCTCTCCTCCTCCCTGTCCTATTCCTCCTTCTTCTGCCTCAAAACTTGGGGGTTTATTTCTGACCCTGCCGACTTGCCCTGGGCAGTGTGTGTAGTGTGTGTGTGTGTGTGTGTGTGTGTGTGTGTGTGGAGTGTGGGGGGGTGTTCTTTTGGCTGAAGAAATAGAAATTTTCTCTCCTTAGAAGGGGAAGTCGCCCTGCTTGTGTGTAGCTGAGGGGATAAAATCTGAAAATAAAACCGATAAAAGTGAAAGAGCAGAGGTGGTAGAGTAGTAAGGGCTGCAGGTTTGCAGGAGGCTGTCCTGTTCTCACACATGGGTCTATCATTTCTGTTTGGTCACTCAACTACTCTGAACCTCAAGCTTTTCTTCTTTGAGATGAAGATGAGAATATTCACTTCACTGATGCTGTGTTCCCAAGGAAAAATATACCTATGAAGGAAGCCTCCAGAGTCGCTGGAAAGCCTTGGGAACAAAGTGACAGGAAATCTGAAGATGGAGTGTGGAAACTAAAAGCAAAAATAAGAATTAAAATAGAAAGAAGGAGAATAGAAGGTAGAGAAAAAGAGGAGTTTGGATCTTTTGCTTCCAGATTTAGACAGTTCCTGCCACTTCCGGCCAGTTTGGGTTGGACTTGGGCTGACCTGAGAAGCCATTATGCTTGGACATAAGCACCTGATGGAGGAAACCTGCATTTTGTCACTTGATGTGATTTGATGCAACCAGTGGGTGGGTGGGGTCAGGAGTGGGCAATGTGTGCACGGAGAGTGGCCCTGTGGGTGAGGTCAAATGAGGGGAGGGCTGCGCATGCTCCTGAACAGCGCAGTGAGGCTTCCTAGATGCCCTGCTCACCTGCAGACATTGGTCTCCACTCTAGTGAGTGGAGGCTGATTCCCAGCTCACCCAGCAATCCAGGCGGCAAGCCATCTATGTGCAGAGACAGCCCACGGAATGAAAGCCTGGCAAAGTGTTATTTATTTAAGTAATACTTTAATTTTTTATAATAACATTTCATCTTTAAGGAAGTTGAGGGACATTTATTTATTCTGGAAATTTTGGAAAATATAGCATAGTTCTACCATAATATTTTGATATGTGACTCTTCAGGGCTGGGGTAAGATTTGCTTTTCTTTTTGGTGGCAGTGGTGTAAAGCTGGGGTGTACTTTTATGTTCTTAATTCTTAGTTATCCCACATCCATCAGTTCAATGTTTGCTTGACTATATAACAAGTCCCATACTCAATGAATCAAAAGCAGAGTCTATTTCCGATTTGCTCTTTTTTAATTCCTTGAATTTAAAAAGAATATCCTTTGGAAATGTTGTTAGCAATACTTTTCAGTCTATTCTAGATGTTTCAAGGACTAGAAATTGCTAGGGCTGAATTACATAATGTTCCCTGTTCCCTTTAGGATCTCAGGAGGAGTTTCTTCCTCCCTCACTCTCTCCTCTTGGGTTAAGGATGACAGCAGCAAAAGCCTGATTCTGACCTGTTCTATTCTGGATCTGCCCTCTAAAAGTTGGTTTTCACCAGGTGGGGAAAAGGGGAGAGGTAGAAGAAAAGGAGCAGGCCAGGAGGGCAAGGGCAAAGGAGGGCAAAGCAGAAGGTGAAAAGGCAAAGAGAAAGCATACACCCATGAGCCCTTCTAGAAAGGCATTCCACGCCTCCTGAGAGTGGAGCCCTGGCAGCCCCATCACCTCTGCAAGGCTCATATCCAGATACCATCACCTTGGCAGTCTAACTCCAACATGAGCTTAGGGAGGGCAGACACTCAAGCCACAGCAGCGCAAGAGAGAGGAGATCTGCAGTGTCATTCCCCTCTCCTGTGGTCATCCATGTAACTCACGCTTATTGAATGCCAGTTACTTGTTAATAATCATGACTCCTCAACAAAATTCAGCCCGATGTTGATGTCTATTCTCTGTGGTCTCTAATGAGTGAGTCTGAAGAAGCCCTCCATGCTCCTGGCCTCGAGCAGCTCGTTTCCTGAACGACTGGAGACCGACAACTCAGCTTCTTTCCCAGGGCCCCTTAGCAACTCACTCCGGCCAGAGCTGAACCAGCCCAGCAACAGGGCCAGCACCCAGCCCACCTCTCCCACCTGAAACTTCCCCAGAGGGCCCTGCCCTTGGTGGGCCTCCTTCAGGAAACTCTCACACTGGAGGACAGGAGCTCAGCTTTATGCAAGACCCAAGGGTAGCTTCTCACCACACCACTCGGTCTCAGAGCGCCAGTGGAGCTCCTCACCTGCCCCCCCCCCCCCCAGGATTCAGATGCCTTTCCTCCCTTCTGGTGAACTGCAGCCCACTGGGACAGGCAGCGTGGACCAGCCATTGGTACTGAGTCTATCTACCAGCATGTTGGAGAAAGTACTGGATAAGATCTGAGAGGGAGGCAGAGCAGGCAGGCCCCCTAGAGACCTGCAGGATTGGCAGTGACTTTCTGAAAACAGTGCAGACAGACGTTTGTTGCGCTTGTTCTAATCTTCTTTGTATGTAGCAAGCTGAGTCTCCCCTGTGCTTATTATGCCTAAATGAACCAGGCTCAGTCAACCCATCGATGATTTTCTGCAGAGAATCCTCTCGTACAGCCCCCTCTGGCAGGGCTAAAATGGAGATGCTGGGTGTTTGGAAGGGAATGCTTATTAAAATGCCTTCAACTTCACAATATTTTAGGACACAGCTTTTGTTATTCCCTAGCACTTGGAGTACACACACCAACAACTCCAAAACATGCCCATGGGGAAAGTTCTGGATTCTCACTCACCCCAGGGGCAGAGAAACTGGTAGGCCCAAGTATGTGCTTCATTGTCCTTGGTTCAAGAACAATAAATCCCTTCCTCCTCTCCCACCTACCATATCACAGTTGCTTCACACTTTCCTGTGGAATAAGAAAAGATTACTAAAATGTCAAACCCAGCTACCATCCCAGAGTGCCTGCCCCAAATGAGAACAAGGAAAAGAGCATCAGTCACTCCCAGATTCAAATCATGACCCAGCTGTGAGCGGAGCCTCTGGTGATGAATTTTGTTTCTCTCTGCCTCTCCTCCTTGACAATTGGCCTTCTGCAATGAGCTTCCTGCTTTATGAAACTTCTCCAGATGTGAAAGCAGCTCCATATTCAGAGCTCTCAGTCTAATTAATTCAATCACAGAATGGCAATTAAGAAGTCACAGCAACATTTCCAAAGAGCACCTTCTGTCTTCCCAGCAGCTGTGTCCCTAGGCTGCAAACCCCTGCGGTGGCCCTGGAACTGAAGAGGCCAGTGGTGCCTTGTCCCACTTTGGGCTCTTGTTCCACTTGTTTATAGCAAGGCAGATCAAAACAAAAGGCTACAGTTTGGTTTTCCTGGGATGAATTTCAGCCCACAATAGAAAATACTGGAACAGCATAAATGTTCTCCTTTAGAGAAAGCTCACTCCAGGTATACACGCTGAGGAAGGAGCCCCAAGTGTGGCTTTGATTTTTCAGTTCTGTTAAGCCTGCTTCTTAGGAGTTGATAGAGGCATGAGTGAAACATGAGACCCTCAAAAAGGGTCTGAGCACTTCAACGTTCTCTACTGTAAAATTGTTGATCATACCTACTTCATGGGATGTGTTTTGGAAGCACATGGGTTATTGTATGAAATATTGAGGAGATCATGCTTGAAACATGGTAACACTCAAAGAGATGTCAGCTGCTGTTATTGTTACTAATGTCATTTATACCTGAGGTGGATCACTCTGGATTCCTAGTTTCCAGCCACAGAATGAGATGTAGATGATTTAAACATAAAAGAAGTATATTAAGAATGATACTGTGTCTTACAGAGTTGCTCAGAGAGCCAGAAAATGAAACCTGGGGCCACCCAGCGAAGAACATCAGCCAGAATCACTCAGGGGACTTTTCCTATAAAGGCAGCACTGCCACCCCCACCCAGCTCCAGAGGTTACAGGGTGTGTTAGACCTCACTGGCCCAGAGCTCAAACACCAATGTTCCCGAGCCATGACTGCCCCAGAACTTGATTGTGCTCAACCAAATGCTACCTCTAGAGAGGATTCTTCCAAATTCCCATTTCTCTGAGGAATTCACTCTTCATTTACCTGTAGAACTGCTTTGATTAGCAGAACTTCAGTGGTGTATTCTTATGGTTACTCTAGGAGGCTGGGAAAGTGGGTATCTGGTATTGCCTGGTTCTACAATTTTGCTTCCACCAAAATCTAAAAAGAAAAGAATTCTCCAAACACTGGCAGAAGAAGGTGTAATGTGAGAAAGAATGACAAGAGAGAGAGAAGTCTGTTGGTGGGGCTGGAAATACACGCAAGATTTATGTGCGGTAGTGACAATTATGTATCCAAGGCTCACGCTGGCCAAGCACAGCTGGAGACTAGCAAGACATCAGACATTCATCCTCCTGGGCTTAGGAGTATCCCCTTCTAATGTGCTTATGCCACTGTAAGGACAGGAGAATTAGGGGATGGAGGTTCCCCACCCACCCCAGGAGAAGCTAACAATGGAGGGCGTTAGGGAAAAAGGTATCAATGACGGCAAAGTAGGATTGAAAGATGTCAAGGACCAGGTCTGAGGTATTCATCTTCCATGATGCACATGCTCCCTGCTCCGTGTGAGTATTTACTAACAAATACAAACTGAACGTGCAGTAGTGGCAGGGCCAGCCTTCCAGGCACTCAGGGCTCCCTATGGGTTTGAGGCTGTTGGGATCTGCTATAGAGGCTGGCGACATTTAAGCAAGTGACAAGCAACCTTTACTGGGCAGTGTGGGTTCCTGCAGAGTGAAATGCTGCTTAATAAAGGGAAGCTGGAGTCTGACAGCAGCTGGAGGCAGTGGGAAGCACACCCTGATTCTCAGACCTGGGCATCAGGTGCCCAGGCATTCCGCTGGCCCATGACCCAGCCATGTGTGTGAATGATCTGTGAGAGTTTTGTCTTCCATGGCCAGGCCCCCACTGCTCCCGGCTGACCCCTCCCAGCTGGAGTCTAGAAACGTCCCAAACCCTCTCCATGGGAGGTTATGCCAAGATGATAAAACCTCTCCAGACAGGCGAGACCCGGCACTTGCATGGACACTCTGTTTGATCCGTCTGAGACTCTTTAACCATGAATAATAAGTCACATCTTCATCTATACTCACCTTTCATCACAGTGGCTTTGGAGCCGGAGGGAGCTGATGTGAATAATGAGAGGGGTGACTTTGTACAGAGTGGTGCAGGCCTGAAGTCCTTCCGTCCTCTTAACCCTTTGGGGAAGGGCCAGCAGAAATTTACAGACCTCATTTGATAGATGAGGCATCTGGGGTTCAGGAAGCTTATGTGACTTCTCCAAAGTCACACAGGAATAAGTAGGAGACTCAGGTCAGGCCTCCTGCCCCCCATCCAGGGCCACTGCGGTTGTCTCTGCCTGGGCTTTGGCTCCACACTGGCGACACATCGGAGAGGGAGGCCAGAGAGCACAGAGCTGGACAGTCTGGGGCTGGGCCTGTACTGTGTGGCTACTGTGGGGTCCAGGGGAGAATGAACCTGGAATGCTTGGCTCAGAGCAGGGTGCTTGACAGCTCTCGGTGTCACTCGATTTGTCTGTCATTACTCTCTGCTTCTCCAGGCACACCTCCAAATGTCCAAACCCCACCCCTGCTGCCCTCACTATAGGGAGCTGGTCCCCTCTGTCTTGGCACGGTGCTCTCCTTTAGGCATCTTCCTCTCTGCCTGCCTGGGTTCTGGAATCTAGTGTGGTCATTCTCTTTTGCTGCTGGGGTATCAAAATTGACCTAGTGGGGCTGGGGATGTGGCTCAAGTGGTAGCACACTTGCCTGGCATGCACGGGGTGCTGGGTTCAATCCTCAACACCACATAAAAATAAAATAAAGATGTTGTGTCCACCGAAAACTAAAATAAATAAATAAATAAATAAATAAATAAATAAATAAATAAATAAATAAATAATTTAAAAATTTCTCTCTTCTCTCTCTCTCTCTCTCTCTCTCTCTCTCTCTCTCTCTCTCTCTCTAAAAAAAAAAAATTGACCTAGTGTTCTAGTAACCACCCAGCTGGGAGCCATCAGAAAGGGCTTCTGTCACCTTCTGGAGTTTCCTTGTGCTCCTTTGAGAGCCAGGCACCTGGTGTTTCTCCCCGTCCGTCCTCCTTAACCACGGAAGCCCAATTCCTCTCCCTGCCTGCCCAGTCACACCCTCCCACCTCAGGAACACGGGGGTCCGTGGTGGAGAGAGACCAGGTGGGCAGTTTCAATTCATGGCTGATACTGGATTCTTGGCTTACCCAAACTCACGTCCACATCAAAGGCTACCAAAAAAAAAAAAATCCCCAAAGTGGAAGCTGGTGTTGTTAGGGGAGGAATGCACAGCAGAGAGGCCACTGGAGCACGTGGCTTCATTAGAGGGGCTGAGGCCAGGGAAAGGACTTCAAGTGTGAAGAAAAGCCTTCCACAACATGATTTTCCTCCAGTTGCCATTATCACTCCATGTATCTTGACTGCAGTGATCAGTGTTTTATGAACCTTTCCCTCAAAGCCCTTTTCTCTTCCTTTATTTTGCCCAAAATAAGAATTTAATTAAACTCTAGATTTTAGGAGGTATTGCATTGTGTAGAAATTATTTTATCTGTTGCTTCAGTTTATAAAGAAGAAAATCAAGCACGGCCTTGTCCTTGGGTCTGTTGCACATAGGCCCTGCTGGGTGCTGACACTCATGGAACCTCCCATGGGATTCAGTATCGCAAAGGCTCTCCTCATGCCAACCGTGCTTAGCAACATTCAGCCCTGGGCCAGCCAGCCATGAGCAGCTCCAAGACTCAGGCAATTCGTCTCACAATTATGTCACCTGATAGACAGGGCCTCTTATAAATTGCTTACAGATGCGGAAACTGAGGCTTACGACGGTTTCAGTACCTTGCCCATGGTCACCTGGGTAGGAAAGAGGAAAGTAAATTCAAATCCAGTGCTTTGTCCACCCAGTCCAAGTGCCCGCTTCAGGCAAGGAATCCTTTTAAGAATAAAGGTTAATGATGGTTAAAGCAACATGCGAGTCTAAAAAGTTTTAAGGTCAGTCTGAAAGTCAGGCTTTGGGCTTCTTTATGGGGAGCAAGACGTAGTGAGGAAGTCAAGGCCAACATTGGTAGACAGGACTTATGGCATTCAGCAGATGGATTGGGGAGCTCAAGTGATGAATCTGGCCTTTGCATCTTTAAATACCTTGGAAGGTCAGATTAGCACAGAAACCCTGATGCTAAAGGAGTACTTGGTCCTCCCAGTTGGCAAACATTAGCTGGTTGAAATACTTCCTGATGGAAATACCGATAGCTCGCTGACAAAAGTTCAAGCTTGTTTCTAAAGGTCATCTCAGCTGGCAGAGCAATTAGTTCAAGTTTGCCTTTTGCTTTCCCTGGTGAGAGTTTTAGACAAAACTTCCAATTTTCATCCTCTTTGCAACACATGGTCAGTGACAAGAGACAAATTGAGATTGTATCTGGTACAAGGTGGGCAGTGATCAGAAATATCCTCTTCGCCTGGGCCAGAACTAGTTAGATGCCCACAACTGGAGCACAAGGCTAGCAGAGCCTGAGGAGAATCTCCAAAGACCACATTATGTGGCTTCCCCAAGGATGCCCCGTGCACCCCAGAAGCATCCAGGCACTTCCTGGACACATCACCAGGATATATTGCAAAGCCCGTGGAGTTATGCTGCTGAAGCACCAGCCTCTCCTTTCCTACCTACCACCGTCCAGCCAGTACCCTAGCACCCTCTTCAGCTCTCCGCCTGGCCAGAATCTAATCAGAGGAGTCCTCCTGCCTCAAGGTCTTTCTTACCCATCCTTTTCTGCTCTCACTGTCAATCCCCTCAGTCACATTCTATCCCCTGTTTTCTCAACTGTTACAGCCACCTTGTAGATGAAGATCTCACCTCCATCCTGCAGGGAAGCAGTCCTTCCAGAACCTCCATCTGACCTTGTCTTGACCCCACTTGAAATCTCTCTATCTTTCTTTGGGTTCCCCATACCCTCGCATGAAAGCCCAAATTCTGGCATGGTGCCACACTCTTCTGCAGTCTGGCTGGTCCCTGGTGCTCCCACACTCCACTTACTTCATGCTCACTCTGTCCCCTGTCTGCCTGCCTGGCTCCCCTCCTCCTGCCAACCCCTTGGTGGAATAGTGTCCTCTTCCACGTTCATACAGTCTAAGCCTCTGTAACAACCTTATGGCACAGTGGCCATGCTGCACACTCAACAGGAGTCAGCCTTCTTCCTTCCAGGCTCCCAGGGCCCAGGACCCTGCCTCTGGGACACCACTCTACAGCCTGAGTTCATAGGGCACTCGGAGCTGGAGGTGCTCTCTCTTCAGTGCGTTGCCCAGGACCTGGACACAGTTGCACTCCCAGCCTGGAACTCAGGGCTGAGTGCACCCCGTTGCTGCACTGCTTCTGCTGACTCTGGCCCATGGTGGCTGCGACTGAGCATCTTGTGGTCTCTGTGGAAGTCCCACTGGACCTTCCATGGAATTCCTCCTCCACCTTTTTCACCAGCCATACACAGGTCTCTTCTCCTCCCTCATTGTAGGGAAGCACCAAATATTACCAATAGACTATTCCTCACGCTCTTTTCAATAGAAATCCATAGATGTAACTTCCTTACAAAAATGGCGGTATGTCAATGTTATTCTTAACATTTCTTTTTTCCTTCTCTCTCCATTTTTTCCTCCCTCATTGTCTCTCTTTTTAAAACATAGTGAGAGTTCCCTTAAAGCAGGATTTATTTTATTTTTACAACCAAGAGGCGAATACTACTTACCAGCTTGACTGGTGGAAAATGTCCAAGCTGCACAGTTCACTAGTTTATATTACCTAATAGAGAGATAAATAAGCCATGATTCTTCTTAAGGACTGGCTTTTAATTAGATTTTTAATGGATACTCTTTGACTTTCCCAAGCATAAGTACTGCAGTATTAGTTCATTATTGTGATTAAAAGCAGCTAATAATGATCATAACTAAATAATTCTCTCCAGTGCTGCATCTCAGCATGGTGCCCTGAGTGCTGGCCTGAGCTACCTCTTCTCTGTGGTGCACAGCAGGGCTACTGGTTTGAGCTGGAGGCTGGGAAACCGCAGCACTCAGAGCCTGTGTCTCATGTGGTGCTCAAAATACCCTCCACTTCATTTCTCTGATGTCTGAGGTTTCTGGAAAACTTCAACTTATTGCAATATTTCCCCAAGTATATTCAGGTTGCCAGTTGAGATGTAAGTTGGGAAGGCCAACTAACCAGAGGTTTAAGCTGGCAAATGGCCAAATCAAAGGCTTGGCAGCTTTGACCTTGGCCACCTGTCTGAGAACTAAAATTTGCAGTGTCCTCCTCTTTAACCCTTAGAGGTGTAGAGGGGCAGAGGTGGATGGATTGGCCCAAGAGCCCATTGCTGATGTGGGGTGATTACTCTTTGTTCTTTAGTGAGTGTGTGTGTGTGTGTGTGTGTGTGTGTGTGTGTGTGTTTGCTAAATGGATACAGGGGAAGAAGTCCACTTTTGAAATGCCTGAAAGGAAAATAACAACAACCACAATTAGCCTTACTATTCACATTTCATTTTTGTTGTTTTGTCCTTTCCTGGGATTGTTCTCTGTTTTTTTTTTTTCTTCTTCTTTTTTTTTCAGAAGTGGCATCATGTTGTCACCATAGTAATATATCATGAAAGTTTTCCCATGTCATTAAATCATCTCATACAGAAACATTTTTAAGGTCTGCCAACAATGTCTCTACATAAATATACCATGATTTATTAATCTCTGTCTTCCATTAGACATTTAGATGATGTTAAAACTTTTACTATGAGCAACACTTCAATTAATTTCTTATTCAAAAAATATTGCAGCATGCCCTGATTATCTCCTTGGGTGAAAATGTTAGATGGTGGTCAAAGGGAGTGAGAGCTGAGGGTTTGCTGTATCTTGCCAAATTATTTCCACGGAAAGTTTTGAGTATATGAGGGTTGAATACTTCTTTCCCAGCACTGGGAATTATCATTTTTGATTAGTAATTTTTCTACATTTCAAAGCACAGGTAATGGTAGATGATTTAATTTGTACTATTTTTGGGGTCATATAAGTTGGGTTGAACATCTCATCATGCATATGTTAGCCATTTGAATTTCTTATTTTGCAGATTGCCTTTACTTGGATTTTTTGCTCATTTTATGATGTTAATGTTGGTGTGATTATCTTTTGAAGGGCTAAGATAGCCCTGACCTACTAGAGATTATTTTCCTCCAAGACTATGTCACTTCAAGCTAAAGAGGAAGACAGAGTCTGGTGTGGGATTGGGGAATACTATGGCACACTGAATCAGCCTGGTGTTATTTGTGTTGCTAGAGCATGTTTCAGTCCTGGATCTGCCATTTACTAACACACCTCTCTTCATCTATCCACTGGGATAATAACCACTATCTCGCAGTTTTCTCTAGTGACAAGTGGCAAGTGTTGGAAAGCTTATAAAACACCGTGCTGGCACAAAGATGAAAGCCATTGAAAGGCACCATTACCATCCTTTGAGAGGCTGTGCAGAGTGTGTCCGGTTTTCTTCTCAGTCATATCATTTTTGAGTAGACTGATGTAGCCATTGAAGTCTCCCTTACCAAACTCAGCCCCCCTCTCTTGGCTGAAGGAACAGGGGAAGAGGTGCATGGTGTATTAGGAAGAAATCTTCTAGCCCTGTGGAGTGGGCCCTTGGGGGATTCAGAGATCTCCCTTTCATCTTGGCCCTTGGTCATGGGAATAGAAGGGCTCCCAGGGCCTTGGGATGCCTTGGGGAGACAGCCTGGCCTCTATATTCCCCAGGAGTGAAAGGGGAGCTGGTGGGTCGAGGTAAAGGCTAAGACAAAGGTCAGTTAAAAAGAGGATCCTTCTGGTGGTCAGACCCCTCCCATCCATTCTCAGGAGACACAGGCTTAGAACCTCTGGGGACACCAGGATGCTGGCTGGCTCTAAATGCTTCAGAGGAGCTGCCTGGGAGGAGGGAAGTGGATTTTACAGGACTCTTGTATGAACCCTGGCCCTGCTCTGGGGATGGCTCCCATGTTATTTGCTTGGTGTTGAGGAAGGAGTGCATCTTTTGTCTTGTTTGATCCGGGCATCCTGGGAACCACTAGCAGCTGCTGTGAGGTGGGCGCTGAGTGTTCATCTGGCTGAAGAGGGGGTCTAGCTGTGTTTGAAGTGCACTTGAGGCAGGCATTAGTCTTACTTCTTACAAACTTTGAAGACTCTATAAGGAATCTTCCTTGAGCATTCTAGGCAAAACTACAGGCCTAGTGTTGAACCTGCCCACCAGAATTAATACGACTACCAAGCGTGGTGGCACACACACATGTAATCCCAGCAGCTCAGGAAGCTGAGGCAGGAGGATCACAAGTTAGAGGACAGCCTTAGCAACCTCCTGAGGCAACTTAGTGAGAGTCTGTCTCAAAATGAAAAAACAAAATTTTAAATGCCCCCAATCCCCCGCTGGGGATGTGGCTCAGTGGTTAAGCACTTCTGAGTTCAATCCCTGGTACAAAAAAAAAGAGTTACATATGACTGTTTAACCATGTGAACTTTGCTCCTCTGGGCTTCTGTTTCTTCAAGGATCATAGTAATCGTTTCCACACCTTCCTCAAAGCAAAAGTGTTAAGGATAAAATTAAGTAATAGGAATAAAGGGTGAAAGCTCATCACGTCAAAGTGAGCAGTTAGGCTGGCTTCTAGTTTCAAAATTGCCAAGGAAAAGCCTTCTAAAGCTCCTATTTCCCTTTCATTGAAATGAAGAGGTTTGACTGGAAAATCTCTTCCATCCCTGTAGCTATCACATTCCGGAAGTCTATGGGAGACGTTCAGAAGGATTCATCCCATAACATGGACAGCAGTCCTAGAATTGAATCAATATTGAAAGAAATCAAGAGTCACAGGGCAAAGGATTAACAAAGAAGGCAGGGCTCGGCCTTTCTCGTAGCTATAGTCAGGCATGAGAAGCAGTAACGCTAAGGCGACCAGCGCATAAAAATACATTAAATTTGGCAGTAAAAGACCCAGACTCAAATTTGGCTCAGTCCCTTTCTGTGAAACTTGAACAAAGTCCTTTAATCTTCCCAGACTCAGTTTCCATCTCTGTTTAAAAAACAATAATACACTGGGTCTGGTGAATAGAATATAAGATTGTATGTCTAAAAATGCCTGCCATCGACAGGCCCCAAGCAAGGTGGGCACTCACCAATGGGACTGCCACTGCTCTCGTTGGACTACCTCACAGAAGTTTCCATCTCAGGTCCCCCAAGATCAAGGGCCAGAGCCCCAGAGCTGGGAATATTTATGCAGGCAAAGGTTACTTGTTCTTCACCCCAGCTCCCTTTCCCACTTCAGTTAGGGTCCTTCCAGGAGGTCAGAGGTGAGTCGCAGGGTTGAGCCTGACTTTTAATGATCCAAGGTGGTGTATGTATTTATTTATTCAGAGAGAGTAACAATATACAATTTCCTGACACCAGACAGAATGAAAAGGTGTTCATTTGTAATGAGCCAGTTTGGTTCCTTGAGTCCTTTCCTTATGAAAATAATTTACTCTGCTAATTGCATCACATTAACCAACTACTTCCAGTACAGATTAAAGGACTGCTTTTCCAAATCATTCCATAAATTAAAAGCAGTCCTCCCAGATACATGATTTCATGGATAAATACTGCATTTGTGTTGTCAGAATTTATGTTGGGAGGAAATGGAGGAAATATATCCTTAAAGAAATATTTTGCAGTAGTTGTTAACACCTTCCACTCCTTCTGCTCACGGCTTCTAGCACCGTAATATAAATGTGCAAGCTGTTAGGGTGAGATGCACATTCTGAAGCTTCAGGGGCCACCTGTCTGCGAGGCTGACTTGTTATTTAAATTCCCTTTGCATTTCACAGATTTAAGTACTGCCAGGGTCCTGATTTATGATGTTCACATCACACACATAGAACTTTCACTTAGCTCTCCATTTCCCATGCACGCCGGCACTCCAGGGAGGAAGTCAGTCGTGGCCACAGGTGGAATGGATTGTGGAGCAAGGAGTCCCCCATGGGGCGTAAAGAGCAGAAAAGAGCATCCACAAAGCCCCTTGGAATGTGGCAGTGTTTGGACATCTCAGTTCCAAGAAATCTGTCCCTGCCCTTTCCATCAGCCACAAAAGAATCAAGGGAACATGGGAAGGAGCAAAGCCAGTAAAAAAGGAATTGCTGAAAGAGATCCTCTGCTCCTGGTGGGAAAGAAATCCACATCCCTCCTTCCAGGGATGAAGTCAGTGGGATGCAGAAGGGCAAGGCTTTAAGATGATCAAATCAAATGACCTTAGAGAACACAGAAGTGACCATTATCTGTGGTGCTATGGCTAGTCATGGCTGCACTCAGCTGGTGCTGGGACTGGGTTGACATTTAGAATTTTGACTTTCCCTCTGAGTATCTGCAGCAGTCAATGTGCTAATTTGTCCAAGTTTCATATTTAAGCTTGGCAGGCCAACAACTGTACCAAATGCTCAACAGGTACATTTTTAGAACTGTCAAACACATTTCTATTGCAGAATGTAAAAAACAGCTTAGAGGAGGGTTTAATATGAACAAGTTTATACACACATCTGCAGAGACACATGTGTGCACATACACCCACACACACAGCCTCTTGGGTGGCATTAACGTTCCTGTTGTGTCCTTCATTCCTGATTGAAGGTCTTTATCCTCCCTGGCTCCATGGAGAAGTTCTCAGTATGGGGTAAAGGCAGGCAGGGAACACTCATGGGGAAATGATGACAGTGGCAATTATGGGGCCCCTCTATGTTCAAGGAAGAGTCATGGGTGAAGAAAGCTCACAGTCTCTGCTTTTAATGGATTGACATTGTCCTAGGAAGAGAGATACATGAAATCCTTTCAAAAAGCCTAATGAAAGAAGAAAATGAAGGGGGATGATTCACTAGTGGTGGATAGCTGGGGTGAGAAGACAGGGATGGGCTTGGCTAGTTCCAGGGTCAGAAAGGAGGCCAGAGTGGTGGACAGTGAGTGAGCAGGGAGTGGGGCCACATCTGATAAGGTGGCATGGAGATGCAGATAAAATCAAAAAGAGTCAGGCAGAGGCCAGATCTTTTGGGATCAGGGCAAGAACAAAGATGGTGAGTCCTTGACTGTACCATGAAGGTCGTGAGGACTAAGCACTTTCCAGGTACATTCCTGCACATCATATGAGGTGCCCAGAGCCTTGTGAACATGGCACAAATGGGGAGCTTATCTCACACCAGAGACGATTTTGCATGGAAGGATGCCTAGTGGACATCTGTCACAAAAACTCCAGGAGCTCTTTCTGGCAGTTCTTTCTTGACTTTCAGCAGAGTCAAACAGCCCAAGCAGAGGCACAGACTCCATCTCCCTGGGTACCTTTCAGGCCCTGGAGGGTGGCGGTAGGGGAATGATTCTCTCACCTTGATTCTTATCATGGAACTCATCATGCTACTCAACTGAAGGGAGGAAGGGTGGTTCTTAGAGCATACATCACGGCCTTGGGTGAATGATGATCTAGCATTTTCCCAGAAAGAACTAGAAGCATTGATGCTTGCCTCAAAGTCATTGATGCTTGCCTCAAAGTCTTCCTAGTCTAATCATTCAGGGGTCCTTGTGTGCACTGTGGATAGCTTACTGAAAGAAACAATCCAGCCTTGGCCTTCTCAGCATCCAGGTGGTGCTCAGTTAGATCTGTAGTAAGGTCAACTAGAGACAGAAGAGGGAAATGTGGTTAGGACTGGGTCCCCACTGTCCTCTCCTGTGTAGTTAACAGAATGCTCTCTGCCATCAAAACTACTGGGTAGATAGGAAGGGGCAGATTTGCAGGCCTGGGAGTCTCCAAGAACAGTGGCATTTATTATCATGGATAAGGGGAGAATTCAGACCTGAGGGATGAGAGACCTGGGTTCTAGACCAAAGCTTCCCCAGGTCAACATCAGACCTCAGGCCCTTAGTTAGTGACTTGAGCCCTGGTGTCTGTGACACAGGGCCCCTGTGGGCACTGTAGTTCCCATGTAGGATGGGCAGGAGATTCATGATAAACCAGTATCTGAAGGGGCTGAGACTTGCCCCTTTTGAGAGGTTCTCAGACACCTATTGATTTTTCTGATCCCAGTTCTGAGTGGAATCAGTCCTAGGGTGGTCACTGCCTGACACAGCCCAGTGGGCATCGCCCTCATCCTGTTGTGTGTAGCTCTTCTCTGTCCATACCTGTGCTCCAGGTCAGCCTCAGGATTGAACCTCACTGAGAAGCAGGGACCAGGGCTTTGTCATTCAGTGCCATAGAGAAGAGACTCATGGAGTCCTGATCCAGACTCCCAGCCACCAATGTCCACTCTGTAGCTGTAGCGTGTCTCCAGGGAAGTGGGCACAAGAAACCACACAGAGAACTCTCCTCCTGGGAGGCCCAGCAGGTTATTTAAATGACAAAAGCCAGAAGTCTTAGTCTGTTCAGGCTACCCTAACAAAATGTCATAGAATGGGTGGTTTATCCCTAGAAAACTGTATTTCTCATGGTTCTGGAGCCTGGAAGTCCCGGACCTGTGTGCCAGCATGGTCAGGTTCCGGTGAGGGCCACTCTTCCAGGTGGCAGTCTATGGACTTGTCATTTGTCCTCATCTGGTAGAAGGAGGGTGAGAGTCCTCTGGGGCTTTTTGCAGGGGTTCTACTCCCACTCCTGAGGGCTCTGCCCTCATGATCTAATCACCACAATCCACCTCCTGATACCATCATCTTGAACATGAGAATTTTGGTATATGGATATTGGAGGTGGGCACAGAAGTGCAGACCACAGCACCTGCCAAATGGAGAGTCCGCCCCTCCCCAAGGGCAGCTGCTCCTCAGTGTCAACGTGACAGGTCCCCTGGTGATATGGGGCTGACATACTCTTTTCAGCTTGTTTTAAGTCAAGCCAGAAAGTTAGACTTTGGAGAGTCTCATATTTTTAAAATGTTGTCAACAAATTCTTTAAAAAGTGTTTGTTTTATGGGCTGGACATACCAATTATATTTGTAGAGTGAAGGAAGCCCATCCAAGACTTCTGCAGTCTAGCATCCTGAAGAAAGGGCTTTGGCACAGACTGCCCTGGGTTCAAATCCTTGCTCTTCAACTTCCTGTCAATGCACTTCAGGTACAGGACTTGGCATCTCCATGACGCAGGGATCCTGACGCCACTTTGCAGATTCACTGTAGGGTAGGATGCAGAATGCTTCCCACAGGGCCTGGGGCAAGTGTTGCATGGATAAACACCATGGCTCCTCTTGTCCCCTGTTCTCAAGTACATATAAAGTCTAAGCTGCCTGCCACCTGGCTTTGCTCCTGGAAGAGAGAAGGATTCTTTATCAAATGGTCTCCTCTATAGACTCTGGCCTTCTGGGATTGGTGAAATTGTAACTTTCTATTTTCCAGGAAGATTCTGACAGTGATTCCTTAACAAGAATGTCAAGGGTGCCAGGAGCTTGTATTCAGCAACTTGAGCACCAGCTCCCACATGACAACTTGGGTTCTGGGAGTGTGGGCTCCAAGCTAAATAAACCCCTTACTCCAGGGTGCTCCTCGGCTCCTCGGCTCCTCCGTGCTCTCTCCAGCTGTGTCTCTTTCTTTCAACATTGTAACATCCTCACTGTGTTTGGTCTGAGAGAGTGACTTCATGACCTGGATTATTGTGGCAGCTCTTCTTTTCTACCTTCTGTAGCAGCAGGAAGTCCTTTCCCTAGAGAGGTGTATTCTCCAACCCCAAGGCATCTTATTTCCCCTTTGGGCCAGCCTGTTGTCCCAATCTCATATAAGGAGTGAGAGCTAGTGGGCGTTCTCACAGAGGTGTGGTAAACCCAGAAACGAAGCAGAGTTAGAAATTAACTTTGCTGTGTTCCAGACAGACCCACAGGCCAGCATCCAGAGGGACACTCTTGAGGGATGCTGTTGGCACCGTGGCACCATCTCAGATCTTTGCATTTTTCCAGTACTGGGAACTGAACCCCCAGGTTCTTGCACATGCTAAGCAAGCACTCTACCACTGAGTTATGTCTCCTTTTTATTTTCTTGTTAAGCTGCCACTGAGGCTGCCTCAAACTTGAGATCTTCTTGCGTCAGCCTCCCAAGTCGCTGAGATTTCAAGCATGCACCATCAAGCCCAGCTCTACCTCAGACGTACTTGCAGTGCAGGATTTCATTCATGACACACAATTAAACGTCTCTGAATTGTCTCCTTCTTTCCTGTGTCAGGCGGCCATCGCCTGCTCCTCTACTTCTTCCAATACTCCTCCCAGTGTATCCCAAGCTGCTTCTTCCTCTTTGACTTGCATCCTTACCTTTCAGATCTAGTTTCTTCCTAACTCCATCTTTCCATTTTAAATCATGCTCATCTTCCTCATTATCCTGGTTTGTGCCTCTCCCAGAAGTCCCACCACCACCGTAACAGCAAGCAGGCAGCAGACTTTGTGTTGGAATGCAAACTGGCTGCAAATACATGTGCATCAGGAACTTGTCCCATCACATTAACACAGTGAGTGTCATAGGCACAGAAAGATGCCATTCGATGGGTAGCTCTTTTGGTAGGCAAAGTATTTGAGAGGCAGTGGGAGAAAACCTTTTGTGCAAGAATGTAACTGTCCCAATATCTGCCCTGGTGCTGGTCTCACTTGATGCTGTAGGAGGTTCTGTGCTTTATATCTTCTAAAGTGGACCCATCGTTTAATTCACTAAGTCCTGGGTGAGCCACCAGGTTTGTATCTTACTTTCTATAGCTGACCTCATCTAGATCTTGAGTTTCTCACTGACATAAAGAAAGGAGAAAACCCCCAAACCTTCCCCATGAAGGTTTTGGTGTAACGTGTTTAAGATTGAATAGTCTCTTTGGGGTACCTGCTCAGTGTTCCTCGCTCCATATTCCTGGTAACTCCGTTTTCCTAGAGGGAGAGACACTCGTGCAGCCCTCGTGGCCAGGTTGGAGCTGCAGGCCCAGCTACACTCTGTAGGTCACATTTCTCTCCAGCCCCTGGCACATCTTTCCTCGTGCTCCCACTAAGGGTTTTCGAACCCTTGTCCTGGAAACCACGGACCCCCAACCCTGACTCAGCACCTTCCACATCCCCCGCTGGAAGCTCTCGAGCAATGTCAGATGCTGCTTTTCATCTCCTAAAGCTGTTTCTGAATTCCCTGTGTCTGGTCTCTAGCTGCCTCATGGGAGTGCCAGGGTACTTGGCAAAGGGGTCTCCTCCCAGAGAAGGGAAAGCGGGGAGGGGGGGCCGAGTTGCTCTGCCTCCTCCCAGTGCATCTGGGGCTGGTCTCCTCCACCCACCCTTCAGACCTCAGCTCAGGATCAGGGGAAACTGGCCATCCTCTACTTCCCTCCCCAAGGCCTGTCCCCCTTCATATCTCTGCTATTGTCCAGAAGAACATGTCTGCCCCTTCCTGGTTGAAGGGAACTCCCCACCACACATCCCTGCTCCTCTCTTCCCTGAGTTGCATGTGGAAGCTGATCTTTTCTTTCTCAGAACCCCAAACCCTGATGTGGCCTTCATAGGAGATAAGACAGAGAAAGACCATCTTGCTTATTAGAAAAAAGGAACTATATCAGGAATATTTTTAAAATATTGACACCATTTTACTTACAACACAACAGGTAAGGCTGAGTCCATTTTCTTATTTTACAAGCTGAGAAAACTGAGGCTCAGAGAGGTTAGGAGACTTGCCAAGGTCACACAGCTTGTGGGTAGCACATCCAGAAGGAACATGTGAGTGTGCTCACTCTGGGTAGCACATTCCTTCTGTGGCACTGGGCCACCTCCCCTGCTAGGACACCCTTTTCCTTCACAGGAGTGTGAAGTCAGCCGTGGGGCACCATCAGCTCTGCCAATCTGCTCCCTGGTCTCTTAAAGTGATTATAAAGTAGAAACCATGAAATCTGCAGCTGTAGGAACTGCAGGAATTCTGCCTCAAATAGGCACAGATCCTGGAAGCCAGCAGTTAGTGCTGAAGTCACTGTGAGCCTCATTTAATCTTTTTTTTTTTTTTTTTTTAAGAGATTACCAGCCATGAATGTCTGGGAGGTGGCCAATCATCCATTATAAGCACTAAATAATTTGTAAGTCAAACCTCTCTATTGATGGCAATGTGATGTCAAAATCACTCAATTCAATAACACACTTCGAAGAGACAAATCAATTATGCCTGGGCCTCTCCAGGTGAGTGGGGAAGGCAACACATGGAGATGTAAGTATGCATAAACACATATATTTAATGGAGTGCAGAAGGAGCAGAAACTGGCACAATAACTAAAGAATCTTTCAGACTCTGCCCTTTGCTTTGCTGGGAAACCTGCCCAACTGAGAATCCACAAAGACCCTGAATGGAGTCTGAGCCGCCTCATCCACTGAGCATATGAAAAATCCAGACCCCTGCTGCTCATAGCAAGGGCTCTGGAACCTGCTCCAGCTGCCTTCTGCATGATACTATTTACCTGTGAAGAAAGACTGTGCACCCCACCCACCGCCTCTCCAAGGCCCCACTGCTCCTACTTGAACGTCCATGAAGGCTAACCAACTAATTCCAGGCTGCCTCTCATCCCCAAGGATAAGCCAGACCATGCCAGGCCTCTCTGCTCAAGCCAGGCTCCGTGGGTTTCCACTGTACCTAGAATAAAATCCCCACCTGGGACCTGGCCGATACCCTGTGGTCACTACAAACTTCTCTGACTTCACCTCTTACCTTGCCTACTGCTCCCCCTAGGCTACAGCCTCTCGGGGCTTCTTGGTCCCACTCAGAGTGGTCCAGATGTTCCTGAATTGGAGCCCTTACTCAATCTCTGCCTGAATATCCTTCTTTTGACTTTGTAGTCACTCAAGTCAAAACTTAGACATCTTTCCTAATGTGTTATTCTTTGTTGTATATCTCTGTGTTGTTTTCCTTATCACTTATCTCCACCTGAAATGATCTTATTGACTTGATTATTACCCAGCCCTCCCAGCTGCAATGGAAGGTTGCAGAAGGCAGGTGATTTCTCTTACAGTTGTAGCCACAATACCTAGGGTGCTTCTTGGCTCATGGTCGGCATCCTTGAGATACCTGTTGATTGACTGGAATGATTCTTTCTCCATAACTGACGGTTTCCTTGAACACTTGAGCAATGCTATGGTTTGAATCTTAAATCTCTACCAAAGGATCATGTATTAAAGCCTTGGTCCCCAACCTCTGGTAGGAGGCAGAGCCTAAGTGGCAGGTCTTGAGGACCAATGGGGACATTAGGTCATGGACTGGATCCTTCTGAAGTATGGGTTTAAATAAACCTTTCCTCTTTATAAGCTTATCATCTCAGGCATTTTGTTACTGTGATGGAAATTTGACTAACACAGCAACAAACATACTGAACTTTATCAGATATCCAATCATCCATCTTTGTTCAACAAAAATAAAACCCTGCCAACCTATAATTCTGACTCAGTGAAAATATTCACTAATCTCCTACTATTTTCCAGCCCTCATGTCAGTGAATGGGGCCAGAGAACAGCTTTGGATCTCAAGGAATTCAAGATCTGGGAAGTTCCATGATACTTGTTCAATATGGGAAGAGATATAACAAAGGTGTGCATCAAATCCTCAGAAAATGGGACCATAGGTCAGGAAGGCTTTGAAAAGGAGATAAATATTGAGCCATATTCTAGATAATGTGTAGGAGGTAGGCAAACAAGGAGTTGAACAAAGTATTCTAAGCCTAAGAGAAGCAAATATCCAGAACCCAGGTGCCTGGCAGACATCATCCCACAGGCTAAAGGACCCCAGGAAGAAGTAGGAAGCAGGGAGTCAGAGAGGGGCTAGATTGGGCATCATTTTAAGGAGCTTAGACCTTATTATGAAACAAGTGTAAATCTTTAAGAAGGATAATACCATATGTGGATCTGGAATGTCCCTTCAAAGTGCAGGTGTTGAAGGTTTGGTCACAAGTCAGTGGTGCTAGTGTTGGAACCTGTAGGAGTGGGGATAGCGGGAGGAAGGTATTTCACTGGGGCTTGACCTTGAAGGGGGTATTGGGACCCAGCCCCTTGGTGCGCCTCTCTGGCTGCAGTGAGGTGAACATCTTTTTTTTTTTTTTTTTTTTTTTTAAGAAAGAGAGAGAGATATTTTTTTTTATATTTATTTTTTAGTTTTTGGTGGACACAACATCTTTATTTTATTTTTATGTGGGGCTAAGGATCCAACCCAGCATCCCACACATACCGGGCGAGTGCACTACCGCTTGAGCCACATCCCCAGCCCCAAGGTGAACATCTTTGCTTTGTCTTATGCTCCCTGCCATGATGTACTGCCCCTCCACAGGCTCAAAGCAAGAGCCCCAGACCACATGGACTGACACCTCTGACACTGTGCACCAAAGTAAATCTCCTTCTAAAGTATTTATCTCCCATATTTTGTCATAGTGATAGGAAGCTGAGCAGCACTGCAGATGACTGGCTTGTGTTGGAGGAAGATCACTCTGGCTGTCGTGGAAAGGACATATCAGAGAAGAAACCATCTAGCAGTAATGCTGGACTGAGAAAGAGACCCAGTTGGTCTAGAGTTTTAACAAATTACCACAAACTGGGTGATTTAAAACAACAGAAGTGTAGTCTCTCACAGTTCTGGAGAACAGGAGTCCCAACTCCAGGTGTGGGCAGGGCTGTGCTCCCTCCACAGCCTCTAGGGCAGGACCCTTCCTGCCTCTTCTAGCCTGGTAGCCCTGGGCATTCCTGGGCTTGTGGCTGCACACCTCAAGTCCTCACATCCATCTTCTTATGTCCCTCTGTTTTCTGTTATTTGCATCGTGTGGCACTGTTTCTCCTGAGAGGACAACAGTCATGTAAGATAAAGGCCACAGTGATAACTAATCTCCATACAACCGCGTCTGCAGAGGTCCCTTTTCAACATTAAGGTCGGGTTTGCAGATGGGGGAGGGGGGACTTCAACACATCTTTTGGGGAGAGGCAATTCAGTGAATGGAAGGTAGGGGGAAGTTCCAGAGATGACTAGAGATGAATTTTAGAAGTCTTAGAAGCTGAGCAGATGTGAAATCCTGAAGGATGAGGGGTGGAGGAGGGCCACTCACTGTATGGAGACCCTGCTCTCCGGCAGTGTTTTCCGCATTTAGCGCATGGCATCGCCACTGCAGCTGGGGTCCGGGGAGAGGGAGAAATGGCAGAGTAGGCTGCTTCTTGAGAAGGATGAAAACAGGATGAAACCTTAGGTTCCTCAAAATCCAGGCGGGAAGCCAAAGTGAAAATCTAGTTGCTGAATTCAATTGATCACAGAAGAGTGAGGGGCACAGACACAGGGTGTTTCTCTGGCGGAGGAAAGGGGCGGGGTCACACCTGTCTCCAGCGCAGGCGTCTGACCCTCATGCATCCTGGAGCAGTGCCCAAATAATTTGGCTGGAGACCTTTGGAACCGGGAGGCTGACTCCAAGGCGGAGCTTCTTTCAGAAGGCGCAGGAAGCAGTGGCTCGCAGGACCACCCCCTCTTCTTGGGCCCTGACAACCCCGGGTCCTGTTCTGACGCTGCTCCTCAGGTGCCTGTCGCTGAGCCGCTTTGCCGTCCCAACGAAACGCAGCTGCCTTCCTGGTCCCCGCCTTTCAGCATGTTTACCTGGAGGTGGCAGTTCTGCGCTGCTTCTGCCTGTCCTTTGAATCTGAGAGGGCTGGGCGGTGGCCTCTGCCTTGGAAAGGGGGACTGAATTCGCAGGCACCAGACGGAGGCGATGACGGGTCCTTCAGCAGTGCGGAGAGGGCGCTGGGGTGGCCTGCGTGGGACCCACCTCCCTTCCACCCGGAACCAGCGGGTTTGGCCACGGCGGCGCCCAATAGTGGACTGCCTTGTGGGGAGCCGAGGAAGTGGCCTCCCACGTGGCGCAGGGGGTTGACAGACAGCTGATGGGTGCTCACGCTGTTATTCCTTTGGCCATTTTTCCTCGTCTGTACCCTGGATGGTTGGGAAAGTCTGGTGTCTCTTTGGTGGCCTTGACAAGCCTTGCTCCTCATCTGACCTAGCTAATGGGCCCCAGGGAAGGAGGTTGCTGGAGAGAAGAGCCGCCCCTGACTCTGGCCACATTTATCTCCCAAGTACAGGAGGCACAAAGGGGGGACTACAGCCGCCTTATAAATCTGTTGTGGCCTCTTGACCTCTGAGAAATAATAAATAGTATTCTCGCAGGCTGTCCTCAAGATATGAAGACGTTTTGTGAAAACATCTGGCATTCATTGACTCAGGAAAAGGAAGAAAAAAAAAAATCAAGAGCCTTGGGACAGAATTTCATTTTCTTTTCATGTTGCCATGTGGGTGAAGGAGCCTTCGTGGTATGCAGGCAAGCGCAGGGCGGGGTACATGGGCTCCCTTTCAAGTTTTAAAGGGGACATAAAAATGCACATGCATTTCTGTGAAGTGCACTGGCAGGGGTCATCTTCTCCAAGGGGACCTGGGAGATCCGGTTATTGTAACTTGCCATCAGTGTGTCTTCTTTCCTCCTAGTCCTGTGAAGTTTTCTCTGTACTGCCCTCTGGGAACACTGGGGTCACAAATTGTGGATTCTGCATGTTTAGGAAAGACCAGAGTATGCAGGCTTGAAATGGATAAGAGCCTGGAGCTGACTCCTGCTCCCTCACCTTCTTTCCCCCCACCCCACCCCTACAGGCGCTTGAGCGCCCCCTCCCTCCCTCCCTCTCTCTCTCTCTCTCTCTCTCTCTCTCTCTCTCTCTCTCCTTGTATAGAACAACCTGGCTCCTACCAGACCCTCTGTGGAATGCATGGTAGTTCCTCTTTGAAGGGTGGCTTTCTAACTTTCCCAGGGGATAAGCTGAGATTGTCCTTCCCCTGCACTATAGTTGGCTGCTCTTTGATCAGCAAATTTAAATCAGAATAGGTCTTAGGTAGCCAAAGTGGCTTAAAATGTTAGCAAACAATGGGATCCCTTTTAATTTTAAAAGGGAGCTCTAATTCTACCCTTTATGACTTGCTTAATTATCTTGGGCCCCTGAACAGCTGTCTATTGATTCCAATTAACATGATTGACATCCCCTCTGGAAGGTAAAAGCTAATCAATGGCAGGGTCCCCCACTGAGAATTCATTTCCTTCTTGGAGTCACTCCTGGGCAGGAGGAAACTTAAATAGAGGATGGTGATTCAGCACCTAGAGCTCTGATTTGCTCTTTATATACAGCTGCCCAGTGTCTGGTATGGGAAAGGCTAGAAACTTAAGAAATGGCAATTTATTTTTGAACCAAACTAGAGTTAATCTGTTGGCTTTTGTTTTTTTCTTGTTTTTGATATTTTATGAATCTAAGTTAATCCCTTGAATGTTTGATTTCCTTTTCTGTTCTGGTTCTGAAAAGACCCACAAGGTCTACTTTTTATTACCTTTGACAAGTTGAGAAGTTGACAAGAACTTCTGGGTACTGTCAACTTTCAATTTTATTTTTTCTTATTCTTTTTTTATGATTTAGATGTACATCTTGATGGTTTGCTAGGGATATTTTCAGATAAACAAAAGCAAATTAAGAGAGAAGTTATGTCAGATGCCAAACCAGACTCCGTAAAAGAGCAGAGAGCTGGAATGATGCTGAATGTAAATGTGAGACATTAAGAAGCAAATCCCCAAACTCCTCCAGCACTTATCTACGCCTGGAGTGTGCCAGGTACATAGAAACTTCCAGAAGGGATGGATGTGATCTGACTGTGACACCTACAGCATCTTCTTCTCCCTTTCGTATTTCTCCTAGTCAGAGAGGAAATCCAGTGTTACAGTTGGCAGCAAGCTCGGTATAAACAGTGTTGTGTGGTTGCCAAGGGGGGAAAGCACTATTATAGGCTATGTAGTATCCAGTTCAAAAGGGCAGTGGTTAGACAAATCCTAACATTAATTGGCATTTATTTGACTATAAATTTCATGAGGGTAGACTTGACATTGGCCTTGCTGATCGCCACAATCCAATAGCCTAGCACAGTGCTTGGCACGTCACAGATTCTGAGTGAATGTTTTTTGAATGGACCAACTCTCCAGACACAGATCCAGTAATGTCAAAGAAACATGAGGCAACCTTGTTTGATGAGCTGGTCAGGTAGGATAACTATGAGAAGGATGGATGGGTAGATGGGTGGATTGGATAAGATAAAGGGAAGTGAGATGAGATTTTGTTTCGATAAACAAAATAACAGATAATGGGCAAATAAAACTCAAGGTTTACTCTCAAGAAAGAGCTCATAGATTTGGGGTATGAGTCCTTAACAGTTGCATGACTCTCCATTAAGTAAGATGGGCTGGAAGTGAGTTGTAAGAGGAACTGGACATTGAACAGTGGCTCCAGCAAATGCAGGTGTGTTGATGTGTAAAAGTCACTTCTTCACTGACTGTAGAAAACCCTCCCCCACCCCACACACACTGCTCCTTCTCATCTCTTTGTGGAGCCATCTCAAGTACTTAGAGGAGAATGTCCAAGCCTGACATTGCAGGGCCAGCACCTCTCTGGTAGAAATCAAATACCTGTGGCTGCCATTTCTTGACCAAAATAGAGCCAACAACAAAAAAGAACAATACCGCAAAACTACCCTGGGAACTACACAACACTTTTACTGTATTTCTCTTTCACCCATTTCCGAATTTAGGTTTATGTCTAACAGATTCCAGTGTGCTGCCTATCATTTGTCAACCCAAAATGCCAGTTTATATGTCTCAGTGTCACTTCTTCTTACCACTACGATAAATCTTTGGACAATTAAAAACCTCCCAGAATCCTGCAGGGAGTCTGGGGCCCTGGACTGCATGCTGTGGAAAGAAACCAGAGGACTTGTGATACTGTCATTCCTGCCACTGCAAATAGGGCAGCGTTCTCTGCTCTTTGGATTATCTTATCCTCTGACTTCTCTGCTTCTGTTGCCAGTTGGTTTTTCTGGGGGTTAATAACTGAGGAGAATAAAAGTTAAGTGGAACATTATATGATTCTAGTAAATATGTAGGTTGATGCCCGTCTACCTGCTCTGGTCGTCTTAGGATCCATAAAAGCCCTATGTTCTCTTATTTTTGGAGTATTCCCATCCCTCACCAAATCAAATAGTAAAATATACAAATATAGTTTAGATACAATACACTTATGGAAAATTTTAAAGTTCTTATAGTTTTGCTTCTGGAATTCTGCCTTGATGCTTTTGTATATTGAGGCCAACACATTTTTTTCAACATTTTTGTATCCCTTCAAAGAGCTCTGTGACACGTAGGCCTGGACTAACATAGAAAATGGCCCTGCCTGCCATAGTGATTCCAGCGGCCCCTCATGGGATGATGGCTTTCCTGAGAACATTGTCCGACTGTGCCTTCTATTCAGCCAGCAAGGGGAATCTTCAGTCTTGCAAGGTCCAGCCCTGTGCTAGTCATGGAGCCAATCAGCTTCCAAGGGCCTCCCCCAGGTGCTGGCCTGTTCTTGCCTGATGGAATCTGACACTCCACGTTTCAAGAATACCTTAGCTAATTGGGAAATTTTTCTGAGCACCTGATCCAGTGGGGCAAGGGAGCTGGGTTCCCTTTGCTAAAATTGTGATTTCTTCCAGAGTCTCTCAGGTCACCTCCAGAGATATGGTCCAGGCAGCCTCTATAAGAACTTTGTATTATTATCTGAGGCAACGCCCTGTGGCATTCCATGTGTTACTGTACTGCAGCAGCACACGTCTGATGTTGCTTTCTATATTCAGAGAAAAATCCAAATCATTTCAAGGACTTTGCAGCAATACTGGAGAAGTCTGTAGGCCAATTAAATATCTAGTGTGTGAACAAACATGGCAATGATGGTGCCTAAATTCTGGTGCATTTGTTTAAGAAAATCACTGTCCTTATTTTATTGTCATACCAGACAACTGTCACTCCTGTCACCCTAACTAGATTACCAGTTCCACCAGGGCAGAGATTGACTCAGAGTTCGAGGAGCCCAGTTCAGCAAAAGATATGGCCAAAGTTAACATTTGTGGAATGCAAACTGCATTCCTGGTTTAGTTGTCAGAATGTGTGACATTTTATCCCACTGGTCAGACATTAAGGCAGTCTGTAAAGATGAGCTTATGATTCTCTATATCAGGATGGGGGAAATTAGAGATGTTATGTTAGATCAGCCATCCACCAACACCCACAGACAGAATGAGCATTCAACCTGGTTTGCTGCTAAGTCTGCTTTGAGTTTCATCAGTTTCTCCTCTGAAGCTTGACTTTCATTCCATGGGCACCAGAAAAAGCTAAATGAGGTTTGGAGGTAAGTAATGGATCAATAGAGCCATTGAAGATAGTTGCTTCCATTTTATTTCCTTCTTTCCTCCTCTCTTCCTTCTGTAAACATTTATTAGGCACCAAAGTAGGTTGCTGTGAGAGAGGGAGGACTATCACCTGGACCCTGCTCTCCTCTTGCCCATTACCAAGAAGAGGGTGTGGCAATGCATCCTTGCAGGCTGAGTGCCCTTGTAGGACACTGACCTGGTTGCTGGAGCACAGAGGAGAGAAAGAGCTGATGGGGAGTGTGGGGGTGGCCAGTACCCTGCAGGAAAGACAGTACTGTGTGTAAAGGCCCCCACAGGAAAGTACTCAGCCTCTTTAGGGAGGGATTATATAATTGGGGTGGGGGTTCCATCAGCCCAACTGGACTGAATGAGTCATCATGGGAGATGATAGACAGAAAGGTAAACAGAAAGGTAAATTCATGTCATGCTGGGAAGATTTTGGGGGGCTGCTGTGAGCAGAGATACCTTAGGATGGAGGTTAGCAGATGGGCAAAACTTTGGATTCAAAAGACATGTGTATCATAAAAACAGGATTTGGAGGCAGATTTGAGAAGGGGGAGAGAGGTAGAGAGGGAAATGAATGTGAGGTTTTCAGCTGAAGTCACAAGGGAGATAGGACAGGTTGCTTGCCAGCAGGAGGAGAGTGGGTGCAGGAGGATGAAGAGGTGGCTTTGAGGAGTTGGTCAGGGAGGTGTCAGTGAGCACAGCTGGACATGGGGTGCTGGAGGAGCCTGCAGGTATCCAGGTGGGGAAGTCTAGTTTTTCAGCTATGCATTGTTGTAATTTTTGTTTTTCTGTTTCTCCTATCTGTGAATAGAACTTGAATCCTCCTTAAAGAAGTGTAGTTGCCAGTATAAATATCAGCATTTGTGTGTCTTGACTGTGGCCAGAGTAGATCCCCTATGGCAAGAGCCCAGGATATGGAAAACAAATGGTGTTTTTGGCAGTCTGGTACATCACCCAGCTGCTCAGTAAAAGCTGACACCTGGAGAGAGGCCCCCGGAGCAGAAGGTGCTGGGGGAGGGTGAAGGAAAGGGGGAGGGTAAGAGAATTATCTCTAAGAAGAAATCACTTTTGTTTTTAATTTTACACACATGGGCTCATAATACTTGCAAGAATAGGGCTCAGCAGTGGAAAAAGACAGAGGAGTGGGCCTTCCTTTATGGGAAGCTAGGGGCACTGTTGCTTTCTGTCCCACAGAGTCTGCCTTGAGTAGAATGTGTTATTGGGGAAGAGCCAGGAGAAAGGGAGTCCCAGCTCTTGCAAGACTTTTTTCTTTCCTAAATGTGCAGTCCACCTCTCTATTCTGATGTGCCCAGGGTTTAGGGTTGAGATGGTGAAGCTGAAGAAGTTTCAAAGACACAAGAGGGATCGGTGATTTCTCTTAGGCTTTATTTTTACTACTTTACCTACTGACTTGCTTTTAAAGGGAGTCAGAGGAAGCTAGGATCTTCCACAGTGTGTCCGATTCTGGGAGCTCACCTCCCTCCTTGCATTAATTTAGGAATGTTTCATTCTGCAGAAACAGTGCTGTGATCTTTGCTTTCCTCTGTGTGCCTTTCATCTGCCACTCAAAATGTGCTGTATAGATGTTCCACTCCAGACCCTGGTGGCCCCTAATTTTCTTTGCCATCCCTGCCTAGTTATGTCCCTCTGGGCAATACCACCCCTTTACCTGTAACTAAGCACTCAAATAGAGAGCTTGGGGGGGCGCTGGGTAGGGGAACCCTCCACACATACCTCCTGCTCCCCTGCTTCTGCAGGTTTGCCCACCAGTCTTCCACTCAGCCATTAATTCAATATGTTTGTATTGAGGAAAGCACAAAGACTGTGTTTGTGGTATCCCTGGGGATACAACAGTGAACAAAAAGCAGCCGATTGTTGCCTCTAGGGTTTTTTTTTGGGGGGGGGGTGAATGAAAATTGAGCATAAAATGTAACAATTTGACATGGTGGATGCTAAGATGGGACAAGTGTGAGGTGCTATGGGAAGAGAATAGAGACCCTAACTCACGCTGGTGGGACTGAGAATGATGCCTGCAGCAAGTAAAAGTTTGCTGGGTTTGGCTCCCAGGTCTGCTGTGTTATAGGTGTACTACTTTGGACAAGTCAGTCTATAGCTCTGTGACTTTAAAACACAATAGTGAACTTAAAAACTTAGTAAGACACCCAGCACATAGTAAATGCTCAATAAGCATTCACTCCTTTATTCAGTAAATTCAGTTGAGTACTCAATAATTCTCTTAAAAGTGTGGCAAGGTGCACCCAAATCTTGAATAGTCAGTATTTTTAGAAAGTAAATTCATCTCAGCTCCTTTTTTTCTACTTGGACTATATCAAGAGGGAGTCTGCATGTTAAGAGATCTATTTTGCTGCCCAGGGAAGTAGCAACTAAGAGGACTTTCCCAGGGTGAAGGTAAACCCAGGCAAAGAGGAAGGGGTGGGGAGAGCTGGACCCAGCCTGCAGTTCAGGCTCTCATCTCACACACAGTGCCAGGCTCCAGGAGCTACCCTTCCCCTACACCTGCCCCACACCCCCATCTCAAATTAAGGCCTTCTTGGCATGGCAAGGCACCTGGGAATGGATTGCCATCCAGTTGAACCACTACCAGGGCTACTTGAAGTCCTTATAAGTAAAAGGCATCACTCCCGTGAGCTCTTCCTCAGAGACCCTGGCCCTCGCCTTCACGTGTCCAACTGCAGCTGTTTCTGATCCCTCACAGAGCCACAGAAGGAGGAGGAGACTAAGCCATAGCCCTCGCTGAAAACTGCATGATCCCACATCTCCAGATCTGCCTTGTCCCCAAGAAGCAGAGCTCTCCCCAACCTGTGATGGTCAGAGGCCTCCTCCCTAGAGGGATCACTGGAGCAGTGAGGAGCTAATTTCTGATGCTCAAAAAGAAAAAAAAAAACAGCAGGGTGCAGTACCTGTGTCTAGGGCCAGGACCCAGAGCTGTGTTCCAGCGCCACACTGGACCAGAAGATGAGAAAGCTCACCTGTTTGAGATGAGAAGACTCATCTGTTTGATGCCATTCTCTTTCCAATAAACCCATTCCCCCTGCCGTGTGTGTGTGTGTGTGTGTGTGTGTGTGTGTTTTTCTTGAGATATAATTCAAATAACATTAAATTCAACAATTCAATAATTTTTAGTGTATTCACTAAAAATCACCACTCTCTAATTTCAGAATGTTCCATCACCCCCCAAAGAAACCTACTCTCCATTAGCTGTTTCTCCCCTTTCTGCTGTTTCTGGGGACAAAAAGTAGATTACTTTTTGCTATCTATTCTGTGTGTTTCATATAAATGGAATCATGCAATTTTTGGTCTTTTGGGTCTAACTTCTTTCACATGATAAAGTGTAAAGTTTTCAAGGTTCCTCTGTGCTGCAGCAGGTATCCGTGCTTCATTCCTTTTTATTCCATTGTATGGGCCTTATTTTATTTTACTTTTTCTTTTTTTCCTTTTTTTATTTGTTTTAATTAGTTACACATGACAATACAATGATGTTGACATATCATACATTTGAATCAGATGGGATATAATTTCTAATTTTTCTGTGTGTACAGTTTGCACAATCACATTGGTCATGCAGTCACATATATATCCACAGCAATAATAATGTCTATTTTATTCTGCTGCACTTCCATTCCCCCCTTCCCCTCCCCTCCCCTCTAATCACTTCTCTCTACCCAATCTAATGTGACACACTTCTTTGTTTCTTTTTTTTCCCTCACATCATCATACCTGATTCTGTATATCAAAGGGGGTCTCATTCCCTCTTCCATGCAATACCCCTTCTCCCTCCCTTTCCCTCCCACCTCTCTTCCCTATCTAGAGGTAATTTTCTTCTTATGCTCTTCCTCCCTACCCCATTTTGAATCACCTCCCTTATATCAAAGAAGACATCTGGCATTTGTTTTTTTGGGATTGGCTATTTTCACTTAGCATAATCTGCTCTAATGCCATCCATTTCCCTGAAAATGCCATGATTTTGTTATTTTTTTAGTGCTAAGTAATATTCCATTGTGTATAAATGCCACTTTTTTTTACCCACTCATCCATTGAAGGGCATCTAGGTTGGCTCCACAGTCTAGCTATTGTGAATTGTGCTGCTATAAACATTGATGTGGCTGTGTCCCTGTAGTATGCTGTTTTTAGGTCTTTTGAGTATAGTCCAATATTTTATGAATCTATTCATCAGATGATGGCCTCTGGATTGCTTCTCCCTTGGGGCTCTTGGGAATGTTTTATGCAGTTTTATGTACCAATTTTGTGTGGATGTGTGTTTTCAGTGTTTTTGGAATATACCTCGGAGTGGGGTGACAGCATCACATGGTAATTTGAACTTTATGAGGGACAGACTGTTTGCCCCAGTGGCTACATCATTTGTGTTCACACTGAGGACTACTTTTGAGGGTTCCAGCTTCTCCAGTCTGACTTTGGGGAGAGCCCTCCCTGTGGGGAAGAGTGTGCCTTTCATATCTATCATTGATCTGGCCACAAAGAGGTTTTCCCACTCCTGTTAGGATAAGGGATGTAGATCTAGACACTTTCCTAGAATGGAAAAGGTTTTCACATTTTTTGTTTACCATAGTACATCATTTTAAATGTCAACTTGGCTAGAATCAGCATCATCTCAATCTGAAGCTCCTGGCTCAGAGATCTGTTAAGCTGTGTGTGCTAACTATGGACCCAGAATTGGGCAGGACATTGACAACTGCTTCCTCTTAGACCAGCCACCCTGCCCAGGCAGCCAGAAGTGTGGAAAGTCTGCTCTCCTGACCACCTCTTGCTTTTTCGTGTCAAATCCAAGGAGTCAATGAACATACAAAGACCTCTAGTTTGGAAGAAATTAAAATCAGCACATAGTTACATGCAGACTTATTATACAAGAAGACCATGACCCCTGAGCATAATGACCTCAGACAGAACATATTTGAAAGAGAGTTTGAGAGGCAGGTTAACAAATTATAGCAAGGCAATTTAAGGGGACAAAGTATTCTCATGTATTCCATGTCCTTTATATATTGGGATTATGGATTTATAATTTTTCTATCATTAAACAAAGTCCTGAAGGATCTCCAACAAACAGTGGAGTCACCAGCTCATCATAAATAGTCATAATCTGTGGATATTTTGTGGTTCAGACTTTCTAACCAATTTAAATTGTCATGTGTGTCAGCCAGCCTTGATTAATGAGGCTTCAGAGTATGGCCATCCAGTCTGACTTCTAAGAACAGTGGAGTGTCAATCAAACTGGACTTGGATTTGGAATCCTAGCTTTTCATTGGTTGTACAACCTACAGCAAGTCAGTTTTTACCCGGGGTAAATAAGATTCTGCTATGTAGATTAAAGGGCTGTTTAAAGAAGTGAGATTACTTTGGTAAAGTGTCAGTGTAGGGACAATCCCATGAATAGTAGGCATTCAACAGAAGGAAACCATTTGGAGTGATGGATTGATATATCATTCTTAAAATAATAATCTTGTTTCAGTATTGTTGCAAGTAAATACCTTTTATTTTCATTTTGTGAATAATGAAACATATTAACTAGATTAGGGAGCTGATCTTCCAGGAGCCCCATGATGAATCCTATTTTGCAAATAGATCAATCCCTTCTATTTTTATCTGGTTCTTCCATCTTATTTTTGAATAACAAGATTTCTTAAAATGGGACACACCTGTTTGTGCTCCTAAGCCCCCACTACCTCCTCTTCCCTCTGCTTGAAAATGGCACAATTTGATTTTCTGACTGGCAAATGATACACTAGCAAGCAAACAGCAACTAACCCCCTCTTAGGGAACCTGGAGCTCCTGAGTCAAGAGGTACTGACTTCTAAAGAAAAAGACTGATTTCACTAATCTTGTTCTTTATTGGCCTTGAAAGGGAAATCTCACCAAAAAAAAAAAAAGTTTAAGTTAAAATGAAAGTAAAAGTGCTCAAGCCATAACAAGGGTCTCAATTATAACCCTGTGAGAGCAGATGGGCACCAGAGTTGATAGAGAGACAGACCCTTTAGCACATCTGTCTTTGATAACTTCTAATGCAAAGAGTGGAGCCTTTGAAAATAATTGGCTGGTTTAAAGCACTGTTTTTAATAATGCAAAGGAGAACTTTTTGTTATGTAGAATAGTCCTCACTGGTGCTGATTTGGAGGATTGGATTAATTTTTCATGAGTTCATGGTGCTCTAGGCTACCATTCCAGCCTCTTCTAGTTTCTTAGGGCATTTTTTAAAAAATGGATGGGGTAACTTGTTTTCAATTCCTCTGTATGGAGAAGGTATTGTATTGAGGTACTCTATTTTGTCCTTGGTCACCAACTAGAAGAGTGAGTCTGGGGAACTTTGAGAAATCTCCATTAGGCCCTGAAGAATAGACTGTCCTAATTTGCTTGAGTATTCATTCCTTCCCCACCTCCCATTTTCTGGCATGTATCTTCTCTATGAGCAGCAGCAAAACACACACACACACACACACACACACTCACACACACACATACACACACACACACACACACACACACTCTCTCACACACACACACACACACACACAAACAATCCTGAAACCTGGGCAGGCCTTGGGGCACTCCGCAATTCACTTGGGCTCCCAAGAGGATTTACCTTCAAGAGTCTGCTGGAGACAAGGATCTTGTCTAAGGGAAGCAAGGAGGACTGACTTCATTGTGAGCCAGCAAAGTTGGCCTTCTTGTCTTCTGGGACATCACCCCACTACTCTACGCCACACAGATTGCTTCCATCCTCCACACTCCTGTCATCTGTATCATACCAAGAAAAAGGCAGAGATACATTTAAACCTTCCTACCATCTCACTATGTTTTAAGGGCAAGAAGTAAAGAATGCCTGGCATTTACTTATGTGACCACATTTGGAAAGGATGAAGGAAGGAGGAGAGGGAAGAAGAGAGGGAGGGAAAGGACGAGGCTGTGACTGTTCTGTAGTTCAAAAGATTTAAACGCAGTGCTGAGACCACTGTAAATGTATGGATCATAGGAAAAAGCTCTGAAAAGACTTCTCTGTGCCTCCCCCAAGTCTAAGGTAAACGCCACTTCTGGGTGTCCCTGTGGTATCTGGAACTTGGCTCCATCAAGCAGTGATCACACTCAGTTATGATTGCCTGTGTGTCTGTCACCCCTGCTAGACTGAGAACCATAAAAATGAGAACTGTGGTCTGCATTGCTGGTATATTTATTTCCAATGCTAAATATGTAGACTGAGTGTCCAGGAAATATTTGTTGAATGAATGATTGAGCAAATGAATGAAAGAACTATTTAAATCAGTTGGGGCTTCTCAAAATAAATGATACTGAAATATGATAGGTGAATATCCCAGCTATTCATAATTGATTGGAAAATGAAACTGTACTTCAAAAACTCCCTAGAGTTTTGCTTAAAATACCAAGAATTGTGGGAAGGCTGACACATGGGGAATATGGATCCAGTAAAGAAATCACCACCTGCTGAACATCTCTGCAACGGCCTGCATGTTGCACTGACAGTATTGCTTATGAGTCACCACCTCCATAGTGTGTCAGCCTCACGTTAATGCATGGATCATTCTTTGCAGAAGTGAGGGAAGGAGGGAGCAGGTGTAACAAAGATTCCAGTTCTTTGGGGGCAGCTAACCAGCAATGACCTGATGTCTGTTGGCGGGATTCTTTAGGTCATGATGTGGGTATACAGACCATTTTCCCTTCATTAAGGGATAATTGGTTGAGGTTAAAGATCAGGGTGTCCTGGGAGATGTTGAATCCAGTGCCCCTTGGAAAGCTCACTCACGGCTAAGACGGCTCCACTGGGGAGTGGGATGCCAGGGAAGCTGGAAGCCAGATGAAGACACATTTGGAAGCTTAATCACTGTCATGTTCTACACTAAATATTCATCTGTCTGTCTCCCAAAGAGGACAGGAAATTAAGTTGTCAAGGGCAGGGAGGAAGAAGGTTTAGGTGGAAGAAGAAACCCTAACTTTAACCCAAATCTCAGAATGTGCAAGACTGTCATAGATGGTTGTAGCCAGAGCTACTTCCTTCCAATTTTATTTCCTGAGAAATATTTAAGCTGTTTATATATAATTTATCAGCTTTATGGTTACCAAAATGGACTGTTGGGATCACTGAGCCTCCCACTGTGGGATGAGTATAGTGAGCTTGCCCATTCCCTCTGTGCCCCATAGTGCCCTTCCAGTAGGAACAAACTTCATTAGCCTAATCCAGAGCAGCACTGGAGCTGCGGGAACATTTGGGAAGGAGCGGGGGATTCCTGAGCAGAGCTGTGGGTCTGCAATCCCACTCCCTTGATGGGCTGCATCCCAGAAGTCAAATGTAGTCAGTAGGAATTACATGACACATGGGGTTTCCTCATCATTTCTTCTTTAAAATTTTCATATTAAGCTCTCTATGGTCCCCCTGAATGGTCCCTAGCATCTATATTTTATTTCAAAGGGTGATTTGAAATAAACGAATGTTGCTGCCACTCGTAGGACAATAACCTCCTCCTTGGAGGTTCTGGCCCAGTAATGTGACTCCAATATTGGCTTTTGTTAAAGGGGCTGGGAAGTTCAGTGGCATGTTGCTACAGTGTGTGTTTAGGTTGGAGGAGGTAGGGTGTCTTTGACTGCAAATAGCAGAGCAAAGCCTGTTGGAACTAGTTTACAAGGTACAGTACTGTCACGTGGCCAGGGTATAGGTAGGGGATAATCCAGGGACAAGTTGTTGGGGGTACTATTCTGCTGCTGTGAGGTCTTCCTGGAACCCTGTCCTCCCAGTGCACTGACACCATCCTCCTGCTGGGCCTGACATCCCAGATGTCATCTCCCAACACACAGCCCATGTGAGGAACTCTATAGCCATCCTTGTGTGGAGGTGGTAGTAGGAACATACCCATTTCCTGTGCCCTGTAGTATCACTAGGTGCACCCACCTGGAATGCCATTGAACTCACATGTAGCAGTAGAAAGAACATTGGCTGTGAAGTTAAATGTCCCTGAATATGAACCCCACAGCCTTTACTAAATCCCTGTGTGACAGTGGCAATCAGCCTCAGTGAGCTTCACTTCCCCTGGGTGGAATAACAGGATGGACCCCACAGAGAGCTTTAGTCTAAAGTGTGGAGTCCTGCATGGGCACCCCAACTCCTATCCCCTTCTACAGGTGAGCTCTTGCACATACTAAGTAATGGTGCCAGCCAGCTAAGTAGTGTGCTGTTTTTCTCCTAGGTATCAGAAAAATTATACCTAGGAAAGAAATTCTTTAACCCCCATCCTTTCATTTACATGCATAGTATAAAGTAAAATTTAGTTTGAGCCTATGTGCACATAGCTATATTGGGTGTGAACAGATCATGTAAGTGTATATGCATAATGTATGTTAGACACACACACACACACACACACACACACACATTCAATCAACAGTAACAGAGGAGAGATCCTATGTTCCACATTATTGAAGTTACTCCATGAGATCTGGGCCAGTGCTGCTCTAACTGCAATCCACAGACAGGTGCCTGTTGGCACACTGTTCGTTACTTGTTTGTGATAAGCATAGCTGTTGAGAGTAAGCATTTAGACATATACAGTAATTTGACACTGATAAGACATCTAAGTGCATGCTCGTATTTCCAACACTTCATTCTTTACTATATTCCACGCTATGTATTGATGCATGATAGATTGGAAACTTGAAGAACAAAACCCCAGAAGACAACAAGCTGGCCCTGTGCAGATGATCTGGGAAGCTCGCCAGGACAGACACACATCGTAGCCACTCCTGGGCTTCCACGTGCTAAGCTTTATTCAGAGCTGGACAAGACGGTTATGCAAAGTTGCTAAACAACAGTGCAAACACAATCATGAAAAATATTGTCATCAGGCAGTCATAAATGGCCCAGTGCCTCACCAGTGGCTGAGACAGCACTTGCCACAGATGCCCCCAGGACGAGGTCACCAGGCGGCAGTCATCAGCAGGGTCTTCCTTAAGCAGGTGGATTTGTTTTGCTTTCTCCTGCATCCTGGGCCTCCTGTCAGGGCCTGCTCTGTCCCTTCTCACTTGGCAGCCTTATGGGTTAATCTCCTGGTGAGCGAGGGCCTGTGGATGAAGCTGGATGGAGTTACACGGCAGACTGCAACAGGCAGGCATAAATATTCCGTTCCGTTATCCTGACGGGCTTTGATGTCAGCATAAAACATGTCAGATTACACGGGATGTCATGTCATGTGTCAAATCAGAGTTAGGGCTCCGTCTTGACACTTTAATTAGTGGGGGTGGAGAGAAAGGGTATATTATTTTTCTATTTCAAGGCAAAGACACTAACTCCCACTGAGAACTGTTTGGTTATATCCAAACCTGAAAGTAGCCTTCTCTGCTTTTTAAAACCCAGCCTGTACCTCCTAGGATAATGGCTGCAGTGTCAACTAATGAAAGGAGCCATGGGCCAGGAGGTATAAAGCCCTATTAAACTCTAATCCACAGGGAACAACTTGCGCAAGCTAGCCAAGCCCCAGAGTGCCCTCATCTTTCTGCAATGTAAATGTGTCTTAATTGTCATCTTTGCAGATTAAATAGCATTGAAAGAGTAGTTACTGATGCTTTTATGAATCTCACAGAGTATACTAGTTGGGATGGTCCCTGTGACTTGGTTTGATTGCAGTGAGTGATGCTGTGGAGATGGGCAGAATCAAAGCCGGGTGGGGAGGTGGTGTGCTTGGAGACTCTGCTGTCAAGAGCCCTTGGTCCACTTATCAGCAGTTTGCCGCACACCTTGTTTTGCTTGGCCTCCCCATGAGAAGGTATGAGTGTTGGGGTTCAAAGATACATTCCACCCGGAAAAGTGTCTAGGCATGACCAAAGCCCTCTAACATTTATGAGTGTGGCTCGAGAAACAAGAAAACTGTGCTTTGCTCTCTGCTCCCGGAAGAAGGGCGTCCAACCTAATACTGAGTGAAGTCTCCGAGGGTCAATAAGCTGCATTCATTTTGACATCTAGACTCCTGTGTAATTAAGACCTCAGGTCTGGCTCTTGCTTTATCAGTGTGTGTCGATTCTCATTTACATAAGACTTTGGTTTTTCCCACATCTCTGCACAGACACTGCCAAAAAAAAAAACACTATTAACAATGAAAGGGCTGAGGATAGAGTTACAGCCCATGGTGTCTCTAATCCCTGCTTAACATATCCCTTAAAAAGAACATTGCCCCATTCGGAAATGAAACGCAGAGCATTTCGATGTTCTGTATGGAAGGGGAAGGGAGGGAGGTTTTCCATGGCTTTATTTTGAGCTTGGAAAACATCCGATTTCACGCCCCTTATCCAACTGTGAAGCAGAATCCACTGCATAATCAGAGGGTGGGTTTTTTATCTCTCTCTTAGAAAACAGGGCTGAAGTTCGCCTCCCCTCCCTGGAGCATGTGCTAAAACCCAGGCTGGCCTAAGGTCCCCTAGGTGTGCTCATCTAATCTTGTTTATTCAGACTGGGGAGCATGGGGAGTAACTGGATCTTACAAAGGAGGAAAGTGACTTCTGGCTGATGGAAACTGTCCTTCCCTCCCTTTCTCCAGGGCAAGAGTGATGGGGACCCAACCCTTTGGATGCCTCTTCTTCCAGTCTTAATGGCTCCAGGCAGATGGGTTTATTTTTGCAACTCAAATGAGAAAAACCATATCCAAGAAAAGTTAGGGAGCTTTCACAAGACCACACATGGAGTTCATTTAGGACCTGGGGATAGGTCTTCATTTTCCATTTTCACATTGAAAAAATCTGCTCATCTGTAAAACTGGGCATGGTGAAAAAAGACCAATAAAAAGGCACAGAGAAAGGAGATCCCAGAGTTTATATAACAGGAGTCGAGACCCTAAGGTATGTTTTAAGAAGAAAGAAGTAGAAAGTCATCATGAAATGATTGAAGCCAGCCCAACATCAGTGCCTGCAGTACCAGCTACTAGGGAGGCCAAATGAGGCAAGAGGATGGCTTGAGCTCAGGAGTTTGAGCCCAGTCTAGGCAACATAGTGATACCTATTCTCAAAAAAAAAAAAAAAAAAAAAACCTTCCTTTCAAGGAGTCACCTATTCTTTCTCTGTCAATTAGTATTGTGTGATCATGGACAAGTTAATACAACTCTCTGGGCCTCTGACATCTCATCTTGGAAATAGATAATTATGGTGCTCATCTTATAGGGTTGCTGTGAAAATTAAATGGTATAATTCTTATAAAGCACTTAGCAGAATGATTGACATAAAGTTAGCCTTCAACTAATGTTGCTTGGTTATAATACTATTGTTAATATTGTTATTCATTAAGATGGCTGTCCCCTTCTAAATGAGACAAAAACAGTAATTGACTCCACTACTGTCAGTTTTTCCCTGAGAGTGTATCCTCAATCCTGGAAGTCCTCCACAGTTCTAAAAAGCATCCAGGATCTCTATCAGTGTTTCTCAAACTTGGCTCACATAAGAATCATCCCAGGCCAGGTTCAGTAGTGCATGCATGTAATCCCAACATCTCCAGAGGCTGGACAGGAGGATCACAAGTTTGAGCCCAGCCTCCACAACTTAGCAAGGCCCTAAGCAACTTAGCAAGACCTACACCAAAGTGAAAAATAGAAGGACTGGGGATGTGGCTCAGTGGTTAAGTGCCACTGGGTTCAATCTCCAGCACCAAAAGGAAAAAAAGAATCATCTCAGAGAACTTTAAACAATACTGTTGCTTGGGCCCAATGGACAGAGATTTTGATTTAATTTTATTCAGAGTCCAGCTGGGAATGAAGAGTTTTAAAAGTTCTGCAGGTAAAGCCAAGTGCACGCCTGTCATCCCAGTGACAGGGGAGGCTGAGGCAGAAGGATCGCAAATTTAAAGCCAGCCTCAGCAAAAGTGAAGCGCTAAGCAACTCAGTGAGACCCTATCAATAAATAAAATACAAAATAGGGCTGGGGATGTGACTCAGTGGGCGAGTGCCCCTAAGTTCAATCCCTGGTACCAAAAAAAAAAAAGAAAGAAAGAAAGAAAGAAAGAAAAAGTTCACCAGGTGATTCCAATGTTAAGATCCACCAAACTGGTGGAAGGCCTTCTTAATTTTGATATTGACTAAAGACCTAAATTATGAATGTTTGATAAGCTATTGGTTCCCAACTGCAGTGTTTACCACTGCTGTTGTGGGAGATCATATTACATGGTTTAGATTATTTATATTTTAATAATTTTGCAACTATTTTATTTAATGTGTATTAGAAAATAATATAACTGACATATCAACTCTGATTTCACGGGTGATATTGTTAAGGTTGAAATTTCTTTAATACAGCATGGAAAAGAGTATATTTAAATTAGATGTAAATAAAATGTCAAATTAATATTTACACATTTATGGTAGGCACATAAATGTCTGAGGCTTGAAAATGTATATGAACCAAAAATGTTTATAAATGTTCTGAGAATTTGTGATTGTTTTAGCAAATAAAATAATTTCTTCATCAACCAACTGTAAAAGTTTAGGATTTAAAAAAAAAACAAAGATAGATTTATGAAGTGCAATGAAAATTCAAAGGAATCTAGGAACACAATAAATAGCCTTGGTTTCCAGTAACTTTTGTCAACAGAGATAAAAACTACTGCATGAGTACTCAGAGCTATGATTATAATTGCTGTGTGTCTGTTGACACGGTTAATGACAATGGCACTTCCATGATGCTTTATCCATTGACAAAGCACTTTCACTTGTGGTATTTCATTGGGCACTGGATTATTAACTCCTTATCACAAATGGGGAGACTGAGGCTCAGAGGGGCTGATTAAGTGGCCTGTCTCATGTTACATGCTGTGCCATGGTGGTGCAGGACTGGAACCACATCGTCTCAATCCAAGTTGGGGCTCTCTGTTTTCTACCACTCTTGCAAAGTTGTCCATGCTGCCTTCTTTCTCTTCCACATTAAATTACAAAATCCTTCAAGGGCACCTCTAACTGTGTGACAAAGGAAAACCACTTAATCACCTCCTCACAAGTCTTTTCATTTATATTTTTGACCAACTTCAATTTTTCCTGGAGGCAGCATCCCAAATCATCATGCATGTCAATCAATCTTGATACTCCTTACTTAAACCCCTGCAAGGCTGAACACCTTGCCTCAGGTAAATCCTCAGCCCTGCCCTGCCTGGCCTGTCTTCATCCCCGCTGCTCTGTCCTGGCTCACTGGGCCCTAGCTGCATCTCCTCTGCATCTCACAGCCAGGCCAGTCCCTTATCACTTCTGAGAATATGTTCCTTGCAACCAATGTGCATTTCCTCTCTTCTCTGCCAAGAAAACCTGGCTTCAGTGTTTTCTCTAAAGACTGCAGTTCCTTGCCCCCCTCACTGGATGAGACCATCCTCATTACTCTTTCATGCAACTGGCAGATCTTTCCTTCATAGCTCTTGCTTTGATGTGGAATTTTTATTGTTATGATGATGTTTCAGGGCTCCCAGAAAGTATGCTGTAGCAGTGCAGAGGTAGAAGCACTCTGTATTTTTTTCTGACATTCTAGTCCTAGACCCTAGCACAGGGCTTAGCACATAGTATCTACTCAACAAATATTTGAATTAATGAGCAGAATAGAATAGGCTGAGCGGTAACTTACTCTCCCTGAGGACAGGATGCTGTTTTTACTGTCTACGCTGATTGCAAGTGAGGAGGTATCAGGTGCTTGCCAGAACTTCAAGGCTGATCAGAGCACCTGCAGCTCTGTTTTCCTGAACTCTGTGCCTCCATCTGACCAGTGCTACTAATACCACTGCGGACAGGAAATGTGAATCTGTCCATGGCTTTCACTGCTCTTTAAGAGGGCGCACATCTAGTTAAACCAGGGATAGAATGCTTGCTCCACCTGTCCATGGCTCCCCCAGAAGTTTCTGAGTTGGCATACAGGAACCCCGAGTTCGCAATTTTATTTTATTTTTAAAATATTTTTATTTTATTTATTTATTTTTATGTGGTGTTGAGGATCGAACCCAGGGCCTTGTGCATGCCAGGCAAGCACTATACCACTGAGCCACAACTCCAGCCCCTGGGTTCGCAATTTTAAAACCATGTATCTGGTAGATAAATACAGCACCAGAAATTGAAAATCTGTGTTCTGTTTCCAGCAATGCCACTTTCTACTTCTGAGCCATTAAGTTGCTTTTATTGGCCAAACTTCCATTCCTCACCATTAGAACAGGTATACTATTGTGCATTTTGTACTGAACTCCTTGGATTGTTTTGTAGATAAAATAAGATAAAAATGAAAATATTCTGAATAGATAGAAACACTTCAAATTATTATTTGAGTCTGCCTTACACAGATGTGATTTCTTCTCCTTAAGGACTTTTAAATGAAAGATGATGCTCTGATTTCCATAGACACAAAGATGTCCCAAAGACATATGCAGGAACAAATGTATTATTCATTGGCACTCTGGATATAGGAGGTTGGTCAGAAATGGGGTTTCATAAGAGATCTCTGCCTGTGGATCAGGAGACGAGTTTGGCAGCCATGTACTCTTGGTGCACTTTGATAGGTCTCGTGACCTCTTCTTGTCTCTGTGGCCCTGTTTGGAAACTGGAGGAGGTGTGAAGTGAAGATATGATGATGATAGTTTGGAAGAGCACGTGAAAATTGGACTATGAAAAACCTTTGGAAAGAGTAAAGTGACCTAGCAATGCAAGGCATTTGTATTATTCAAGTTCTGGGGTTCTTAACCAAGGGCCAGTGGAGATGTGTGGGGAAAGGCTGCCCAGAATAGCCAGGGAGTGTCAAGAAGGACTTGAACAATGATGGGCAAGGGAGGTCTAGTTAGAGATCCAGAGCTGCAGGCCGGGGCACAGCTCAGGTGCAGGCTGATTTCCAAGGGGCTGCCAGGCCCAGCCAAGATGGTGGCTCCTTTTCTAGAAGCTCCTCAAAGCTCCACGTTACAGAGTAGAGAGCAGTGTCCAGGTGGGCAGAATGTGTTAAAATGATCCAGTACACTCAAGGATATTTACTTTTGATTAGAATATAAAGATTAACTGGATTAATGGAGCCTAATGGATGGAGAATGTGCAGACACTAATTGTCCCTAAATTACAGTGGATTCCATTGGAATTATGAATTCTTCTCCACAAACCCAACCACCGCCCTCCTTCACTCCCTCCCTTCCTTCCCACACGATGCTAAAATGAATGTGTCATTGTAACTGAGATGAAAGGCTTTGAAATTTATTTTCCACTTCCTTCCAAGATTTCTTGTTTGCAAAATACAGGAGGATCTAGGTTACTAATCTAATTTCAGTTTATTTAAAAAAAAAATGTATTATAGGGATTCAGGTTTCTGGAAGACTTTTCCAAACCCTCAATTCCTTGCTTGGTTTCTCTACCACACCAGTGACTTAAATTAGTGGTTCTCAGAGTTGATTGTGTGTCACAATCACCAGGAGATCCTGTTAAGTCAGATTGCTGAGCCCACCCCAGAGTCTCCTCAGAGTAGGTCTCCATAGGGGTCCCAAAATTTGCATTTCTAATGAGTAACAGTAAAGCCAGTGCTTAGGGTCCCAGGGCCAGCTACAGAGCCCCACTTTGAGAAGCATTGATCTAGGAAAACAATCGGGTATTTTAAAGAACCTAGTTATAGGAAAGATAGAGCAAACCTCAAAGTCCTATGGCTGTGTCTCTATGGAGAATGAGGTTTAATCACTTAGAACTGCAAAATTATTTATTTCCTAAGTCAACTATGCATATATTACCTTGGATTTTATAAAGCATACAGATAGCTTATGTGATCAATGGACTTTGCTATTGCATAGGAAATGCAAAGGAGTTTGGAACTGGGATGGATTTTTCTGGAAGATCTCACATTCCTTCATCATTTCATTGCACCCCTTTCTTACCTGTTGATTACTGTCAAGTAACTTTGCACAACTTCCCAACCATCAAACCTCCAGACCCCCAAAAGTCCTCTTTGCTTTGAGGCTACCCAGAGGTATCTAAACCTGCTCCATTTTTATTTACAAATCACCTCTATAAATGGCTGGGTCAGGCTTGGACTGATTTATCTAATGTTTCCCAAACTTTGCAAAGCACTGGATAATGAGTTAAGAGTCTTTGGCTTTTAATTCTGGCCTTGCCTCTGACTTACCATGTGATTCTGGGAAAAAAAAAAAAACAACCTACTTCCACTTCTGGGTAGGATTTTACCATCAATTAAAGAAGAGAGTTCAGCTAGCTTAGTGGTTATTCCCCTTTTGGGAAAAATGAAAATAAAAGGTATGGATTCATTCCCTGAAAAAATGCACATGTATCCTAAATGCAAAATGTTGCTTACAACTTTTAGACTGCCTAAATAATAATGTGGTGATAATAAGCATAACAATAGCTGGCATTTATCAAGTGCCAGCCTCACTTTATGCCAGGCACTGCAGAAAGCACTTTAGGTGTGTTACCATAGTTAATCCTGGCAACATCTCTATTAGACTTATCAGATTGAAATTCACAGTTTTTAAATGGGAAAACCCTGGCAGAGAAAGAGGAAAGAATTCGTCTCCATCCACCCAGTTAGTCAGCAGCACAATAGTATTCAAGACAGCCTGCACATTCCTGAAGCAGATGAATTGTACCTTGAGTGCAATGACCCTAAGTTATAAGTGAACCATGTTCTAAGTGGCATTACAAGTTCCCCAGTAGTTTAGAATTCACAGATTATTTTTTTCCTCAAGTACTAACTACCCAACACTAGAGAAATGATCCATGTGTCTGTCTCAGAGGTGGTCACAAAACTTAGAATTTAAAGCATTTGGGGGGATCAAACTGAGAAAAGCAAGCCTCCGTAGGGCCACACTTCCCTCCTTTGTATCTTCAAGGTGAACACTTTCTTATCATAGTTTCTGACCAGAGGCAGCTTCCTTTAAAGGGAAGGGGAAATAGCCCAGCTCAGCTTTGGCGGTCAGTAATGCGTTGAGATAAAGAGCAGCTCCTTAATGAAAACCACTCTGCCTCCTGCCAGCAGAGGAGATTCTTAGTGCATTGCAAGTCCTCCAACACCTCTCCCCACACCAATGGCTTTGCATAAATGTACCAGGAGATCTTTGAACCACTAATGCTTCAGGGGCTGTTTAGGTTTGGAGTCAAACTGTTTAATATAACTCTCCTCCAAGTCTGGCTCTATTGAAAGGTCTCAGGAAACAAGGCAGAGGCAATGTATAAAAAGCAGAACTGCCATGGCCTATCTAGGAGGCCTGTGCTGGCCTCCTGTTTATACAAGCAAATTGGACCAGGCTGATTACACTAAGGAGGGGAAGGAGGAGCGGAATGGCATGGGGGTCATGGTGGGGAGCGAAGTGAAAAGGGATCAGATTAGAGGTGCCTTGGGTCAGAGCTCAGCAAGTCACTTGCTGAGGAAAGGGGAGGCATTGACCGGCTTCATAAAACAGATCACACACCTCAGTGAAAACTGCACCATGCCAGGGAAGAGCAGGGCAGACTTCTGCATGTCCCTGGGGAAATGAGTGCCATTTGATTTAAATACTTGTTTAAACACATAAGCTAAATTAGGCAGGGTCTTTTCAGAAAGCAGATGACCATGAGCATCCAGAACTGTTACCTCGAGAGCCAGTCTTTCTTCTGTCTAAAGCTGTTCATGCTTGCTCTCACAGAGCTCCATGGGAGAAGGATATAGAAGTAATAAGAATAGTTGGGAGACACGGGGGCAGGAAAGATGGTGGAATGAGATGGATATCATTACATTAGATACAGGTATGACTGCGCATATGGTGCAACTCTACATCCCATATAGCCAGAGAAGTGAAAAAGTTATGCTCTATTTATGCACAATGAGTTGAAATGCATTCTGCTGTCATGCATGCTAATTAGAACAAATTAAAAATGAATAGTGGCCACTTCCTGAATGCCCCTGGTGTGTGCAGAGCTTTGTGCTTTACCTCTCCTATCGTTATTAACTTGACCATCAGATGGGAAAACTGAAGCTCAGGGCGGATGAATGACTTGTTCAATATCACGGCATCTGAGATGGGAACATCAGTTACTTCCTCCTCTTAACCACCATCCTGTCTGTCTACCCACGTGGGCATGATCCACTGTCATTAAAGTTTAGCTCATCGACTCCCAGAGTTCTTGACTTGGCTGTTTTGTGCATACAGTCTTCCCCTTGTTTCTACTTCAAGCCCCTTGAAGCAGGAAACATGGGGTCCTCTAATTTTGCTTCACACCATTGCATTATGTATGGTATAGGCTTGATCTCTATCCTTTATTCTTTGTTTTGGGAGCATTGGGCACTGAAACCAAAGCCTCGTGCACACTAGGCAATCTATCTTTTGTCTTTGAGCAGTTAATCTAAAAGTAGTGTTAGGGTTTGATGTTTTTGTTTTCTGATCACAGTATTCATAGCAGCTCATTGCACAAAATACTGGTTTACACACCAAAATCATATAAAGGTAGGAAGGAGAAATCATCAGAGGTAAGAGTCGTTAACATTTAGGTATATGTGTGACTCTCTTTTCCTCATATGCACACACAGAGAGACATACTTTAAATAGGACTATGCTCTCGGTATTGTTTTGTAGCCTGACTTTTACTAGCAGTATCGGGTGAGCATCTGTCTAGGTCAGTGACTGTAGGTCTGCAGCAGTGTGTGCATTGTAATCCTGTTGAGTGTTCCATTGTATGTTGTCTCATCATTTTCTTAATCCTAAGTTTATGGACTTGGGTGGTCCCTGATATTTTCTTGTTTCTACAAAGATTCGGCAAATATTTCTATACTTACAACTTGATGCTTGTCTTTCAGTCCCTGTTCTTGACCCAACTTCTTGGAAATTTCACATCCACAACATTTGGTCAGATGGCAGTGCTTCTAGAAGTGGTAAAACACATTCTTGACTTGTTTTTGGATGCCTCAGAGATTTATATAATTCATTTTTAATATAAAAATTAGGCTGTGGCCTCTCCCTTAGAACAGAAGGGAGACGCACATGCTCATTTCTGATTCAGTTCATCAGAATACTCCTCCCCTGTTCACATAATCTCCCAGGGAGTCACCACTCCATTCACTTCCATAAATGCCCTGACTATGAAATTGCTATGGACAGCTAGTAAGCCTGGGGTCAAAGGTTAATGAATGAAGCAAGAGCTGGGGAGAAGAGGCAGGCTGGTGGTTTGGGGGATGGGGGATAAGCACTCTTCTTTTTAGCTCATGGGCTCAAGTGTATTCTGGGGAGTCAGATGGCTATAGCTCTGCTAGGACCAAGTCAGTTCCATACGTGTAACTGGGGGAGCGTCCAGTCTGGTTTTGATGGATAATACAAAGCACAGACCCCAGGATTCCTACTTATTATTTTCCATCAGCCAAATGAAGACAATTTTTAGATTTAGATTAGTTTTTTTGATGAACTGTCACCATGGTGATGGAATTGGAAATTCTTTTTCTGACAACATTGCTGTTGAACCATTTGTTTAATTATTTGCATACTGTGACTCTAGGAGGCCCCTGAGCTGTAGGCTTCTCCCTCTGTCAAGAAAAGGGTTGATCTCAGTCCCCTCTGGGATTTCTCACAACAGAGCTGCCCAAGTTCCCTGTGTGCCCAGTCTCCACTAGGTACTGAATGAGGCTCCTAAATTCCCACAGTCCACCCCACAAGAGGAACCCATGAGAGAACAAGAGCAAAGAAAATATAGGAGTGCAAAGAATATGCTATCTGTTCCAGGGAAATGGTTTTGAGCTTCTCTCCCTTTTCTCTGGACCCAGTTGATTAGTTTTCTTATACATTCCGTCTCCAGAATCCCCCACAGAATGGGCATGTTGGAAAGAGGTTCTCAGTTCATACGACTTTCTGGAAGGAGCCGGGAACTCGGGAGTCCATATTGCTTTTTCTATTATGGCTGTTATGGGGCTGAAGGAATCACTTCTGAATTCACCCCTCCACTTTTTGTTTTTTCAGTACTTAGGATGGAACTCAGGGCCTCACTCACTCAACCTACCACTGAGCCACATCCCCAGCCCTTTTAAATATTTTATTTAGAGACAGGGTCTTACTGAGTTGCTTAGAGCCTTGCTAAGTTGCTGAGGCTGGCTTTAAACTCGTGAGCCTCCTTCCTCAGCCTCTCAAGCTGCTAGGATTACAGGTGAGCACCACAGCATGGGGCCTCTGTTCCCTCTTTTGAGTAATAGTTTCTTTAAGATTCCAGATAGAGTCAAGATAATTTTTTTAAATTTCTCTTTTAACCCTGCAACTCATTCCTGAACCATATCCAGAAGAATTCCTTCTAACATCCTTCTGTGATTCTGGTCCAACTTATTAGCAATAGAGAATAGACTGCTTCCAGAAACTTCCAACATTTACCCTGACCCACACTGCCATTCAGCCATTAAAATAATGCAGGGTGTTTTGATGAGTACTACCTTAGTTTTACAAATTGTTTTCTGCTTTGGGAGGCTTGGAAGTGCCTGGAGACTTGGGGAATCACGAGGCTCTCTAAACCCACAGCCCTGTGCAGATTCTGAATGCCTGGGTAGGAACTACTTCAAGGGAGACCCTGCCTTGAGATTGCAACTTTTCTTCTTATCATCTTTAATTATTCTGACTCATTTCCCCCATCATTCTGTACTCTTCTTTAAAGACAAGCAAGAGATTGGTTGATTCTGGTTGTTCTCAGTTTGCTTCTGGAGGATGTGGTGCCTGCGACAGCTTGGGCAAGGCACAGAGCCCATTATTGTTGTTCTTGGTTAAAAAAAAAAAAAAAAAAACCTACCACTACTCTCCCAAATTATCTCAAGCACAGTGCTACTTTAAACTTATCAGTATTCTCCCTTTTAGCCCAAGAAATATAGACAAGTGTAACTTTGGTTCTAGAACAGTCCTCTTTTATATTTTTATTTGCTTGGTATTTAGACATTAATTAATTAAATTTAAACAAGAATTTAAAATAGAACAAATCGTAGCTTCATTAACTCAAAAAGGAATAGTGCCCTGCCATTTTCCAAAATGTCACCTCATTTCATTTTGAATTTATTTTCTTAAATATGCAAGCTCATTGAATCAGGAATATCCCTGGAAATACCCCTTCCTTGCATTGAGCTGTTATTTTCCAAACATAAAATTCATTTATTTTCTCAAAAATTCATTAGCTGGGGTCCCCCTCCAAGGTGGAAAGCCTTGCAAGGAAATTAATTCTTAAAGGAGAAGTTTCTGCAGAAAATTCTCCCATGTGACTGGCAGAGTTATCTAGGAAATATCTCCTCAAATGCATGATAGAAGTCAAGGAACTCACCAAAAATGTGAATATTTATCAGGGAGCTATCCAGAACATGCAGCCAATCATCATTAGATCCTCTGGTGTTCATTGTAATAAAATTAATCTTCATGAATTCATTAATTATTAATATTTCATTCAAATGCAATTCCATTGAAATTGCATTGTGATTTAGCAATTAATTTACATACCAAGATTGAGAAGCATTCCCTTGTTCCTCCAAGGGACAACTTCTCCCTTGCCTCACAGTAAGCTGAGAAGATGTAATTGTCTGAAATATGCCCGAGAAAGAAAAGAAAATATCTAAGCAACACATGCTGAAGCAGGGAGATATATTTCTAGGCTCATGTCATATAAAAAGCAGAAAATTTTTAGCATTTCATAATGAGGAAAAGCATACACACACTTCCAGTGTTCAATATAGCTCCTGACATAAGCAGTCAGTGGAATTTTAAGTTCCTGATTTCTGTTCATCATTCTAGTGAGCTCTTAAACAAGAGTGTTTGTATAGAAATTCTGAAATAGCATTATAGGCCAGAGGACCAAGCCCTCCACCCTTCTGCTCTCTGGGAGGGGACACATGTAGAGGGAGCCTGGTGAGTGCTCATGGAGTTGTCCCCTCCTTGGACCAGAGCTCACAGGGCTGAATGTAGGATGAACTTTCTCACTGAGTAAGCAGATGAGGGTACATGAGGCCCTTTTAAGTTTTATATACAAGCTTCAGCAGTACATGTACTAAGACTGAAATGACACAGAACAGATTAGCATGGCCCCTACACAAGGAGGACACACAAATTTGTGAAGTGTTCCCTACTTTTTAAGGGAAAAATTTATTTTTATTTTCTTCTCCAAACCCCTATCATTTATAAATGCTGTAGAATTCCTATTAATTTTCAATAATGAAAGGAGCTCTACAAATAGACTAATTATTGAGAAGCTTTGGTTTGTGAAAATGTGTGCACATCCTTAAAAGTGCTAAGGTTTAGATGGTTCACCACCTCTGAGGGAAATGCATGACCTCAGAACTCTGATGGGGACCCTCCAAAGGCCAACTCTGTCCAGGATTTGCCACTGCACCTATGCACAAAGGACTGGCATGCTGCATCCCTCAGTCAAGAAGAGGAAGAAGAAAAAAAAGTTTTCAAATAAAACTTGGAATCATTCCCAAACTAAGGATGTTTACATGGATCATCTTGATCACATGAGAAACAAATGTTCCTTTTGATCTGAGCAACCCCATTTATTAAAGCATTGTAGAAAAGAATAAACTCCTGTCAACATCAACCACAATTTATATTTCAAAGGGAAAACAAACCAGGCTTCTCTTTCTGGGTTAGGAAGACTTGTGATGTGCTGACCAGGAGTCAGTATCTGTTGGTGGTTTGCATGGGTCCCCAGAACTGCCCTTTTACACACTCAAGGGGCCTGTCACAACAGGGACCACTGCTTTCAGCATGGTGTCACTATCCAGGCTCAGCAGCAACTCAGTATCTACAGATCTACAGATGTGAACTGTGAATAATCCACCTTTCAATCAATCCTCTCACAGGCCAACTTCAAAGAACAAAGATGCAGGACTATAGCTAATAACTCCCCTGAAAGTCACTGAAGTCAGGAGCATATTTACAATGAGAAATAAAAACAAACAAAACTATCCTGACACACACTTACCAAAAGAGTAATGCAAGTGTGGTTAGCTTGGAATCCGGCCCTGGGAGATAAGATGTGGTCGGTCAATGCAGAGACTGGCCATGGAGTTGCAGGTATGGTCAGCTTGGAGACTGGACTTAGGGTTGAGGGGTTGCTGATGAACATAGCCAACATTGCTTCTAGGGCACAGGAAGCTCACTGCTGTCTGTTTGGAAGATGATTAGAACCTGCCCAGTTGCCCATGCCAGGCACTGTTGTATGCTCACCAGGACATCCAGACACTACTCCACTGGGGTTCACAGTGGCCACCCTGATAAGTGCCACTGTGGCCTGCTTGATTCACCTTCCACCAAGAAATACACCCAAAGTCAACAGCCACATATTGGCCATCACACACCCTGGCTACTGCCTGAATCCACTTGGAGAGCTTCTGGTTTCCCCTGTGTTACTCCCTTGTTTCTGAATATTTTTTTTAAAAAATAATAATTGGCCTAAAGAATGTTCATGGTATACTGCAAGCTTTAAGGGCTTGGATGCAGTCCACAGAGCCTGGAGTCTGGGTTTTGCAGGGCCTGGATGACCTGCCCCAACATACTGCATGTTCTGAAAGATATTTCCATACTAGAGGCTGCATAAGTGGCCTCTAAGCTCATTGTTCCTGGACACATCAGTTACACTGTTCCCACATTAGAGAAAAAAGCAGGTCTTAGAGCATAAGCAACTTAGGAGTTTTATTACTAAGTGCAGATCTTTAGTTACAAACTCTATTTGATTTCAAAATTCTTACCTTACATGGTTTCAGCAGAGCCTATGTATCCCAGCAACCCTCTGTCGGGTGGAGATCTGCACAGGCTTGCTCTGGTCTGCTTGTAGGATGTCCAGAGGTTAGTAAGAGCAAACATTTTCTTCATGGCACTGGGGTCTAGTTTTCTTCCCTGGTTTCCTGGGGTTAGACCACAAGGAGAGAAGGAGTAGCAACTGTGTTCATCCTCCCTGAACATGCCAGGCCAACCCGTGCCTGGATGTTAACCTATAGGAGCACTTACCCACAAATCCAAGATGCATTTTCTTTAATAATATGATAAAAAAATAAATCATTACAAAAGGTAAATAAGTGTATATATGTGAAAAATACTTCTGAGACCAAACTACCAGGTTACTAGTGTATATAACACTTTTGTATTTTTTTTAATTAAATGTGACATTTTCCAAAGAAAATGGTTCTGTGACTAGAAAGCAATCTAAAATTTCAAAATAACACTTTTAGTTCTTCAGATGAAGAGTTATTTTGTTGTTTCATAGCTTTTTACAAAAGGACCAAAGATTTACTTTGTTTTGGATCTGTGGTCATGTCACTGTATTGTGTCTGGGTCCCGGGTGAAGCAGAACATCATGGTGCAAAGCAATCAGCTCCAGGTGGCCAGGAAGCACAGAGAGCTAACTTCTGTTGCAAAGCTCTTTCCTAATCAATAGAATGTGAACTCATCACTGGATGAATCCTGCCAGGTCGGCCCTCACCAGCCTGTCACCTCCCAGAGGCCAACCTCTATGCTGACCGTGAAACTGGTGTTTGGCTGCCAGGACACTAACTGTTTTAGTATTTTATGTTAGCTGTGTTGGGCTTCCCAAGTTTAAAAAACTCAATAATTTCTCACAGTATGTGGTATACACCCCAAAGTTTATAGTAATACTAGGATTATATAAAGAAGTATTGATATGATGTGTGTGTGTGATCGTGGCCAGACAACTGCTGTCCACGGAGCATTGAGATGTATTTATTAAGGTAAGTAAACAAGTCCAGGACTGGGAAGGTGGCATGTTGGCAGGAGCTCCTCCTCATCTTCCCTGCTCTCTGCCCATGGCCTCATTTTCTTTGTGAGGCTTGGCCATGGCCCGTCATGGGCAAGAGGCCCAGTCTGGAGTCAGGACTGAGTCTGGCTCCATGTACTCTGTCTATTTACACATGGGATCAAAAGAAGGCTCTTCCTTTTTAAATTCTAGTGTTCCTTGCTTTTTAAAGAACTAGGAAGTGAAGAAAGAGATGGAAATGCACACAATCCAGTCATTGGGGCCCCAGGTCCCCACTGTGCCAGACTCCCAAGGTAGCAGCAACCCAATCCCACTGGGAATCTCCCAGTTGCTGTGAAATCTTCCTGTGCTTACTGTTTCCAGATCATCAAGGTGTCTGGGAAGCTGTGATATGAAGGTTCACCAGTGCTCAGTGGTCTCCCCAGAGAACGCCCCCCCCCCTTGTCACACCTTCCTATGTGTTTGGCTTCAGCTGTCCACAGGCCATAACTGCTGCCCCACTTTCTGCTCATTCCTTCAGAAACCATTTGCTCAGAGACCATTAATCATAACCACAAGCAATTGTATATGTAGGCTCAGTACTGTCCATGGTTTCAGGCCTTCACGTGGGCCTGAGAACCTATCCCCTGAGAATTATGAAGAATCTCCATAAGTGGCACATTTTGGGGTTATGTATTTTTGTATATTTTGTCAATATCTGGCTTTCTATCCAACACTTGTATTTAAGGTAGTGGTTTATAGTTCAGTGCTGAAGTTTGCTGTATTATTTTGTTTTCTTATTACTTCTCATTCTTTTTTTAAAAGAGAGAGAGAGAATTATATATATATATATATATATAAAAATTTATATATATATATATATAATTTTTATATATATATATAATTTTTTATATATATATAAGTTTTCAGTGGACACAACATCTTTGTTTGTATGTGTTGCTGAGAATCTAACTCGAGTTGCACACATGCCAGGCAAGTGTGTTGCCGCTTGAGCCACATCCCCAGCCCTTATTACTTCTCATTCTTTTTTTCTCTTTTTCACATTTGTACTTTACCTTACATCTTTGCCTTCCTGTGTATTACTTGAGCATTCATTTCTATTTATTCAGTTTCTGTGAGTTCACCTTTCTGTTCAACATTCCTGGTGAGTCTGCCTTCTACTGCATGGTCCACTCAGTAAGCACTCACCCACCAAGGCATGTGCCAGCACAAGGCGAGACAGCTCACACATGGGATGCAGCACAGCTACTGGCTCCACAGAAGCCCCAAGAGAATGACCCTGTCTCCTGTCACCTGAGTTCAGCCATGGCCAACTCTGCACTCTGGGCACCTAAGCATGATTTCCACTGCTGCCCCGTGTGGAACTCTTTTTTGCTGTTACCCTGCTCTTGTTGTATCCTGGACACCTCCTGTGGGCCTGGCTGATGGTGGAACCTGTCTACATCTTTCAGCTTCATAAGAAATGGCCTGCTTAGGATTGCCATGCAGGTCCTGTCCTACTTTGTGGTTGGTGGTCCCAGTGCCTGGAGTCTTTTCCCTGATTTATTTTTTGGTGCTGCAGGGGTTCATGTGGTCAGGCCCTGGGTTGTCTTACCAATGCAGGAGCACACTGCAGGAAGGGGCTCTGAGAGTCTCTATGCTGGGATAAGTCCTCCCACCATGAAGGTGGTACATTGACCTGGAAGTCAGCAGATCCTGGCCAATCCTGCTGCCATCTAGATGCCTCAGGCCCTAGAGTTCTTGAAATACCTGGATGAACACTGGTGCCAACAATGAAGGAAATGAGGAGGCTTGGTTAGTGTGGCATGTGCACATGTGGTCTGGGTGCTTGTCATCTCTGTGCATGCACGCGTGTGCACCCACCCTGTGTCTTTGTGTCTGTGTGTCTTTGTTGTTATCCTGAGGAGGCCCAGCTAGTGTGGCATGCGCACATGTGGTCCAGGTGCTTGTCATCTCTGTGCATGCACGCATGTGCACCCACCCTGTGTCTTTGTGTCTGTGTGTCTTTGTTGTTATCCTGCATCTTGCTTTTATGCTTACATGTGCACATGTGGGCAGGACTTTGTGGTGGCTGTGTCTCTCTCTCCATGTGTTTGTAATACCTTGTGTTGTGCCCCCCAGCAAGGACTTCCTTTAAGTCGACTTCCTCTCTGTGTCCACTGTGGCATCCAGTAACCCTCTAGTCCCTGGGACTCCACCCTTCACACAGTGCTCATAAGCTCCAGGATACATCCAGACAAGTGCTTTGCTGCTCTCACTCAGTATGCAGAGGGATGTGGGGAGCCTGAGAAAAATGGGAGCCCTATGTGTCCCCTGCTATGCAACCCCCCAGTCTTTGGGGTGGGGATGCGTGCTTGAGCCACACAGCCTGAATCACCCACCCCTGCTCCTCAGCTGGGTCTGTGCAGCAACACCAGTGCTCCTGCTGTCTGGTTTTTGGTCTAGCAGTGCTGAGTACTGAGCCCAGAGACCCAATGTGCCAGGAGAGCACCCACATCTGAGCCACAGCCTTAGCCCCAGTTTATAATTCTAACTATTGCTTCAGCCCATAGGGGAGTGGTGGGGACTGGGAAAAAGAAGGAGTACAGAAGCTCATGCATAGGCACTCTTCCCAGACATCATTCTTGTGTTTCTTTGTGTGATATCATGTGGCCTAACACCTGTACCAAGCTCCACACCAGAGCTGTTCTATAATGTTCCTAGACAACCATGCTTGGTTTGACATATACAGCAATTTCAAATTTTCCCTGTCTTTGAGATAAGCATTCTTGTAGATATACCTCTGAGTAGTCCCTGTCTGGTAAACATTTCTATCATGTGTAATTATTATGGTGCTTTCTAAGTGACTAATGCATTCCGGTGCTTTCTGTCAGCAGAAAACCATTGTTGGACTTGGGTTCTGCTTTCACTCTTCCTGCACATACTGAGGGGACTGGGGCTCAGAGAGATTAAGAAGAAGGACTGTATTCTAGGCTCTGAGGCCTTGAAGCCAGGAGTCAAGCACAGACTGCCCGTCCCTAGAACAGACATGGGCATTCCTGAAGCCAGGCAAGTACTGGGGGTGGTTTTCTGAGATGTTTCAGAATTTCGTGTAACAAAGACTCAAAACAAGTAAGTAACAAATACAGCTCCTCCTGAAAGGTGAGTGACTCACCTGAGATGAAGACTCCACCAAGAGATTTTACTGGGGGGCTGCCTGAAGGGGAAGAAAAGGAGGGCCAGAGATCAGAGAGAGGTGAGGAGGAGGGCAGAGAGCATGAGCGAAAGAAAGAGTGCAGAAGAAAGAGAGCATGAGAAAGAGAGCAGAAAAAGGAGAGAAAGGGATCACCTCCTGTAAAATGGGAGGAGGAGCCTTGGGCTAACAGGCTCTAATGGTGGCTCTGTACTCTTGCTCCCTCAATGACAGGGGATGTTTTATACCCATGCTCCAGGCATAATTAGATACCCACAATCCTGCCTGACCCTGCTGTGGTGAAGAGCCCTCTGTTTTTTGTCTCAGCAAATGAATCAATACTCACATGTCCTGCCACTGTGGAGTGAAATTGAGGAAATGAAAATCATATAATTTTGCTCCCAGTGCAGTCTAGGCAGACAAGAGCGTGTTGGGTTCTGACAGAAAAATCCATTTCCAGTTTTTCAAAATGCTGGTGTTGATTTTGAAATTTCTTTGACTATTGATTTTCAGTTTTTTTTAGAATGGATGCTTTATTAGCAATATTAGCCCCCGGAATCAATCAGGCTGCTCCCGGTTCCCTGTAGGTGAACATGGGTTCTGGTGTGGACTCTAGGTGGTTTAGATCATTGTCGTTTTCTTCAGCACCTTCTGACCCATGAGCTCCTTGCTGCCATCGCTGCACTTCTGCTGACAGAGAGAAGCCAACATCACCAGGAACCTGCATCAGCAGCCCACTGTCAGCCAGGGGTGGGGATGTTGGGTTATTCACTTTCTTATTATTTTAGAATCTGTTGGCTAACATTTTGTAGGTGTGTGTTCTGTTTGATCACACATACATGATGCTGGAGGTTACAAGATTTCTGATTTTAATTTCCTCAAAACATACAAAAATTGACCCAAATTTGCTTTTGTTCTGCCAGGTATGGAGCCCAGGGCCTTATGCTTGTTGAACAGGCACTCTACCACACGGCCACACCCTGCCACTACTTCCAGGAAACAGCCCTTTTTCAACTCATCCCTGGCCAAGCTCTCAGAAGTGCTGAAGCTTCTGAATCTCATAGCAAGTTCAGACCTGTTCTCAATGACCCTTCCCACAAGCCCTCGGGGCTGTGGACCTTTCCTCCATAAACATTAAGATATCCTCCTTGCTTACTTCTACACCTTCCCTAAACTGCACAATTTTTAATTTTTAGGGGGAAGTTAATTTAATTTTTTAAATTGAGACATAACGTTTGTACACATTCATGAACCACCTTAGGATAATGGGTACAAGAACAAAATGTGTAGTGATCCCATCAGGGTAAGAGCATGTCCATCTCTTCAGACACCAACCTTTTCTATGTTCTAACTGGTTTTCTCCTGAGAGAAGAGGCATTTTGATTCTTTAAGGTCCCTGGGCTTTGTAAGTTTTCCATTGCAGAGGAGAAGCTCAATTCCCTCCACCAAGGAGAGAACCCATCCCTCCCATAGCAGCATGAGGAACTCAGCTTGTAGAATGCACTTGTATTGCTACCAAATTGCATTGTTTTTTATTGTTGTTGTTCCTGAGAAGTAAAATATTTCAGAATCACCTTATTTTTGAGTAGGCAGCTAAACAGAGAGAGTTTTGTGTTGGGAATAATTTTATGTTGGTCTCTGCAGGGTTAGGCAAGATTGTGCCTACAGGTAACACTGTTAATAAGGGAACTGGGAACATAAGGCAAAGTGTTTCTCCTGTCCCATTCTGCAGTGTCACTTCCTAATAGGGGGCCAAGTCTATGAACTAATTTCCTGGGGTAATCCTAGCATACCATTAAGATGCAGTTTCACACAGAGTGTTGTGTTAGGTACCCTTGAGAAGAAAGGTGTGTGCAGACCACCATCTTCCACTGCTTTTTAAAGGGGATACAACTTTGGTTTCTGCACAAGTCCATGTAAAATATGGACCATAAAGCAACTGCATTTGTGCTTTTCTGAAAATGGAGTTGTATTTGCAGACAAAATAATGAGACCTCAAGCAGCACACTCTCCATGCAACTGTCAGCACCAGAAATGACCTCATCTCATTCTGCCTGTTTCCACCACAGGTCTGCAATAGCATGGACTTCTGGATAGAGTGCAAGATGGAGCAGGATGTTGCATGCAGACCATTTCCATCAGGATATTCCTGAAATCATAGCATGGTTTGATGCCTTTGAGAAATGTATTTGCTGCAAGTTGTTTTGAATTTATTTTAATTAAAACTCTAAACCTTGCTCCTTTAATCACATCTGTTTATTTACCTAATGCTGTGATGAGTGAAGATGCTTTCTCTCAAGTCCCAAAGGTAAGCCAACATCTGATTAATTCTTGTTTTTGTTTTGTTTTCTAATTTTCCATGCTGCTGCTCCCAAGAACTTCTAAGCTGAGGCACACTATGCTATGTATGTAGCACTTGAAAGGTGGGCTAAGTGCTCCTCCCTCAGAGGCACAGAAGGGGCCTGGTTCTGAGGTAGATGACTCAGAGCCCCCTCCTCACCTGCAAGCCAGGACACTTCCACCATCTGGAGAATTACTGAATGTCATTTTAATGTGTTTCCACTCCTCATTTTATAAAATAAGGCTATTCTTGCTATCTGTTCTTATTATGTCTTCCTAAACATTAAAAATTCTGATGAGCCCCATGGTTAAAAGGTACATTTGCATGATGGTCACATTCTCCCAGCAGATTGCTCTCTGGCAACTCAAAACACCATTTTATTTTTGCCTCTGTCTCTCACATGTTATTTCAATATTAGACACTCACTGAGGGAACAGGAGGGGGATCTTACCAAGGATACCTGGCACTAAAAAAGTGAAATAATGATAAGAACGTTCTGGTCTCATGTTGTGAAAAGTTTTGCTTTCAGAAACCAACCAATAGAAATTTCCAATCTGGGACCAGACACTTTTCTCATAGGATCTGGATGCCCACAGAATGAAAAAAGAATTTTGCATGTTCAGCTGTCCTAATAGTCCTCCCCAAGTCCCGGGGATGCCAGGTATGTTCTCTGCCATTGGCTCCAGGCTGCATTTGACCTGTGGTGTCTGGAGCAGTGCCCTCCTCCTTGTGGTCTTCTGAGATGATGGGAGCATGCTGTCTTCCATGCAGATGCACAGACCTTGATGGATGAAAGGGACAAGGCCAATGAAGGGAGCTGGCAAGCCTGGGATAAGGTGGTTTCCTGGGACCCACCTGGTCTGCCACAGGCAGAGCACTGCAAGCCTTGCTGTTGGCTGCCCTTTCTGTACACTATAGGAGGGGACAATGGTGCCCTCCTCTCCAGAGCATGCACCTTCCTATGGAAAGGGGAAAAGGATCCCTTGCTGGCCTTGGAAATGTGGTTTGGTGGTGTCATTCCTGTACTTTATTGTCCTTACTGTAACTTCCATCTCAGGAAACACACACCACTTGAGCCTCCTAGGACCAACAGACACAAGTGGGGAAATCGCTCCCTGAGAACAGGTGGCACAACCACTGGCTCAGTCTGTCCTGCCCGTGGCTTCTAAGTTCCAACCTTCACACTTTCTTAAAGAAACACATATGCTGATTTTAAAACATATAATGTGTTTCCTCTTCAATATTTGAAATATTGACATTTGGATTAAAATTTGGTTTGTTTCTAAGTGTTCATGAAGATAGACTGTATGATTCTCATCATCCGTATCGAAGCCCGTTTTGGCCCAATCTACATGCAGTACCTTACAGGAGAGGTTGCTCCTGTCTCTGCCCAGGTAATCAGCAGGTCGGACCACTTTCCTATGCTCCAGCACTTAACTGATTCATAGACCAGAAATTTCCTTGAGTGACTTTAACATAACAGACTATACTGGCTCAAAGTGTTGAATAAATAGCATTTCCTTCATAAAATCCCTAATTACAAAACTGCAAAATAGCTCATAATAGCTCTTTTTGGACTACGGAGTAAAAATATGGATTTCTAAAAGTCCATAATTATGTAATTATGTGATAGTCTGTAATCAGAAACTATTGGGTAAATGTATAATTTTTTAAAAAATCTATCATAAAGAATTTTTAAAAATGTGAATGCAATAAAAGAAGAAAATAGAAACTTCAGCTCCTGAAAGCCATATTGAGGCACTTTGTAAACACAAAGTTATTACAAATGGAAAAGGTCCCCACTGCATCCCTATTTACATCTTTTTTTAGGATTTGAAATGTCTTGTGGGTTCATAGCCAGCACATGGTGAAAAAAAACAGCAGCAAAATGGTGTTTGCCCAGGGCATGCTACCAATCTCTGGCACCAGTGTAGGAGAAGCAGACACATAGTGCTGGGATGTATGCCCTTCCTCAGAGCCATCCTGTCCAGAACCCACCTTGAGAGGGTAGGCTGGATGCCTATGTGATTTCTTTGGTCTTGCTTTTGAACAGCCCTGCATGCAGCAGCCTCATGGAGGGGTGGAGACAATGTTAATTCCAACACTCTGCAAAAAACATAAGGAAAGCATAAGGATGGATGCTGGAAGCTGAGGCCTGCACACTCTTGATTAGGGATGAGGAAGACACACAGAGAAGTGTCCTGGGGAGGTGGCTCAGAGGTAGGGGGATGCTGCCAGCTTCCTCAGCTTCCATGTTCATGGCCTCTAGCCCTTGGCCTGTGTTTTCAGCCATAATCCACTCAGTCAGGGCTTTTTTCCTCCTGCTTTGTCTCTGAAGTGTAGTCACAAGTGTAGATAGAGACAGGAGGGGTCCCAGATCTCTGGGGGACAGCACCTGGAATGGCTGGGGTGTACATGCACTGAAGGACTTGCCAACGGGGTACCCATCACTGGCCTCACATATGACCCACAGAGAACTTAGTTAAGAGTGAGTGCTGCTTTCTTTTTCTGCTTATTGTAAATTCTTTTCTAAAAGTCTCACTTTGGGGCTCCTACTGACCTCCCTAATTCTGGGCCAACTGTGACCCACTTCCTTAATGACACTGATGTGCCCAGCTTGCCAATAGCTCCTCAGTGAGACCCGAGCACTAATTTTAGACCATCTGGCTGGCAGTGCCCTACATGGTATATCACCCCAGAAGGCAGGAAATTGGAGTTCTGTGATGGCTCTGCATCTGCTCAGCGGGAGGGGACAGAGTCAGGAGGAGGGAGCCAGGTTGCCTGGATGGGTAGGCAGGTAAACAGGGTAGCTGGCCAGTGCCATGTGGGGAATGTGAAATATTTCCTGTGGGAGACCTCCAGAACAGGGCATTGGTGTGATATGAATAATAGCAGCAGAGAGCCTGAAAAGCATCGGCCCACCCTCCCCTTTGACCTGCAGGAGAACTGTCTCATTTCAGTACACGAACACACCAAAGTAGTAGGCCTGTAATGTCAGCAATCTGCATTCTATCAGCACACAAATTACCCCAATGCAGGAAAGCTCTAAACCGACTACATTGTTAATAATAAGTTATTTTCCTAAGGACTTATTTAAAAAAAGCAGAAAACATGAATGTAGAAAGTTTTTGAGAATCTGTCAAAGAATTAGTTAATTCTGATGATCTTTGGGGAATTGGAGTATAAATGAGAGGTTGGCATTCATGCCAGGGGAGGTGATGACAAGGGGACTTGGATATTTTAAGAATATATTTCTGAGATTACTTTTAATATCTTAGTTGTGGAATCTACTTAGCTTTCTGGATTTTTCTGACTCAGAGTAAAGCTAGGTTAGCGTCTTGAGAGTGTCCTAGAGGGGGTACAATCTGCATCTTCTGAAACTCAATGGCTTTGTGGGATGGACTTCAACTCTGCTACCCTCAGGGGAATCTTCTCTGTAACTAGGATAGTAGATGGGTGGCAAAACCACTGGGCCCTGCAGACATGACTGGCTGATGGTCTTCCATGCCTCAAACCATGACTCAGTGTAGCAAACAGAAAGCCTTTGACTTCCAGAATTCTTCAGCCTACATGCAGTAGTGAAACAAGTGCTATTTTGATCCAGGAAAAATAAAGTCATAATTGATTCAAAGGATGAATGTAAGCTAGTGAACTCCTAGGGTGTTTTTCCAGACAGTCTGCAACTACTACCAATCTACATTTAGAGTTCCATCTCAATCACACCACTGAATGACCACAGAACCTGTCCCTCATTCCCTTCAGGGCATCCCCACACTGGGAAACTCCTTCATCTCCCCCACAGATACTCTTGCTTTTAAAGCATATCAGACACAGAACATGGTCATTCTCTGAACAAATAACTTCCTTATCAATTTCAAAATGTCTGATCACTATTAATTTTGGATGTTTTCCAACCCCCAACAGGTTAAATTTACCTCTCAATTCTCTGAGAAGTAAGTAAATGTGCTAAAATATTTTCATATGGGAGATTTATTCTGGACTTTAGCAATTAGGTAAATTAAAAACTAAAGAAAACATTTGATTTGACTATTGTGGCCACTCAGTGTCACGCTCTTGTGTTACATTCAGGTTTCTGCACACACAAGGAGCTCAGTCCCTTTTCCTGGAGTGTGGGATTGTATGGAGAAGATGAATCATGACTCTTTATTTGTGAACATTCAACTGGTCATCTAGTGGTTGCTAGTTTGGGGCCACTATGAATAAATCTGCTATGAACATTCACATACAGACATTTATGTGAAGAGACTCCATTGCCCGGGGATAATTTACCAGGAGTGCAATTCTAAGTCACACTGGTTGCCTCTTTAGTGTTCTGTTTGTTTTGTCTTTAATTTTCCTACTATTGTCCTGAGTAGCCACAGCATGTCACATTCTCACCATTGTGAATACCAGCTCTTGCTAGGCTCCTGCTTTTTAACACTCCCACAATTATTAGGTTGCTCCTAATTTATTTTTGTTAAACCACATAACAATTCCAACCAGATGAGTTCTTAGAAAACATGTATGACATTATTTTAGCTTAAGGACAGTTCCTGTGTGCAAACAAAATGTATGCTTACACATCTTTATCCAGAAAACTCATTCAAAAAATGTGTATTTTTTAATACTAACAGATGTTATTCAGTTATAAAAAAAAGGATACAGTGAGCCAGTGATACATATTGGAAAATTATGACTTGTTTGTAGGTTAAAAATGAGATTAATTTAATGTAAAATTAAAATATATTATTTTCAAAGTTTGACTTAAATGCATGCAGAGGATTTTGTCAACTTTGCAATAAGGGACAAGTTGTTTTCTGTTTAAAATATGGGACCAGCAACTTTACTGGCATAAATAGCTCAGCACCACATTACCTGTGACTCAGGGTTACCTGCTGGTGAAATGGAATCATAGAACAGGATGTTCCCATATTTTAACACAAACCTTCAAGGTGTTTACAAATTTGATATACTCTGATACATTCTTAACAAACCAATTAAAACTATTTAGACATCAAACACTTTAGAACATTGGAATATTTTCACATGGTAATGATAAGTATCTTTCTTCATTTCTATTTTAATGGATATTATTTTAATCTAAATTCACAGTCATATTAATGTGAATAGTGGGTATAACAAGGTTTGAGGGTAAAAGTAGTGAACTATGTCAAGGAAAATCTGAAATTTCAGCAAAGGCACCAGAAATGTGTCCAGGAGCTGGATTCCTGGTGGCTAGAGCTATTGACATATCATATTTTCTGGATCTGTGAGTGACAGTGAGCTCAGAGAACAGAGGCTGGTCCTAGGAGTCAAGTCAGTGGAGCTGGAGAGAGTTTATGAATCAAGTGCTTCAAAAGTAAGTATATGACTCTACTGAAGCCTTTAAATGTTTCAAATTCATGCAAATCGCATAGCTTATCAAGTTTAAATACAAACACCTAATCTTTATGACTGCACTTTCTTTGTAAGCTTTAAACTGGACTCTGATAGCTGCAATTAGACAATAATTTTCTGAAGTCAATGAATTTTTTAGAGCCATAGAAAAATGGAGATAAATAGAAATATGTGGTTTATGTATGTTCATGTATAACAATGCTTCATATTTAATTATATTTAATTAGTATGCAAAGAATATTACTTGATAAGTATTTACATGCTTTCAATTAATAGGAATGAAATTTATTTTTTAAATATAAAATTTAATTAAAAATAAAATTTATTTTAATATATGTCATTGCATCTTTTATGAAATGATGGTTGGATTTGCAAACAGAATGTGACCCTATTTTCACTCTAACTTGTGTTCACTAAGTCCTTTCTACCTGCTGTGATGGGTTACTCCCACAGCACTCCCTGAGCTTGGTTCTCCTCAGTAGTAAGAGTGCTGGGGGCAGAGGTGAAAGCCACCCTGCTCAGTGCTGCTGCAAGTCAGGATCCCCAGCATCACAAGCAGCCTTCCCACTTCAGAGCTTGGGTCTGATCCCTTCCTCCAGTAAGGCCACTCTCTGTGCTAGTGGGTGATGTGCATCTGCTTCCATCAGTTTTCCTGCTTCTCCCATCCCCATCTTACTTGCTGAGCTGCTGCTCCCAATGTGAAATTAGTCATTCTAATCCTCTCCCATCACCCTGTGTATCTGATGTATTCAAAACAGTTGGTTTCTCAAGGAAGTGTACTCCCAGGCCCAGCCAGTTCAGCAGGGATGGTGTCTGGGCAGTAACTAGCTATCATCTACAGATCTGTCTCTAAATTATGTTCTTATTAGTCAGAAAAGGTTAGCAGCATAGAAAAAAGGGGAACATTACAAGACAGTGAAAGCTGGTAAGAAATTGAGGTGAAACAGAGGAAAGGTTAGGGAACTCACATGAAGCCAAAAGAATGATGTGCGCTCAATGTAAATACCCTAAGATACTGAACAATTTTCTAGGGTGAACCGTGAGTTTTACTTTAAATGTCCTGGCATACCAATAAAGAACAAAATGAAATATAGCAGAAAATTTTAATATCTCCCTGAGAAAGACACATAGGTTGCTCTGGGGAAGGGCAGTACTCATGATATGGGCAGAGAGAGAGATCTCTGCCATGCCTGGCAAGGACAGCCCTGAACCAAATGGTACCCTGGCTCACCAAGGGTCTTCTGTGAAGAAAATGCCATGTTTCTTGTGCTGATTTTCTAAAACTTCTTATAACACAGAAATATGCATTCCATAACAAAGTAGGAGGAGTTTGGTTAAAGAGATTGTTTAACAAACTGCCAAATTAATAAAGTCAAAGTGTGTGGCTCTTTGCTGTTCTGAATCAGAAAAGGAAAATTGAATATATCCTTCCAGATATCCACCAACAATTTTTTTCTGTCACTGATAAACAGAACTCTACTTTATATCAGCACATAGAAGGTAAGATTTCCTCAGAAAATAGTACCAGGGCTTCTCCTAAAACATAAGTAAATGAGAATACAGGGGCCCATTTTTCTATGTTTATATGAAGACTGCAGTGTATTTATTTCAGGAAAATGTTAAGAAGATGTTAGTAATGTGTTTCTCTGATTCTGATATACATGTATTCTCAGGTTTTCATTTGGCTGTAAGCAGAAGGAGTCTTACAATGTCAGAAAAAACATTCCTGCTTTCAGGCAGAAAAGTCAGTATGAAATAGTTTATAGCTTTCATTGCTCTTCCTGGCCCAGGGTGGACACTATCTGCTCATTGGATTTTCACCCCATTTGTGTCATTTGCATTAGAAACAGTACATGTGATTTAATTATAAATCTGTTTTGAATCTCAAACTGTTGCTTAAAAATGACATCAAAAGTACTTCACCATGACACAGCTCTTCAATAAAAATTATAGTGTGTATGAAGCAAATTATTACCATGACTGTGCAGTGGTAAGAAAATTCTCTCAGGCACCACATATTTGGCTTCATCTCTAGAAGTGTTATTGAACTGAAAAATACAGATATCCCTAGAATATTTCACTCAGTGGAAGTACAAAGTGTGCCTGTTCTCATTATTATAGTCTCCTGTGTTAAAAATATAGTAGGGGATGCCCAGGGATATTTGTCACAGGACTTTCATTTTTTTGTTGTCTATATTCTTTCAATCAAACTCATGCAGTATTTTGCGTAAAATTTATTGTGGCATTTTGATTCCCTCTTCCCTCCATGAATTATTTTGAAAAACATAGAGTGTTATTTCTTTTAAAATTTAGGTAAATATGGATGCAGCTACAGGACCACCTGGCCAGAGAGAGGACTGAATACCACTGTGAGCATTCATGTTCATTGCTCTGTGGAGCTGCAGGCCTGTTCTGATAAGAAATGTTCAGCTCCCACAATGAACATCTTGCTAACCCAGTTCCTAGCACAAGCACCACTTTGAGAAAGAATAAAAACTCTATACATGACTTCCTATACAAAAATATTGTCCTCACCTTGGCTCCCAGTGTCATTTCAGTCCCTCAAAGGGGTGGAGATAATACCATGCATTTTATCTGATCATAATGGAATGAAACTGGAAATCAATGATAAAAGAAGGAAGGAAAAATCAAGCATCACCTGGAGAATGAACAATAGGTTGCTGAATGTTCAATGGGTTACAGAAGACATAAAGGAGGAAATCAAAAAATTCTTAGAGATAAATGAAAATACAGACACAACATATTGGAATCTATGGGACACAATGAAAGCAGTTTTAAGAGTGAAATTCATTTCCTGGAGTTCATTCCTCAAAAAAAGAAAAGAACAACAATTAAACGAACTCACACTTCATCTCAAAGCCCTAGAAAAGGAAGAGCAAAACAACAGCAAATGTAGTAGAAGGCAAGAAATAATTAAAATCAGAGTGGAAATCAACAAAATTGAAACAAACAACAACGAAAAAAAACATTGAAAAAATTGATAAAACTAAAAGTTGGTTCTTCGAAAAAACAAATAAGATCAACAGACCCTTAGCCATGCTAACGAGGAGAAGAAGAGAGAGAACTCAAATTACTAATATATGGGATGAAAAAGGCAATACCACAACGGACACTACAGAAATACAGAAGATAATTCGAAATTATTTTGAAACCCTATATTCCAATAAAATAGAAGATAGTGAAGATATTGATAAATTTCTTAAATCATATGATATGCCCAGATTGAGTCAGGAAGATACACACAATTTAAACAGACCAATAACAAAGGAGGAAATAGAAGAAGCCATCAAAAGACTACCAACCAAGAAAATCCCTGGACCGGATGGGTATAGAGTGGAGTTTTACAAAACCTTCAAAGAAGAATTAATACCAATACTTTTCAAGTTATTCAAGAAATAGAAAAAGAAGGAGCTCTTCCAAATTCATTCTATGAGGCCAACATCACCCTGATCCTGAAATCTCTCCTTCATTTTTAAAGCTCAGTTTTCACTGGGTATTGTCTTCTGGTCTAGAAGTTTATTGTTTCAGTATTTTGCCCTTCAGGAGTATGCTAGTCAAGATGTTTGGTGGGCCAACCAGCAGAGTGTGCCAAGAGGCTAGGCTATTATTTTATTCACAATTTATAAATACATATATACACACATATTTGTATACACACATGTACAAATATATATGTGTGCATATATGTATATATAAATTGTCTATGAATTAATCAATTCAACTCTGAAGTCTTTACAAAAATAAAGGGTCTATGCAGCATTTCCTTTAAGGAAATAAATACACAACTCTAAACATATTATTATAATAGTGAGGAAAATATGTCAATTTTTACATAAACTGTCAAGCAAGCAATAATATAATTTCCTCTTGTCACCTACATGTTATTTAGGTAACTAAAATCCCACTAAAATTTTCCTGTGTAAGACTAATAAGTTGAGAAGCTAAGCTAAATGAAATTTTTTTGTGGAATTATAATGGAAATAATAGTACCTTTCTTTGTAAGTCAGATTAAGGCAGTTTGCAATGAAAATAAAAACCTAATATTGTTCACCAGGGAATATAGGTTTGGGATTTCAATTTTATAATTTGGAAGCTGAGCTTAAACAGATAAATTATTTTCAGTTTTTGGAAACATTAAGTTTGTTGTCAAGATTATGAATTTCCTGCTGACATTCTTAGAATAGGGACTCATGTGCTGCTCTGATTTGCATTTGGCATCATCACTAAAAATTGCTCCTCACCACAAAGAGTGTATGTAAAACACACTTTGCAACTTGGAAATGCATTTCTGTAATAAACTGCAAAGCAGGAGCTCACAAAACATGAGAGGGATCTCTGAAGGTGATGCTAACACTGTGTCTCTGCCTCTTCAATACCACGAGCACTAAGGAGGTTCCTCATGGCAGTTCCACTGTTTGTAAGCTCCATGCCAGACCTGTGTTCCCATCTCTGCACTTTTGAAAGAAGGATGAGATAATTCAAAATTCAAGGAAAACAGTTTTAAGCTTTCTTTCTTTTTCAATTACATGTAATATTAATCATAACTGTTGAAACATGTGTTGCAATTTAAGTTTTAAATGCAATTTCATGTCTCTTTTTACTATAAATATAAACTTATTTTAACTGATCCATTAAAGGCATGACAGTTGTACATATCCATGAGATATTGTGCCCACTGATGACTCTCTTTTTAACTCATTAACTCTTTTTAGGGCAGTCCACATAAAAAATATTAAAATGGTATTATTTCTCCCATAAAGACAGGCATGGAGGGGCTTTCAAAAACGTTCCACAGCCCTGTCTCTGCTATCACTCATTGTCCAATCTGCAGCCCTGCCTTTAGGCCCTGGTCTCTCAGGGTTCCAGTGCTGGAATAATCTCTTGTTCTTCAGCCGCTGAGCATAGTGGTTTCTCCTTATTGCATACTGTTCTCCGAGTATCCAAAATTTTGTCAATTCTAATATTTCATTATACAATTTTCACATGAACAATTTCTTTTTGTAAAGCAAGAAAATGTTGAAAGCACGGCCAAACTTCTCTTTAGTATCTATGTCTAATCATAGGCTTTTATCAGTCTGACCAGTGAGATTCCTTCGAGGCCATGAGCAGAGGTCAGAAACAAAGCTTCCCAAAATTCCTTGGGCCTGGGGCTGCCTGATGAAGCTATGGCCCAGTGCTGTCATCTCCACATCATGGTTCTGCTAGGACCATTTTACAGCTTGATAAATGAAGTGAGTCAGTGAAACCAGTAAAGCTAGATGAACCAAGCTTGGGACTTTCACACTCTGTCACAAGCAGTTGGACCAATGTGCTGAGCACTAGTAAGAAATTCACTTTTGTTATTACCTCATCATTCTCTTTCACAATTACTACAATGAGACTTATTCTTATACCTCATTTTACTATATAATATCTGGGACATCAGTCAGCTGATCTTCCAGTGTTTGAAAAATCTCAAACAGAAGGCATTTAGGGAAAAGAGGCATCTGTTTCTCCACAACATGAATGAAGACTGGAGGAAACCAGGCAGGGCAGTGGGGCAGCCAAACACAAGATTCTGAGTGCTGCTTTGCCAGCCTCAGCATATGGCTTCCTGCTCATGATCTAGTGAGCACTGGAGCAGAGCAGGCTTGGTAGTAGTGCCCTCAGTTTGTCTTTCCTGCTTATATAAAAGCATCACTTGAGTTTTTTTCTTTGTGTTATGATGAATTTTTTATTTGAGTCCCCAAATATTCCTAATTTAGAAAAGCTAAGAGAAAAGAGGAAGATGAGGAAGGCCAAGGGTAATGAGGTTTGGTGTCAGCCCCTCCCAGAATGGAGAGGGGTGTGTGTGGTCCATGGATCCCAGACACACCTGCACACTAAGGAGTGTGCAGAAAAGCTTAGAAGCAGCCAGCAAGAAAACAGCAAGACTGCCAAACCCTAACACTGCCTGAGTTGCCCTGTCATGGCAGGAAAGCTACGAGGAGGATACACAACATACAGAAATTCAGAGGACAAGTAGTGTGGGCCAAGCAGGGAAGCTAGGCCTGGACCAGCCCATTCTGGATGGCAGCCATTTTTCTGGAGTCCCAGATACCTTCAAGGAATCCGATGAGGGTAACACCCAGATCTTGTTGGAGGGTAAATTCCAGTGCCAACTTCCTACTATGAGGTGGAACATGCTGAGTAACCCCCCATTGATCCAGTGTTAAACCAAGATGCAAAGAAATGACCACCAACTCCAATTTAAATCAAATAAAAGCAAGTTTGTAATTTTGACTGGCTGGAGCTGTCTCTTTGGAAACCCGTGGGAATAGAAGACAGCCTCACAGCTCTCTAGGAGCACATATTGATAGCACAAAAAGTTGCAAAAGGGGGGTGTCTTGAGAACATACAGCTAACGGGATTTTGACAAGCATAATACCAGGGCAGGTAGTAGGTTAATGGTCTAAATTATTCAGCACTTAGGGAGTAAACTTAGATTCCAACATCAGAATTTATGAGGTGCCATTAAGGATTCAGAAAGGGTTGTTAACTGGTCATGAGAAACCAGGCATGGGTGAGTTCAAGGCATGGGCAGGTAGTCCAAGCAAGTTTAGAAATTGCAGTAATTTGTAATAAAGCAGAAATTAACTTTTCATGCCTTTTTGACAAAATATCTCCCAATCTTAAGAGGGAATTAGGCTGACTTTATCATCAGGATGGCCATAAAATTGTCCACAATTGAGCCCACACAAACCACCTACTCCTGGAAAGACTCACCTGAGAAAAGGCATCAAGGATTATTGCCCACAGGCCAAGCCCTGTTTCTCCTTCCATACCACACTCTCCTGTTCAGCTCTTGAGGTCTTTTCCCATTAGATTTTCCTCTCATTAAGTGGGCATCTCTCTAGTAACTCTCAGGAATTCCTATTGGATTTGGCCATCTGACTTGATTGCATTACCTTCAGCCAAGGACCAAGGCAGCTCAGGAACTTGCAGTCCCCTGTTCTGGCCTTCTGTACCTGGCCTACCCCTCTTGTCTCACACCTGGAAGTCATCCTTCTCAGGCACAGAACACCATCTTTCCAAAGGATTAGAAGGAAATGTCAAGGTCCTTCTGCTAAAGAAGCCCACAAGGGTGCCTCCCTGCTGCTGAGGGACAGAGATCCCTTAGCATGGAAACTGCCCTGAGGGGAGTGTCTACAGCCATCAGCTAGCATTGATAAATTTCTTGGAAACAAGACAATCATATGAGATTGGTCTAGAGTTTTGTTTTAAATTGTGGGGGTGTTTACAAGTCATTGTCAACTATGTTCCTGGACCATTCACTTAATAGAAGATGGTGGGAACATCCATCCTGGTTTCAGTAGTGGAAAGGATAAGGTTCAGCCCTTTGAGGCCCTCTCCTGGGATCTTAGTGCAGCCTTCCTCTCTACTGAAGGGAACATCTGGGAGGACAAGGTCCATGGTACCCTGGCCAACACTGGGTTCTGCAGGGCATCCTTGGCACCCGGGAAAGAAACATCCACTTCAGCTCAAGCCTGAGAGATTCTTGGCAGGGATGGCATTTTAAGTGTATATCACAATCCTGTTGCCAAAGCCACCCATATTGCCTTCTTTTAAGAAACTTAAGTTGGATGTTTCTCCACCCAGGTTGTGCACTTGTTTCATGTTGGCATGAGTCACCCATGGGTCTCATTTACATGTTGGGGGATGGAGTTGCTTTTACATGTGCAGACTTACCCAGTGTTGTAGTTAGATTATTTAGATATGCAGTTTTGCCTATATTCACTCAGAGTGAGTGGCATAATTCTCAGGCCAAGATGTCTTGACCTTAGGAACAACTGGTGCAAATGAAACACTCAGACAATATTCTGAACCCAGGGCATGCCCGTCCTCTCAGGACCTCTGCACTGGCCAAACAGTGCTAAGCGGATGTGCTCCCAGGCTCATTAGAGAGTGGGATTTTCTGCAGGAGGCACAAGAAGATGTTGCTGAGCTTGCATGTCTCCTTGTGCACAGGCAGCAGGCCTGGGCAGAGGGAGCAGAACCTTGGGTTGAGGTCTAGAGGTCTCCTAGCATCTGCCTGGTGGTGGCGAGTGGACTCCTGCACATGATGGCCCCCAGTCAGACTGCCCAGGCTGCAGATAAAAACCTGAGAGCTCCTGACCTCCCAGATACTTAGAGCAGCATCAGTATACAAAAGAGCAAAAGCATATGCTGGGACACTTGGTATTAAGGCTTTGGTAGCAAGAGACAGGCATCAGAGAGCCTGTGTCTCTCCTATGCTTAGCCTGGGGTCATGGGGTCTGGAGAAGACCACAAATAAGTGATATTTTGCCACTTCATTTCAAAGGAATGATCAGACCACATGGCAGAGCTTCAGTTGACCTTGACTGCCTGCCTGGGGGCATGAAGTCACTGTTCTCTCCATACTGCTCTCTTTGGAAGGAGTCACCATGTGGAGTTCATAGGAAAGACATGGGCACAATATTCTACTTCTAGAGGACAGAGTTTCTTTAGGAGGAATGAGGGCCTGTTCTGCGGGGCCCTCTCTCCCCACCCAGTTCTCCATCTGTTTGTGCAGCTGTCCTCAGGTGGGTTTGACCTGGAGGGCATCTGCAGTGTAATGTGTGTTACAATGATGCACTGTGCTGCTTTCTCTGTTCCACAGTGGATCCAGTTCTGTGATGGGAGCTCTCAGCGCCTGCTGTTTCCATAAGCTCCACACTTTTGTTTTTTAGAACTTGGTTCTTGCTTACACTCTCAGGCTTACCTTGGGCATGTCCTGCCCCATTGCTGGGTGCTGGGTTCTGCTATATATGCCCAGGCCCTGGAACTGTGGCTGGAGGATGGTATTGTGTGCTCTCTGTTGCTGGAGGGCTCATCTCTGACCCTTCTGCTGATAAAGCAATGACAACAGCAAGTGTGACTAGCCTGTGCACACACAAACTTGCAATGTTTTGTCTTTCTTCAGGAAAACATGAGTCCATCTGGAGTCTCACCCTGCCATAATACTGCCTGAACATCCTAGCTTCCACTCCCCTGCCACCACTCACACAGCTGCCTGACCTTGCCCTGCCCCTCCCCTGAGCCCCAGTTGTGCCCTTTACAGTCACCAATGAACTACATGCAGAACATGTAGGTATGACTGTGGCCTCGCCCTTGGTGCTGCACACTGTGGATGCATGTCAGGTGTCTTCTTGACCAGCCTGCTTCCTCAGGACCCTGCATACATCCTGCATGTGGAAAATATCACTTGGGATAATTTCCTAAGATTAATGCATGAAAATTTTTATATTTCCTTTGTTATTTATGCTTTGTGATTTTATTTAGAAACATATCTTCACTATACATTTCTTTGTAAGACTTAATTACTTCCTATTTAAAAACTGATAGATATGGATAATTTCTTCTATCTTAACAGGATTTTGTTAAAAAATTGTGGCTTTCAGTTTTTTGGGGGTTACTGGAAATTGAACCTAGGGCTTCATGCCTGCTAGACATGTCCTCTATCTCTAAATTATACAGCCCCCAAATTATGGTATTTTTATATTAATATTATCCTTTAATTCTTATCTCTAGCCTTAGCATATGTTTTGCCTATCACATGCAGGGGTAACTTAAGTTTCAGGGTTAACTTAAGTTTAGCTACTTTTTCCCCATGTATCATTTCATAGGCATTACATTAAATGAGGCTATTTCTAAGGACTCTTCAAATAGTTTGCTACACAACCCCACATCCATTCTCTTGAAACTGCCCTTGCAGAATAATTGTATTTATTAAATTAACATTATTTAAAGCAGGCCCACCACTCATGAGCTCTAAATAGACATCAATGGAATTCTCCTAGTTTTCATCCTACATAAAATAATGCAGTCTAATCATTAAATTTAGTTAATATATCCTCCCCTCTAAATGATCTAAACCACCCCTTCCATCTAAAGATCCATAAAAAGAATTTTAGTATTGATTAAAATATAAATAAATTTATGCATTAGTATGGACTCTTTGATCAGTGTTCCCTAAACTCAGTATCTAGCAGTTTAATTTTCAAGTCAGATAAGGTGCTCCATCTAGAAAATTTGGAATAATCTTTGAAAAGTCCTCTCATCTACTTTCTTATGGAATACATCTGTTCAGTCTTCCCCCACATGAAATCTAAGGTTCATATTCCTCTTTCTACTGTATTTGTTGCCAACATGGTAGTGCAAGTTTTCAGTATCTCCTGCATGGGTCACTGTATACACTAACCCATAACCATTCTTCCTGCTCTTACTCTTGGTCTTTTATAATCATCTGGCCTTATAACAGCTGCAGTGAGATTGTCAATCAAAAATCGGTTTGTAAGTTTTGCCTCATACAGATTCTTCAGTGGAAGTTTTTTTCACTGGGCTTAAAAATAAAGTATGGCTTCCTTAACATGGTCTGTAAAGACTAGGCAGACTATGGAATGAATCTCCCTTCCCCTTTCAAAACCTGTTAGGCTACTCTTCCCCTGTTTATTATTCCCACTACAATGGCCTTTCTCAAGTTCCTCAAACATACTACATCTCTTCTTCCTCTGGGATCTTCCTAGGAAGTCTCCAGTGGGGCTGTCTTCTCCTTGCTCTTGACTTACTAAACACTTTCTTATTCATCACTCCCTGCTTAAATGTCCTCCACCAAATGCTAAATTTAAATTAGTTCTCCAAATATGCCTTTAACCTCATCTATTCTGTATAAGTCTCTACTTTCTGTAGTACCTTGTACAACTTATAATAATATATTTATTTGCAAGATTGTTTGCAAGATGGTTATTCTTAGACCATTAGCTCTGAGAGCAGGCAAAAGTGGCCACATGGCCAATGTTCATGGCCAGTTTTTAGTTTTCAAAAAAATACTTCTAAATGAGTGCTTAGTTAGGCAGAATTCCTTTTTATACATTATCCTTCTTACCCTAGACTCTCTCTTTGCTCTTGGAATTCCCTATATTCTTACCAAATAGAATAGTTCTTTTACTTCAAGTTACATTTTGCTCAGTGTCAGCATTCCAGAATTTTGCTATGTAATGCTTTCATTCTCATTTATCTAAATCTCATTGTTTTCATTTGATCTGAAACATAAAGTGTTAATATTGTTGGCATTTCCATTTTACAGATGAGTGAATTGAATCTCCAAGAAGGTCATTTCTTTCTTGACTTTATATGACTTTTAACGTGTTACAGTGTCTGCTGTTTGATCTCCCACTTACCTATTGATTCCAGGTTCTTAAAATAGAGAAAAGAAGTCTCATTCTTTTCTTAAGAGTATTAAAATTAGAAATCTAAGAACTTGAGTTCCCATTTAGTTTTCCTAGTATCTATTGTGGTAACCTTTAAGACATTTGTGTGCTTTATTATGCATCTTACTTTACTAATTTTGGTTAATTGTAGTGTTCAAAGCTAGAATTTCTCAATTTACACAGTTCTATGATTGTTTACTATAATGATGGTAAATGATATCTTTAAGTCACTCAAATCATCTTCCATATTATCATGTGAGGAATGGAATTACATTGTAGAAGCACGATATATAAACCATTTAGATTCTGTGGACCTAATTCATCGCACTATAGAAAATATGAAAATAAAATGAGTCAGTATCCTATTAACTTTATATATTTATTATCTTCTTTTTTTTAACCTTGCTCAACAAATTGCCCTAAAAATTAAAACAATAAAAATATTGTTGTGACTCTTTGTTTAATATACATTTTTATACATTCTTATTTGATTGTCCCCCAAATAATGCATGTTTTCTTATATCTGAGCTGTTTTACTCAGTATGTTCCTTGGATTATACTATAAACCCTTTGTGGCAGGGACCTTGTCTTTTTATATGCTCTATAAAGCACCATGCATACCTAGGGAATTTTATGAATAATAATAAAAAGGAGGCAAAAAAAGCTTTCATCAGCAGTGTTTTATTTTGCATGTGAATTTAAGGATGAATTCACGCTATTGTCCATATTTCTGGAGAAACAGCTGCTTATATTACAAAAGTTGACTATGAAGAAAGCATGTAATATTAAATCTGAAAATTTACATTGTTGGTGTAGAAAAAATAAATGAAGCAATACAATTTGCTTTTTCCTGTCCATTATAAAAATATTGCCAAGTCTGGCATGTGGTTCATAAAATCAAACGTTGTCTAACACAGCTGTGTGTGAGGAAATGAAATACTGCAGGTATAAGAAACCACCTGTTTGCCAGAACAGGAGTTTCAGAAAAGATAAACAGCAGAATTTTATATGAATCTCGGTTGAACATCTCTTGTGCTATTAATACTAAAACCTTAACTCTTGTTCTTCAAACAGATATGTTCCATGTGAATGGAAGGTCGATTCACTAGTACACACTATTGGTTTTGCTCGTCAGTACACAAGATGATGTTGAAGGAAACTGTCAGAAGATGATTTTACAATCAATTCAGTCTTAAAAACCAACATTATAACAAATCACACATTCCTGTTAGTTCCAAAGATTCTCCCTTATCTTCTTTATCTTAGTTGTAAAACTCTCATGAACTTAGTTAGCAGTGTTCTCCCCTGATGAAGAGAAAGTCTGAAATATGTCATAAATCATACTGAGCTACCAGAGAAATTCAAATTGCTGTAAGCACAAGTGCCAAGGGACCGCTTATGCACTGCCTGAGCCATAATGCAACGTTCACAATGAGATCATCACATCATAATCTCATTCTGACTGTGATTTGCTTTGTGTGTGAGTGTGTGTGTGTGTGTGTGTGTGTGTGTGTGAGTGTGTGTGTGTATTTGAGGAGGTGGGGGTACTCAAGTGTCAGAGAGAGAGGCCAGAACAATTGTCAGGTTAGATTTCTATTTTATATTAAACAAGTGATCAGAAAAACACATTAGCCAGTATTAAATATTTTCAGAATTTAAAAATTCTCCAAAGATTTACCTGTTTGAGACATTTTAAATAGGTTTTATCTAGGTGGGTTTAAAACCAAAAGTTCTGTGGAGAATTGAGAGATAGCCTTTAAAATATATTTTTAAATCTCTTTACTGTGGATGATGTAGAATTGTCTTTTATTTCTATTTAGTAGTCTCCATAGTTCCCAACCAAGGATTCTGTACAATAACCTACTTCATGTTATTTAATCTATCATATGTATCAATAGTCTAGAATAAAATAGTATTGGTGGTTTCACTTAACATAGGTATTATAAAATGCTGCTTGCTTTATAAAAAGTTATGACTTTTTTCCTTTCTTGACTTAAAGCAAAAGAAAAGTAAAAAAAATATATATATAAATCACTACTTGTATGTTGGTACACACCTATAATCCCAGTGTTTCTAGAAGCTGAGGCAGGAGGATCTCGAGTTCAAAGGCAGCCTCAGCAACAGTGAAGCATTAAGCACTAAGCAACTCAGTGAGACCCTGTGTCTCTATAAATATATAAAAAGGGGCTGGGAATGTAGCTTAGTGTTTGAGTGCTCCTAAGTTCAATGCCCAGTACCTCGCTCCCCAACAAATCCAAAAACAAATGAACAAACAAGCAAGCAAACCCACAATTCATACATCTTTCACCCATTTGTATGTGGGTTCATTTTTGTTATATCTTCCTTAGTTATACAATGTCTTCATAAGGATAGATACAGTTACCTTTATATCCCCAAACTAGGCCACTGTATTCCATGTTACATACTTAGAATATTCAGTGTGATCTGTGCCTAAAGTTTGCAAAAGCTTCTTTTCTGTTGGCACAGATGACTAAATAATTATTATTACAAACTTGGCATACTCAAGCCCATGTGATTCCCTTTTTGAAGTATCACTACGCTTTAGTATCTATTCATTTGAGGATAAGTTACTTTTAGGTTTAATTATAAGTGAAAAGATACATCATTTCCTCATTTGGAATAGTATTGACTGTTGAACTAATCTGAGACTTCTTTTTAAAATAATGTTTTAATTGGCTTATTTATATTTGAGGACTTGCAAGTGAAACTCATTTAGAGAATTTTCTAGTAACCATATGGTAATACATGGCATCCACAAATCTAATGTAGAGTGAAAGTGTCATCAGGGAGATATTATAGTCTAGTAAAGTAAAAAAATTTACATACTACAGAATTTGGATCATTGCTCTTTTACCTACTACAGAAAATCCTTGACTTAAGTGTGGTTCAACTTAAAGTCTTTTCATCTTTATAATGCTGCAAGATTGGCACACAGTCAGTATTACTTTGAACTTTGAAATTTGATCTTTTCCTGGGCTACTGACATGGGGTATGATACTCTAAGGGTGCCTAGCAGCAGCAGTGAACCACAGCTCTCAGTCAGCCGTATGCTCATGAGAGAAAAGAACCATGGTCTAGAGTGCCCCATGTTGCTAAGCTATGTTCAGTAGGATAGGTAGATTGAATGCATTTTCAAATTAATGTTATTTCTAGCTTACAATGGGTTTAAAGGGTGCAACTCCATGTAATGCTTCTTGAGGAGCATTTTGTGTTCCTAAGCAAGCCGATATATCCATTTTCTCTTTCATAAGATGGACATAATGATATTTTGTTAATATTTTTGATGGGAGAGAGAAATTGTAATGTACAATAAAACAGTATATTTACTCTTTTGCAAATGGGGTTGTCTATACAAATGCTAGAATATTATTATTACTCATATGATTTAAGTATATATATATATACTTAAATATATATATATCATATTGTTCAGAAAAAAATGTTTTTTTAGTGTGCATATAAAAGTGGTTCTTAAGGGGCTGAGGCTGTAGCTCAGTGGAGAGCACTTGTCTTGCACGTATTAGGCCCTGGGTTTGATCCTCAGCACAGCACAAAAATGAATAAATAAATTTTTTAAAGAAGTGGTTTTCAAGTGCCTTTCTTGTCAATTCAGTTGTCTTTCTTATGGATAAATTTATGATTGTATATATTTTACTATAAAATAAGACGTAATTTGTGTTTCAGATACTTGCTTCTATCTCATAATCTAAATCTGACTGATGAAACTAGAAATTATAGAGTGCCATGATGATGAGATACTACTCACCACTGAATAGTTCTGGTAATCAGAATCTTTGTTCCCCAAATGAGAAAACAAATGCAATAATTTTCAAAATTTCTCACTGTTTAAAATGTCTTTAACTTTTTATGACTCCTGCTCCCTTGAAACTGGTACATCTTGCAATCATTCTGAATTTTGTTGGTTAATTGATCATGTTTTAACTACTCTCCATAAGTCACCAACCCTGAACAGGGAACATATGTGCAATTGCTGACAAGAATCTTTGTATATTCCCAATGAAATGTTTTTACAATAACTTAGTGGTCACTTACACCAAGCATTTTTTTATGATAGTATTAAAACACAACAACCTAATTTCTAAGAGACAAACCTGATTCATGTTTAGGGATAACTAAAGTTAAACCTACCTTTAAAATCAGTCTGTCATTTTCCAGAATTTCTTTTTTATCTTGGAACACTAATATAACAAGATAATTTACTTGAGGCATTTTGAAACACTTATTACAGGGCTAGGTAACTAACTGTAGATAGAACTTAACTCTTTTACATTAAGATCTTAGCATATAAGGCCTAATGTTTTATACAAAACAATAATGAGGCCATATGCTTGAATTGAAAATGGGAATTTTTAATATCAAATAGAAGAAATGCAAAATAAGGATTAGATTATCATATTGTGAAAAAGTTATGCAGGTGAATACTTTGTTATTACAAGTACAAAGTATAGTTTGAATAAGTCTATGAAAAGCTCGTTTTTTAGTGCAATTATTTCCTATAATGTGTAATTTTTCCTGCCCCTTCTGTTTAGTTTAATTTCAATATGAAAGAAATGATCATCCCATTTTCTTTGAAATTGGTATAAAGGTAAAACCACAAACCTCTGAAAGAATTCCTTTGTTCCCAATCACATGAGTGTTGTTGGAACAAAATTTTGCCACCTGCCAAAGGCTTTAAAAACTAAATCAAAAGGCTCACTGCTTCAAAATACTCAAACTAAAGGTAGGTTTCTGGATGAAAATGTAATGACTGGATCATTCGCATTACCCATTTATTATTGTACAACGGAATTGATGGATCTTTTGCTACCTTTCAATACAGAATAATTCATAACTAAAAATGAAAATATTTAGGTCATGAATACTTAGGTTATTCCTTTCTTCTAAAAAACTAGAATTGAGGTTCGCACATTTAAGATGTCTCACTATTTGTGTTAAAACTTCCTAAAAGAAAAAGGAAAAAAGGTGAGGTATTTCTCATACTAGTTAAAACAATTCAGTAATGGCATGCTTCATTAACTGTTTGCATACAAGACAAAAGTGCTTTCTGATGAAGTGGAAAACCAACTTGGGACCAATTTTCCACAACATAAATTCAACACTCATTCTACCTCTTGATACCTTTGTATTCAAACTACCAGGAAGATTTTTCATGTCTGTCATACCACTAATCATTTTAATATTCCTACTTTAGATTCTCCAATCCTTGAAAATGCTTCTATTTTATATTCATTTCCTGAGAATAAGCTTATGATTCACATTTACTAATATTTTTCATCAATGTGAATCCATTGCTTTGGCAGTTTTCCAACTGATTTAGAAAGAATATGTAGAAAGAATATGGTCTTAGCATATAAGAAATGTGATAAACTGTATTAAAATAGACAGCTAAATAAAATTTTGGATACATTCGATTTCCATCTTTCTCTGATATCTCCCTCTGTCTTTCTTTCTTTCTCTCTTTTTCTACACACACACACACACACACACACACACACACACACACACACGGGTTTGTGTTCAATATATGAGTAAGTAGAATAATGAATATGATGAATTGAACATTATTGCAAATTAGTTATCTTATAAGATATTCTTTATGTTGATCGCAGAAAACATTACCCTAGTAAATTTGTAAAAGAAGTGACTGGTGATTTGAAGAAACACCATTGTTGATCATTGATTACACAAATGTGGATTCAGTGATAGGTGAGTCAGTTCTGCCAATTCGAAACGTAATAGTTACAAAGGGTACCAGACCCAATGCAGTCACCCATGGTCCCTGTAGATTCTAAGCTATTATTCAGTTTGGTATATTGTATTTTGTCTTAATCAGAAATGTCCAAAGATCTATTTTGATCACAAGGGTGAGAATCTGGGAGACAGTGTCTGTCTTCACTTGTTTACACTTGTAATCTTATATTTTGTAGACTATGGGGGACAAAAAAGGGGCATTATACTATGTTTATTCCTTAATAAAAGTAATAGAGTTGCTGATCAGGGAAAATCACACTTTTATTGCTTGCAATATCATAAAACATCCTTCTCTTAATATACTGTGAGCCAGCTTTTATGTAGGATTTTTTTATAAAAGCTTAAAATGTTGCCTGAAAACATGTTTTGAGTATATTAAACATAATCAATTTCTAAATATTCATACTGTGAAGTATTATTTCATCATATTTAGCATATTTTATATCTATTATTTAGATTTTATTTCATTAGAACTTGGTGTCATCTTCTATTTAAAACAAAGTTTCAGTTATTTGAATTTTAAAATATTTATTAAAAATCTCATTGAAATTTCAGAAATAGAAGTTAAACATATTCAAAGAGTTTCTTTTTGGTTTTAAAAATAACATTCTGCTACTATATATATATATATATATATATATATATATATATAGTTTCAATAATACTGCATTGATATTGTTGTATGATTCAAGCCAGGAGATATATTTGCAGCATGAAAAATATGTCATAGTAGTATAAATGAAATATGTTAAACATATGATTATTGATTCAATGAGCTAAATATCATTAAACATGTAAAACATTAGCTTCCTCTACTATATAGTAATACTGATCTATAGGGATATTTTTCCTGGAATATTCACATTAATCAAGAGTTTTTTCTAATCAAGTTTTAAAATAATCCACTACTTAGGAAACCTTTTAATCTAATACCTGTGCTTAAATTAAGCTACATATATAGTGGTTTTAGAATACAAGCCCTTTTTCATAAATATTGATCTGTACATGTATATATCTATAGACCACTTTCCCCATGGGGGAGAAAAAGAATAAATGAGAACATTGGGAATGTCTTAATTTCCTGCTTGCTACTTTATAGAAGATCCTAGCATGCAAAATATTCCTAACCCCCCCACCCCATTTTTTTTCTTGACCTTTTAGCAGGATTGGATGCCAGAAATGATAAGATAGTGTCTTTAATGTAGGAGAAGCTAAAATTAAATAGCTTCATTGCCATTTGACTTTTGGGTTCTCTAAATTGTCTAGTCTAACTCTGATCATTTACTGGTTGAAATAATTTCTTTTGAGATACTAAGAATAAAGCTAAAATAACATTTTTATTTTTCTGTTTAAGTGACTTCATCTTGATTACTTTTAATTACTAAATTAATTACAGCAGGACAAGCATTTTGATATTTCCATGGAGTAATTCACCATTTTTATACATGTCACAATAGGGGAAATCAGTTTCTTTGTGACAAGTGGTATTGATTTTAATCTAGTAAGTCAAAAACACTTTCTGTTTTTACAAAAAGAGAGAAAGACAAGAAAAAAGAAGACAGCAAGTATTGTGCTATGATGGTTATACTTTGAATGTACTTACATATTTACCAAACAACAATAAAATCTAATTATGGATAAAAACCTATAGAAGAGAAACTAATCTCACTTTTTATCCATCAATGCCCAATTAACTAGGTCATTTAAAATATACAATATAAATAAAAAGAAAACCTACAATTGAATAAAATATGTTTTACTAGTTAGCTTGAGAAATATCCACAGTTTATTCTTGCACTGTGGAGACACATTCTCAATGAAAACATTGTGTATTGTATTATTAACTTACAGCATATGATCTCCATTTCTGCCTTCCTCAATTTCTCCCCCGCCCCCCGGGATCGTAACAATGTGGACTCACACATTTATTATATTAATTAGAAATCACTGCCTAATATAATTATTCTAGCAAGCACATGATGAGTTCTGAAAATATTATTGACAGAATTTCTCCATTTACCTCTGGTGTTAAAAAGATTTGCATGTCTAAAACTGCCTTGATTAGATATTGTTTTTGACGACTCTGCTCAGTGTTTTACTACATGCACATTAAGCATGAGGACTTTTAGCACGTCTGAAGTAACATCTGCTCTGTCTTTTTGTTGCAGGGTTCATGGTATAATTAGCTCTATATTTCACCAAATACGATTTTGCTCCCATGGCGGACAAAGCAGCATGAAGAAAACATAAATAATTGCAGATTAGAGAAACAGAAGGCAAAGTGGGTGTAGATGGCTTTGATAAAAAAGGGTTAAGGAGAATAGAAGGTCAACTCATTATTAAGAAAAAAAGGAGGCATTTAAAATTAGATATGGTCTTTGTAATTAAAGAAAACACACAGATTTTTTCTTTTAGCAATGTTCTCTATTTGGTCAAATAGTTTAATGATTTGCAATGATGTAGTTTGTTTTGTTTATTCAGAAAACACTTTAAGCATTGTTCATGCTTAGATACATAAAAGAAAATTTAATTATTAGAATAAATGTTGAAAAGATATAGCATGCTTCATATCATTTTCAGAATATAAATTATATTTTCTTTGATAATGCTACTTTTACAGAATCAAATGATCTCAATATAGCTAGCTAGTCAAATATCTGTAGCCTTATATTCTGATTTCAGTATGTCTCTACTTAACCTTTAGCCAAGAGGTTTGCATGAGCCAGTAGTATTCCTTTCATATTAAATTTATATTAATTTAGTGATTATTCATTATACATAAAATATCTAATTTTATTGTGACTCATTATTCAACATTATACAAATAATATTGAAGAATATTGCACAATAAACAAATCCTGGAAAATATATAAATATTTAAATAGTGTATTTTGGCAATTCATGACAGAATTTAATATACAATTAAAAAATCTTGTGTGACCAATGATTACATTAGCTTCAGAGGTATAAAATGTGATTTTCCTCATCTTTCACTTTTAGACTACAAATTATAAAACACTTTGAAAAGATGGAATGGGTGTGTAGTTCAGCAGTAGAGCAAGTGCTTAACATGTACAAAGCCCTGGACTTAGTTCAAAACACTCCCCTCCAAAAAATTTGAAATAATTTTGAAATTAAAATAGAGTAATGGAATACTGATTTCGCACTTTATTTCTCTTAGAGAAAAATGTCTTTTGAATCTTCAAAGTCTTTAAAACAAATTAATGGTGTTCTGCTTTTGTTTTTAGAAAAAAATATGGGTAAGAGATTTGCTTCTTACAGGTATTCATCCTGTGGCATAAAATAGGTAAAAATACAGAAACATTCATCCCAACTCTATAGCTAATGCATAAAATTAATATGTCAACTAGAACAATTATAAAACAAGTAAAATAAGACAGAAAGCAAGACAAAGTATTAATAAATTGCTCTGCAAATTAGCAATGAAGGACAGTTTAAGAGATAATTATGCAAAGGCAACAAATAATTAAAAAATAACTTTGTCTCATATAACTTTATATATATATATCTAAGCCATATTTTTGTAAATGGAAATATATATAATCAGATATATATATATATATATATATATATATATATTTTGTAAATATATATATATCTGATTATACCTAGGAGATTTTAATATCTCCCTGTGAACTACAAAAGTTTTCATCCATTTTATCTCAGGGATATTAAAAAAAATGCAGAGTTGCAGAGACACATTTAAAAATAAACCATTCTCAGAAGACAAGTGACACAGAATAAGATTATTTTATTCACCTATTCTTTGATGATTTTTTCATTTTTGTTGGACAGCTAGACAATGCAAAGAAAACACTACTTTGGAGCATGTGTGAATATTTAAATTGTATTTTCCTGGGAATCATCAAACCTAAGTTGAAAGGAACCATATTGTTTAATTAGTTCAGAGTTTTTGAATTCTAGTTGTACTTTAGAATATTTCTGGAGAGGGTCTGGGGTTGTTAGTTCAGTACTGTAGAGCATGTCCAATGAGCACAAGGCCCTGGGTTAAATAACCATCAAACCTCATCACATACCATAAAGAAGAATCTTAAGGAGAATTTTACCAAAAATAAAACGAAATAAAATAAAATACTTAGATTTACTCAAAATTATAATGTATAAGGACTGGCTCAATGTATTGTTGTTTTTTAAAAGTTCCTGGTGATTGTAGTAAAAACCAATCTTGAGAATGAGTGAATTCTAGTTTAATGTTCATGATTTGAGGCCCTTTGCATATTTTTTATTAATGTAATCTTAATACTATTAGTTATTTTATGCCCATCAGACCACTCCATGTATAGAAAATGTTTAACCATTGCCAGGTTTCTGTGAATTATACATAATGTGTGAGTCCTCAATGTTTGAAGAAAACCATTATGGATCCTTCATTTTTATGATGCTCCTTTCCTGGCAACTTTCTAAATAATATGGCATCCTGGATCCTCATTTATAATTATACATATAATTACACACACACACACACACACACACATTTTTGTGTGTGTGTTCTATATAAAATATATATGAAATGTAACCATGTAGTATATAGTTATAATTTAGTTATAAGTACATAAATATAGGCAAATAAATGTCACATGAGATGGCTTTATTAAATTAAATATGTACACATATCTTAGAATTTGGGCACATGTAGTTTGAATTACTAGAAAAATACTATGGTCAATTTAGTTCTCGTGATCCTTATTTCTGAATAAATGTACCTTTTATATGTGCTTTACAGTATTTTGAAGAAAGCAACTAAGATTACAAAAGTTATCTAGTGTTGATAAAGCTAGTGCAGAGAATAAATTTAATCAACTAATTTTGATTTCAAAATCTATATTTTTTTCTTCTACATCATTGTAACCTTTATGATCAAGCATAACTAAATGTTTTAGGTCTTTTTGATGATAAATATGCAAACAACCAGAGTTCTTTTTTTCTGTGAGTTTCAAATAATTGATCAAGATATTCTGACATTGCCATATGAATTTTGGGGTCTCATTCCTGAATGCAAGGGACCATGAATTGATATTAAGAATGGAAATTATGATGAAATTACAAGTTTTGCTCTACATTCTCACTTCAGATATTTTCCATCTTTATTATTCAAATAAGGTCCTGATATCACATCTCATTTCTTTAAATTTAGGTTGTCGTGTGTGTGTTAATTAACATATGAAAATGTAAGTTATTTTTGTATACACAAACAAAATGTGTAGCTTAGCATAATTAGTATGGAATGGATGAAATTTTTATTGACCATTTATTATTTTGATAATGTTACTGATTCAAAATAATATAAATACATAATAGAAGGAGGTATATCATTCAGGGGACTTAAAGTCAATTCTATTATATGTATATATAATAATATACTGATGGAGAGATGTATTTTCATTTATCTTTCTTGCTCTACTTTTTCAATTCAAGAAGTGTGATTGGCTTTGGATGTCTTTTAAAACTAAAGATGTATGTGATTAGATAAGATCCAAAACTTCTTCCTATTGCTTTTGTTCAGAAAAGGAAAGGATTGTCAATTTACCATCTCTGAAAGCTCGGGAATTGCTTAACAGAATTTCTACAATTCAGGCTATATAATTCATAAATTTCTTAATTCCCTAATTATATTACATTTGATGAAATTTTACTCTTAATTTGATTTAGCTACATGTTTGCCTTTAACTTGAGGGTGAGAGAATTTGTGCAATTCTGTCTGAAGTGGTATAAGGTAGTTTTAAAAGTAGGAAAAGTGCAGTTCCACCATCCGTTTAAAACTCACCTATGACATGAATGTTCATAGGTCTCTTTATTTATAATACCAGCATGAAGCTTAAAAATACAATAATTTTGTCAAATTTTGGCTTAATTTATCTTTAGTTTTTAATAATAGAATTTTGTGATTCAGAAAAATGATGTGTTTTGAGCTGTATCTTGATATGATTTACTTATCCAAATATAAATAAGAACTCTTAACAGTAAGGTACTCTCAGAGGATGAGCGCTAACCCAACTTCAGAATAAATAATGTGTAAGAATAACTAGAGATAAATTTGTACTAAGATCATTTTATTTTCACAAATGAGAAAAATTGACAGATTTTTGGTGCTCAAGCATACCTTTCCCACATAATTTTCACTGGGACCAAGGAAGATTCTCTGTTGATTTGGTAGTAGAACTATTAAAATATGTTTTCTATTTTAAATATGTGATAAGTGGTAGTACAAGCTGGAAGAATGCTGTAAATAACGTTTTTCAAATGCAGAGTGGTTTAAATAGGCTTTTGATAACTGAGAACATCATTATGACTCCAAAGAACATTGTTTTAGGGGAAAATTTATTATGTGAACCATTAGGACACCAGAGATGGTTTATATATTTTTCCACAAAATAGTAGTGCACAGAATAGAAAAGTAAATATCAATAAATTACTTAAAGATTAAATAAAGTATCAAAATATTAATATTATATCTCCAGTTTTAGGTTTTTCCTAGTGATTAGTGACTATGGTACCATGTTAACAAAAATCTTAGTAGTGCATAATAGTAGAAGGCACACAATATCATCCCTGTTCCTTTCTAATATTATTTCTTCTTTCTTGTTCGACAAAACTATAGTGTATTAAACACTTAAATGGAGATGCCACTATGCTTCGTATGTATGAAGCCAGTCAACACAACAAGGTAATAATAGGAGGCAGGGACTATGGTGATCATCTGTTGACACAAGAGGAAACTGAGGTGTTGAGAGATCAGCTAAATCACTCAAAATCAAGGATTTGAATCCTGATAGGATGTCAAGTTTGCAAACTTAATCAAAGGTGCACTGATGAAACCTGGTAGTGAAATCATAGAAAGGGGAGTAGAGAAGGGAATTCTGTGGGTCTTTCAACCTTGTTTGTAATTACTGGGGGAAAGAATCATGTGCGTTTAAACCCTGGAGCTAGGGGATAAGTATTACATGACACATCTATATAAAAACACACATGCATTAGGCCCTCTGTCTCTCCAGGTTCTGCATCTGCAGATTCAACCAACTGTGGATTGAAAATATATTTTAAAAAAGTTGGTCTGTTCTGAATATATACAGACTTTTTCTTTATCATTATTTTCTTAACAATATACTATAATCACTATTTACATAGCATTTACATTGCTTTAGGTATTATAAATAATCTAGAGATTATTTGTAGTATGCATGATGATGTGAGCAGTTTATATGCAAATAATATGAGAGTCCTGGAACTAATTTCCTATAGACACTGAAGGATAGCATTAAATTTAAATGCAATGTTCATTAATTACCTTAGACTTTGTGTTGTAGAGTCTCTATTTTTATGCCCCCCAATTCCCCAACCCTTCCTTCAGAGCCCTAGTTAGACCTATTTGCCCACAAGGTTTTTAATGAATATTTTAATGGTCCTATTCAAACTTAATCTTTCCTCTGCAAGAATCATACTTTTTAAACCTACATTTTCAATGATTCTTTTTCTATGGAAAAGTTCAGTTGCATGAGAACATAAGTACTTTTAGTGTTTTGTTCATAGCTATAAAATAGGAAATGCAGATGTATCCCTACTACAACATAATGACATATTTCAATTATCTGAGGTTTAGGATTTTGATGCTGTTGTCCTAAGTTTCTTAAACTCATTGTCTTCCTCATATTATACGTCTCTTTGTTTGCATACTTTCTGAAAGTCACATATATTTCTAATACAGTTATAATAAACTATATATTATAAATATTATGGATTTAACACCATATTTATGGATGTAGTGCATATTAAAAAGACATTCCTGAAAGTGCATCAACTTCAAAATTCTCAAAGTGTATAAAGACCTTGGTATTTTGGCCTCATTTCCTCTCTGATAGGATAGGAAAACCTTGAGAGCAGAGTATATGATCTATGCATCTCTTTGTGTTTGAAGCAATGATTTTCATGCAGTGTCCATTCAGTAAAAGAGTTAAATGTAGAAATGAGCTTCTGAATGAGAATCTTGGAAACAAAGGAATGTTTAATGAGTGATTTTATATTTTTGAGATAGACTCTTTCCAGTGAAAACTTAAACAACAACTTATGAAATAGACCCAGGATTGGAGACCATTTCCTTATTAGTCATTTGATTATTCCAGAAATGAACAAGAAAATACCCAAATGTTGTCATCAACATTTCTGCTTGTAGATTCTGTCTCTCAAAATGGTGACTTCACTAGAAGTTAAGTTTGGGACATATCAAATTGAAAATCTCTAGAAAAAATTTTTGTCTTCTTTCATTTAAACTGTTTATTCTTCTCATGCCAATCATTGGCATTTCTATTTTTTCTGTTTACTTTCTGTTATGGACTGTTAGTATCCCCCAGCAACAAATTCATGTTTTGAAACTGTAAACCCAATGTGATAGTAATTGGAGATAGAGTTCTGTGGCTGGAGAGGTGGGGAGGATTGAAGTCATGAGGGTAGAGCCCTAATGAATGAGATTAGTGCCCTTATAAAAAGAGTCCAGAGAGACAGTTTATTCGCTCTTCACCATGTGAACATAGAATGAAAAGTCAGCAGTTAACAACTTGGAAGAAGAACCTTACTATGCTGGGACTCTGATCTTGGGCTTCTATCTTCCCAAACTGAGAAATAAATGTTTGTTGTTGAAGCCATCCAGTCTATGTTTTTTTGTTTGTTTGTTTGTTTCTTTTCTTTTTCAGTGCTGGGGGTCAAATCTAGGGCCTCACACATACTAGGCAATTGTTCTACCACTGAGCTACACTCCTAACCCTCTGTGGTAAATTTTATAGCAGCCCAAACTGACGAAAACTTGTTAATACCCCAAACTTTAAACCTAGACCTGGTACCCATATCTAATGTATCCATAGAATCACCCGTTTTTTACCTCCTTCTTCATCTCTTGCTGCTGGGATATTGTGAAGGTCTCATAACCCAAGCCTGTGCTTTTACCTTTTCCTCCATACAACCCAGAGTGGTCCAGTTAATACATTTGTCAAACCAGGTCGTTTCTCTGCCTATAATCATCCCAAATCTTCTCATTTCATTTAGAGCAAAATAATAAAGACCATTCAGTAGCTATAATCCTCTACATATTTGGGTTCCTGGCTTCTTCTCCACTCTAACTCTTCTCCACCCAATCACTTTTACTTACTCCCCTCTAGCTATACTGGCTTCCTCACCATTTTCCAAATATTCTAGGAATGCTGCTGCTCTCCCCTTTTGCTGGAGTTCTTTTTGTCCGGAGATGTTCTCTTGTATTGAGAAAATTTCCATTCTTATTGAGGCTGTTGTAGATTACATTATTTTAAATTGTAACCATCATACTCAATATGTAAACATACCCTTTCTTCCTTTCCTATTTATCTTCTCCATAGAAATTGTCATGGTATGATGCACTGTGTACTTTACCTGTAGATGGTAGATAGTTATTAGGAGGTCAGCCCCATGAGTTCTGGGACTTTGTTGTTCACTTTACTCATCACAAATCCCAGTGCCCTAGAACAGTGCCTGTAACTATTATCTGATGAAAAAAATGAATAAAGAGTGTTATATTTTATGACACAAAAACAGAAAAAAATAGTATTGTGAAATAGATTTAACTGAAGAAAAACTACGGATATTCCAGTTATTCTTTAATGAAAGTGTTAACATTTCCCAAGAGACTGAAAGAGAAAAAATAGGCCTTAAAAATTCTTTGCTCTGAGAAGTGACAAGGAAATGGTTAAAACATTTATTTTCTAAATGTGACATGCTCTAAGAACTACACATCACTTCAGCTCATGTTTACACATTATGTTACTATAACTGCTTAAAATGTAAGGATTTTTAATTGAATTTTATGGCTGGTCTACATTGTTGATAGTAATTTTTATGTTATAGCTTATGAGCTTAGTCATAGAAGGATACAGAGAAATTTCCATTGATGTAATAAAATATCTATAAAAGCAAAATGGTGTTTCCTTAGTAGGTAGTTATGTTATATCTCTGAACATGCAATTATAAATAAATGAATTTGAGAATGAATATTTAGTAACTTAAATAACTTCCATTAAACAATAAGAATCAGTCATATATTCCTAGATCTGTTACATAAAGTATATATTTTAAGAACATTATTTTTACTTTGAAAACTACCAAAGTAATGTACTTACAGATAGAATCCCCAAACTTTCTAAAAACTCCCTTTTATTAGAGATCTCCATAGTCAAGCTGATTATTTTAATACACAGTATTTAAAAATATATTTAATGTCTTTATCAGTTGGATTTCATTTAATTCATCAAAAGAGTTATGAAACTGTGAAGTTTATTTTCTTTCATATTAGGTTATTATCTTTCTTCTAAATGGCCAATATAGGTTTTTAATTGAAAATTATATTGTTAACACTTACTTGCCATAATCTAGTAATTAAAATAATAAAGAGTTTATTTTTCTTAGAAAAATTAGGAATTGTAATTTTCAAAACCAAATTCATTAAATTCAAAGAGAACTCAAACTTCATTCCTTTATAGTTGTTAATGGTCACTCTATATATTTTACTTACTGCACCATGGGAAATGATGATGAAAAAAATTGGAATTTTCCATTATTATTGACCTTTAAAATCTTTTAAGTTAAGGATTATGAATACTTTTGGCTCAAAGCATGCATAAACTTGCTATTTTCTTTTTCTTCTACATATTCCCACTCAACAGCACTTTCTTGAATTTTAAAATGGATAACATTCATCTGACATTTTGCAGTCTAAAAATTAAATTTTCATGCTTGCTTTGAATGCATCTGGGAACCTAGAAATGAAATTTTGATAGAAATAAAAATGCCACTGGGAATATTATTGATTACCCAGAATGTGTGGCTTTCATTTATCAATTAAAGCATATTAGCCAAGTCATCCAAAAATGGGTTAGCATCTATTCTTTCAACCGTTGATATGATAGATAATTTAGAGCCATTGTCTGTTAAAGCTTTCAGATAATCATAAAATGTTAGCACATAAAAGAGCTGATCTGATTAACTTTCTGGAATTCAGACAATCCAAAAAATATTGTCACAATATATTAATACACTGAGATTATAAAACAGATAGTCATAAGACATTGGTCTGAACATTCATACCATCATCAGTGAAAGAGTGCTCCTGTCTTTGTGCATTAACTGCTAGCTTAAAAATTAAAAAATGAAAAAAAAAAAAACAACACTCAAACCGCTTTATATTGTCCCAGCTCAATTTTTGACATTAATCAATCCAGCATTATATATGAACTCTCTATTATTTATTCCCATTATTGTATGGAGATTCACTCTTGTGCGCCACTTTTATTCTTGTTTCTAAAAATCTGAACTCTAAGTCAGCTTCTTATAAATTGCATGATGCTAAATTAAATTGCTTTACTAAACTCTAAAGCATTATATTAATGCTAATTTTAATGTATTGGCTTCATTTTGAAGGACAGTTTGCTGAATGCCTATTCTGGCCATAGAGGCAGTATAAATTTTAAAGATAAAATTTACTTGAAGAAACTTAATTCCTTGTAATATGGAAAGAATATTGCATTTTTCAATGTGAGAATTCAGATTGTCATATTCTATTTGGACTAGCAGAATGTTTCAAACTGTACTCCTTTTAACTTTTAATGTTCATACTGTCAGCTATTTTTCTGTTTTGAAATCTGAATTCCTCAAATTTAATGTTTATTCAAAATGGTCAAACTTTCCTGTACATAATTTTACAAACTCCAAATTGACCTGATAATATTCCCTTTTATTCAAAGTTTTGTCTTCTTTCTCCTTATATTATTTGTATGACAGGTGCTTTGTGTACACTCATCACATCTGTACGATACCATGATGCTTCTTCATTATTGGTGCATTATACATGAGAGACTGAGGCTCACATAATTGCTATAACAATTTGTCTTCATTTTGTCTTACCAAAATGCCTGTAACAATAACTATGACTTTTTCTTTGTAAGCATTGCTGACTTTATCAATCACCTAACTCTATGTACTTTATGCTTCAGTCCTGTGCTTGCTCTGTGAATAGGAGTTATCCCCATTTTCCAGTTGAAGTATTTGACGTAAAGTCTTAATGCTGAAAATCCCAATGGCAGTATTTAAAGTCACATCTAACTTTTCACCCAATTCCTATGCTTTGCCACTAGTAATTACTTTGAAGTAAAAAAGAAATTTTATCAGTTATTTCACATGCATGTAATGAGATTTCTTTATGGAACTGAAGAGCAACTTTTCTAGTTCTGTTCTTACTGTAAGAATTCATAACAGTAATATTTGACACACTAAAGTAATAGATAACATTGACATCATAAAATGCCCTCATCATTCTAAAATGTTTTCCTATACCATAGCATTTGTTAAAGTGTCATCCCAGGATCCATAGATCATAGGGTCCCCAAACACTTTCAGGGAGTCCAAAAGGTGAAAAAACTCTTCATTATAATAATAAGATAGTATTTGTTTTAACTCTCATTCTCTTATGGATGTATAGTGAAGGTTTTCCTAAGCCACCTGGTTTGTGACTCATTTGTAGTGATTCGTAACAGACAAAACAGAAGTATATGTGAAATTCCCAAATGGTTTATTTCAAGCCAGTCATTGCAGAGTTTTGCAAAAATATAAAATACTTTGTTTCTCATTGTATTTTTGGAACTATATTTATCTATTATAAAGTATATTATTTATGCTAGCAGTTCATAAATTTGTATTCATTTAAAATTAAATTTTTAAAAAATATCAAATTTTCATTTCTGATATGGTAAATATTGTTAAATATAATTTGTCTGTATAAAGAAGTACCAAAATCCAAATATTTGAAAATGTTTGATATATAGAATTATGTATTATAAACCAGACTTTTGATTTTTTGATTATTAGAAATCCTGATCTAGTTATAATATGTTTTACTCCAGAGGCTTTTAAAAATTTGCTGGTAAACATGGTGGTAGTGGAAAAAAAAAAAAGAGTTTCAAACTAGAAACCTGAAAATCAAAGACATTGTAAAACAATGTAGTGGTCTCAGGAAGGCAGGCAATGAGAAGGAGTTAAAAGTTACTTTAAAAATTTCTTCTGATTTTGCAATTATTATTACTACATGAGATCTAATTTTTTCCTCTGTTCTTAAATTTAAACTCTGTTTCTGATTGTTCCATACTAATTTTTTTCTATGCATCTTATACTTTCAACAAATGTTGAGGAAGGGCAGTCTCTATTCAAGGCTTTCTAGTCTGTGGTGAATTCCAAAGTGCATAGGCAAAACACTCTTAGTGACTCTTGAACTCCATGCTAAATGGCAGAACTTAGGTTCAAGCCAATAATACAACCATCGAAGCCAGTATATATATATCTATCCATCAAATTTTAAATCTTTAGAACTGAGAAATTTGCTTCTGTAAAAAATATTGTATATGTAGAATGTACAAAGATTCCCCATCTTCCTAGTCAAAGCAGGGTTGTACTTTATTTTAACTCTAAATATTTTAAAACATATTTTAAGTGTAACTTTTATGTGAAAATCATGAGAACATTTTTTCCTTTGACCCCTTCCTTAGAGTCACAATATAGGAATTTGACATTTAGTGATAATAAAGATTTTGTGTGTCAGGTTTTCAGCTCTTTTGAGAAGGGACATTTATAGCATAACCTGTGGCTTTTGAACCCCGTAATGCTTTTTAAAAAAAAATCTGAAAAGCAGTCTTAAATGTTTTCCTTATATTAATTTCCACCTCTTTAGATTTCCATAGAGGACATTTCTAAAATTTATGTGTAACATAAACACTTCTTTTAGTTAATTGTGGAAGTTTAACATTGACTATATTTACAGCCCCGTAGGTATAGTTGAAAATTTACATATTTAAAAGAGTTGCTCTTTGGCATGGTTTTAGAAAATGATCTGTGCTCTTAATTATACCTTTAGCAAAAATGTGTGAATGTCATTTACTGAAATGTAAAAAGGAAATCAATGATGATGAAGATAATGATGATGATAATATAAAACATTAATTATATTAAGTTGGCAAATTTTGTTCTTTTATTCAGCATTTGATTATTTACATTTAATGAGGCTATTAGTTGAAGTTTATTTCAATATGATGAAATTTCTAGACTTTTAATGAGTTTCATAGTCATTTCAGTTCTTTTTAGGTGAAACAAAACTTCGGTATCAATGAATTCAAGTTAAATTTCCAAACTAAAATTAAGAAAGTTTGTAATGTTTACACTTTTCATAGTGATTAACTTCATTCTTGGAGTCAGTGACTGATTTATAGTGTATAAAATGAGTACATAATTTGACTTCATGGAAATGATCTGGTCATTTATTTACTTTTTATATCGAGAATAAAATTCTTATTTAAAAATGCAAGCTATCAAAAGCCAAAAATAAATAATATCTTATAATGTTTATAGCTATAGAACAATAATTATCAATATTTTCCAATTAATATTTCTCCTTTCCTTACGCAGTTTTCAGAATACTTAAAGCATAGTCCAAAATTAGAGTTAACAATTGCAAATACCAACCAACCAACACAGTGATAAAATCAATACTTACATTTCCCTTGAGGCCACTATTTACTGTTTGCTGCACCATTTCCTTAATGGAATGGCAGTTACGTTTGCAGAAACCTTGTAACTACCATTTTTATGTTTTAACTAAAAGCAGCTTTCTTGAAGAAGTATGATCAAGAAATTCTTGAGTTGCTATTAAAAATTGTCACAAACATTTAGCAGTAATATTTTACTAATATGGCACAAGGTCTTTTACGTCCATTATGATGGACATTGACTTAATATTTAAATGTCTCACTATATTGAAGCAACTTGCCAAGTTTGTATGAACACATTGGTAAATAGTACATTTCATTTTGGGGTTGCTTGTGGTGGTATACTCTAGAAAAAATAATAGAAAAACAATTAGGGCAAGGAAAAATAGCAGCTTGTTAGTGTCCAAACAGTAAAATCATTGTGATTGACAAATTGATTTACTAATCTTACATAGTTGATTTTTATCATTGTTATGATTAGATAGTAACTCCCTCCATCCTGATATTTTTGGTTCACTATTTTGTGTTGTTTCTTCTGAAGAAATGATGTCAGAATTGAAAAATACTATCATATTGTCTGTTTTCCTTTTATACGTATTTTCATTGCATTTGAAAATTATAGCATCTTCGCATTAATTTTTAAAACAAATTTTCAGTTTCTAGGATTAAAAATTTGAAAGCAAAAATTCAATTTATCCTAACATTTGCCTCTGATTCTGTATTAGAGATAATAGCATGAGAGTCATTCAAGATGAAAAAGTAAGCACATTTCACCACTGAATTTATTCATGGTCAAACTTTGTTGTTATTAGTAAAACTAAAATAGAAAAGTTGTGTGAACAGAATTCATGGCCTTTATTAGGGGACATATTTTGAAACAGGATATTGAAAACAAAGTCCATTGGCCAACTCAAGTCTTTTTACATGATGATGTCAGCAACTATGTAGTGTGATAAAACTGCAATATTTTCATGACAAAGAAAAATTCATATCCACATCTTTAATAAATGAAAGAGAAAAAAAGTGCCCTTAGTTGGTTCATATGTTCCCATCCAAACCTTTGTAGCTTCTCTCAAACTGTAAATATTGAGTGTAAGATCAGAATGAATGTGGTGTTGAATCAAAATTAATCGCTGAAGTTACTACTTACAGTGTCACACAAATTCCACATTCAGGCTTTTCACAGGAGCCTTTGAAGAGCCCTACAGGACCAACCAATGTAATTGATACAGAATCATTGCTATACAACAGCTGCAGGAACAAGGTGCTGCAGCTTTTACTTTAATCTACCTTTCTTTCTGAGAGTTTATTATGTTTTTGAATTTATTCTTTTGTAGATGTGGGAGCTATCTTTTTTATGGAAATTAATCTTTTTAGAAGATTTGTACTCTCTTTTTCAAACACTAATACATTCATTCAAGTATCCTATTATTCAGATCCAGCTGGCTTTTATCTGGTGATATTTACTTCAAAAAGCCAAGTTAAATGGTATCATAGATTAATTCTCAGGGCACAGGAAAGCTTTTTTAGAGAAAAACATGATTTGGTAATTATGTGAAATATCATAATAAAAATCACAGAAAATGTCAAAAATGTGTTGTATAATCCATCATAATAGGAAACTTGAAAAAAGTTGTTTTCTTGAAAATGTGGAGCTCGGGGTCCATTATAAATTTTCATTTCAGTCAAACCTCACGAATTCTAAAAGTTTGCTTTGGGCCTTAATAAATTGTACCATGAATTTTAGGTTTCTGTTTGTTCATACAAAGCAATGAAACTTCAAAAGGGGCATTATCCACTACTATCTCTTACATAAATCAAACTGGAAATAAGACACATTTTACAATTCAATTTAAGATCCCACTGAGACAATAATGTTGCAAGCTGTGCATTTTGCAAAGTAATATAGTAATGTCTAGTTTGCATTTTTGAAAAACCAAATTAATCACACTTTATTGAATACGTTGGAGCAAACCTAAAATTCATCTATTATTAAAAACTTGTGCAACAAACACAAACTATATTTTATACATAAAGGACAAACTCATTTATTCATTAGGATAAAACACTTGGAGTTTGCATTTTGTAACTATGAAAGAAATGACATTTGTTATTGGGGCTGTTTTGAATTTTTAAAAGCAATCTATGCATAACCATCTGCTTGAAAATTTATTTTACCATGTTACATTGAGCTAGGTGGTTAACACTCCCAAACAAATAGAAGTTAACCTAAAAACTTCAGGATATGAAAACAAAAATCGTTCCAGTAAGTGATATATACATTAGAGAGACATCACATACAAATTAAAAAAAAATTATCATGTATTTTAGATATAACAGACTTATAATAATAAGATCATTTTATGGTTTTTATAAAGAAAGGAAAAAAACACCCTGGGTGGAACGAAGGTGCATTATGCTCTGGGATTTTATTAGGTTGAAGAAAATAAGTACTTTTTTATATGTTTTGAGGTAGAATTTGAAGTGGATGGTACATATAGTATTAGATATAGAAATATCGTGGCATCATTTAGAATCTATTGCCTACATAATACATATTATATAAGGTTATTTTTAAGAGGTCAGTATTGGGGAGTTCTAGTGAATATAAAAATTGTAAAGAGTGAAAAAAACAGTAATGAATAGAGAACAAAGTGGATAATACATCTGGAATGTGTATTTTACTGATGCATATTTTTCAATATCAGTGTAGTAACCACCGTTTTACTCTCTGCTGATGGGTATAATATTATGTATGATAACAGTTATTTGAGGTGCTACAGAACAGTAATATGCATTGCACTGAATAGAAACAGCAGTGCATATTAGAACATATTCCTAGATTTAATTTTGCTATAAAAGATTAAAGCCAATCTTGTTACATTTCATATGCTTTATTATCTAATCCTGAATTTTTAGAGAACATTCCCTTTCTACCATCCCCAAATTGTGTTACTCAAAGAGGGTCTAAAAAGTATTTGTGCATCCGGGAAAACAGAGCTTTCTCTTGTTTTTCTTATAAGAACTCTACATTGCAGAATCATAGTCACCACTGAGCTGTTGCCATCTGTCATGGAAGAGTAAACTATATCTTTTTATAGGAAGTTTTTCAAATAAGTTAAGGTTAGTTGTTCTGTATTTAAGAAAAAAAAAAAAAGCTTCACTGCATGTCAGGAAGTATTTTAATAAAGCCACCAGATTCAGATACAAAGCAGAGTATGTGGTAACCACTTGTCCTCACCCAACTTAATTTTGTCATGTCTGGCTCTGGAAACTAATTTGTTCTTCAATCATCTTCTTAGAAAACGCTAATGATAGAGAACACAAGATTTTTTTTTTCTATTTTATCAATTTTCCAGTGGCATGAAATATGAGAATCGAGATTCGTGCCCTGGTCATATCAATGTCAATGTAGTGGATGGCAGAACTCAGGATGATTATTCCTGATGATGAGTTCCTTCTCCTCGATCTGACTATCTGATACATCACTTTAATCATATCTCTCTTCTGCCTAAGATGATGACCAAACTCATCATCCTGACATCCGAGAACTTTCATAATCTGGCCCTAACCTACCTCATTCTGACTTCGGATGCTTCCCTAATATGTGCTCGCTCTTTCAGTCAATTGAGTTTCCCAGCTGTCATCCAGACCTGCCATTTATGTATGTCTTTGCCTCTCTGCACAGCCCAGGCAGTTCCCTGAACTAGGGGTGCTCTGTTGTACAGTGGAAAGGATTTAAGGTCATTTAGGTTCAGGAAACATGTTCTAAGTTTCTTTTCTTAAAGAACAATGTTACCTCAAGCATTTAATCACTCTGAATCTGTTTCCTCTTCTGAAAAACGAAGGGATCATGCATTGTGGTGCCATCCTCAGTACAGTGTTACCTTACTACACCTTTTGAAAATAATACCTGCTCAACACACTTGCTTACATGTGCACATATCCATACCTTCACACAATATTCTCTCTCATCCTGCAGGTTACTATCTCAGTTAATATACAATATTTATTTATTTATTTGCTCACCATTATCATCCACCTACCAAGTAGAACATAAATAATATGAAGATAGAGATTTTTTTAAATCTGCTTTTCACATTGCTGTTTCCCCAATGTTTACAACAATGCCTAGCAGTTGGTTGTTCAATATACACTAAAAGAATGAATAAATGAATGACTTCACTGCATGATTTGTGGTATAATTTTTGATTCAAATATTAACAGAAAAACAAATTGCACATTGTGATTTTTCTTCCTGTTCAGTTTCTTTGCATTAGTACTCTTGGCATTTAGTTATCTGGATGATTACATATTGATATTTTTTAAATTGTTCATTTGGTGCCTTATTTCATTATTTTTCCATCGGATATGATATTTTTCCATTTGATATGTTTCTTTCCCTTCCTCTCTATGATTTTCAATATGAAGCAGAAGATTAACTGTTAGATAAACAAAAACTTTAAGTATTTTTCAAAGCCATATTATTTCTCATGCAGAATTGAAAAATACATTACTATTATCCTTAATATATGTACATAATAAAAAGTCTTACAAAAATTATTTTTTTAAATTCATAAGATATTTGACACAGTTCAAAAATCCAGCCTTAAGAGCTGGAGGTCTAGCTCAGTAGTAGATTGCATTTCCAGCACACCTGAAGCCTTGGGTTCAAGCCCTAACACCAAAAAAATAAATAAAAAGGAAAAGAAAAAGAAGGACTGGAAAAAAGTCTCAAGCTGTCTTCTAGTCTTCTGTTCTTAAACATATTTTTATGAATTCATACTTTTATGAATTAATTAGTTTTAAAATAAATAAATACAAGAAGAATGCTCACCATACTAGTTATATGAGTTTTCACACAGAGCAATTAAAAGACAAGTCATTTTTGTTTTATTGTTTAGCAATGTGTCTAGAACACAGTTAAATTTTTATTGTTAAATGGTTCAAAGGTATTTATACCAACATGCAAAATATACACCATTTTTTTTTTGTCAAAGTAGCTCTTCACAGAAAGGTGTAAAACAAAATTCCAAAACTTACCAAAGAGAAAATAATTTCTGTGAAGAGCATTTTAATCAAGGGAAGTTCTTATATATTTGTTTTGAAAAAGCGTGTTTAGTGTAGCTTCTGAAATCTTTAAAAGTTACTCAGTATAACTTACTTTAATTAAGAGTAACATTTGCTGTAAATTTAGCAAGATGTATTTACACAGGTGACCATAATTCTTAAAGCAGGCACAACAAAATGGAAGCGGAACTGTTGACAGCAGTTCTGGCTTTCCCTCCAGTAAGGATCTGAGACAATATTGTATGATAGAATCAGAAGAAAAAAAGGAGAAATGGCACAATATTTTAATAGTGGAAGAAATATTGAAAATATAACAGATTTTATAATTACAAAGGAAAATAACAGTTTTTTATTAAGGAGAGTGATTAATAGGCATATTTTAATAGGTATATTTCTCTTTACACTGAAGATATTTAAAATGCAATAGCTTTATGACTATTATTACCAGATAATGGTAATTTGGATAGATGTTAGTTTTTTAAATTGAAGGTTTGTTTAAATTTCTGATTTTTTGTTTGACCATTTAAAAATATGCTAATTTCATGACTCATCATTTATGTTTTCACTGAGTATTAGCCTTTTACAGGTTGATGTTGGAATAAAAAATATTGGAGAAAAGAAAAACAAAACAAATGTGACCAATTTTGTGAAAAACCACCTTGAAGGTTTTTATTTTAAATGAACTTAAAAGCTACTTTTAGGTTTGATTCTTGACATTTAATCATTATGTGACTTTAGGTAGCATACGTCCTTATATATTTCCTTATATTCTTCATTGTTCACATTACATGTATAATAGTTACACTAGACAATTTTTAAATAGAAATGAATAAGGATGATTAAATTTCACTTTATACTGACATATGAGTGTTGATATTGTCAGAAAATCAATCCTCATTTAAAAATTTTTTCTAATCGTTTTGCTTATTTCAATTCACATTGTAATAGAAATCTACCAAAGACTACTATAACCATTTTTTCTTGTGATAAAAATTAGTGCTTATCTTTAATTCCCAAATTGCAGTATGGAGGTAAAAATGAAATTATCTATATTACTCCTAAACTTCCTAAGTGTTTTTCCTTTTGCCAACAACCAAAATTTTATTGGTCATTTTGACCTCGAAAACATCCTCCCCTGCTTGCGCATGAAAAACGGATGAGGATGAAAAGTGCTTGAACAGAATGTCCTCACTGTGCATAATAGAAAGTATGGGAAGAATGATACAGCTTCAAATAAACAGCCGCTTTCAACAAGCCTGCCATCTGCATGTAATCTACACCATAATACAATATTATTTATTATTTATTATATGTTATTCATATAACATATAACCTCTCTGTTATATGCAGTCCCTCTAAAGCCACCTCTCTCCATAATATTCATAAGAGGAAGAACTTTTAATGACCGGATATCATGAGTATTATATTACAGGTTGAGCTACTATACCATTTCAGATTATGCTTAGTTGTGAATATTTGCTTTTTTCCCCCCTCTGTTTAAACAGTCTACCTTAAATAGCAGTTAGGATTTTGTCTTTAAATCTAGTCATAAAGTTATACATTGATTTGTTCAGTACTGAGGGCCGAAAATATGCCAGGCATTTGTATATTCATATTGATTATATTATTTAAAAGAACATTTATCTGAGAATAAATGGAGAGATATTAATATTATTAAATGGATTAACAAGCTCTTTTGATGAGAATTTATTTTAACTTACATAACTTTTATTACATTTTGGAAGTCATACACCAATATTTGCTTACTCTTGCCCAGCTCCTCCAGATTTTTATTTTTTAAACTATTCAGACTGGCTTAGTTGACACTTGTGTGGATTATTGTAAAAATACTTTTATTTTTTCATAGTATCTTAGCATATCATGACTTGGTCTACACTTAAGAACTCATGATTTTCAAATCTTACTCTCTGAGCATCTGCCTTTCTTCCAAATTTTAGGCCTATATTTCCAGCCAACAATTGTCAATCTCTACCAAGTTCGGTAAAATTTATTTTCACAATGTCAAACTCATTTACTCTTCTTCATCTTCTCAATCTTCCATTCCAGTTAAAGAAGAAAAACTGTGTAAATACATGCTGAATCTGTGTATCTCTTTACCATGCTACAAGTTGATCTGTAACAGAGGTCATATCTTATTTTGGAATGCACATTGATGTTTACCACACATGAATATCAAAACTGATCTCAGTTTGTAGCTCTCAGATCAAGACCTGACTGAAAGTTTTTTTCTTGTTAGATGTTGGTGATACAATAACAGCAAAAGAGACATAGGCCTGATGATCTGGAGCTCATGTTAAGCCAAAATAATTTGGAGCTTTTCCCCTACCAATGGGAAACAATTGAAAACCTCTAAGCAAGGGAGTAAAAGAGTAAGATTTTTTTTTTAAAGTAACAATGGTCCTTGAAACAGATTACAACAGCTGAGATAGAAACAGTAGAGATAAATTACATAGATGGAATCAACAGGACATGAAAAGCAATTGGATATTGGTGGTGCACAGTAAGAAAGGAAAAGATAAGGGTGATTCCTATCTTTCTGGCTTATACAACCAGCTGGTAATGTTATTCTTTGAGGCTAAACAGGGCTGTAGAGGAGATAATTTAACACTGAGATTCATACATGCAAGAAATATCAATATAGTCCCCATAAGCATGCTATCCCATCTATGAGAGTTTTATGCTTTTTGGACAATACTAATTTTGCCTCAAAAAGTTTTTTTTTTTTTTTTCAGTTTTGACATGAAAATAATTGAAACTGAAAACACTATGAATTTATGGAGATTAAAACTTTATAATTGACCATAGTCAACACTCATACATGAATATGAAATAATTAATGTTGTACGCCTTGAAATTGATTACTATCAGTATAGAAAGTATACCTTGAAATTTTATTTGAGGTGATTGTGAATCTATAGAGAAACTACAAAATCCTCAGAAGAAATTCTAGTTCATTTGTTCGCCTAATGAAACATAATCTAATGAGTTAAAGCGGGAGAAGGTGGAAATTCATGGATGCCAGTAATGAGAAAGACTAAAAGATATAAAAGTTGCATAGATACATTATACAAAGCTACTTTTAATAACTGTATGATTATATTTGAGTTCGGAAAGCTTGAATATGTACCTGAGATGGTCATTTATACATTGTCCACTGTCTGTGATAGAATTATTCTTTACAATCAGTTTTCCAGATTATTTTTTATTGAATAAAATAATTTGTCTGCTGATTGCTAATAGGTTATATCCAAATTAATAAGACATTTCAATATGGAGTCAATGCAAACTAATCTGGCTAGTATTTCCTTCCCTATGCTGGCTCTTGTACAACTATTTACTTGGTTCAAGCCTGAGTTTATTTGCTTTGTTTTGTTTTGTGGATCTGTTTTACCTGGTTAACACTTAGAGTATAGTGCTAATGAGTCCAAAGACAACGGTGGCATCAAAAAGCAAAGTACTTTCTGATATAATTATCTCTTTCTTCTACACATATAGTATTTAACCTTTTATCCTTATAATAATAGCTCTATTTCTTTTAAGTTGCATCAAAACTTTCTGGAATTTGATAGGAAATAAGGGAAAGTATGTAAAGTATTGCATTGTATATAAAGTAATTCATCCTAAATTATTTCATGAGTTCAAAATCAAAGCTATTTAAAATTGAAACTAGTATTTAAGTATCCTAATGCTGCTCTTGTTTTCCATAATTCTCCAAAGATTCGCAGGATTAAAAAATAAAGAAAAATATAATAGTGTCTGCCTACATTTTAATTATTTTTCTAATATATTGCATCTGGCATTTAGTCATTTGAATGTTGGCTCTGATTTTACTATCTGCTTTCTAGTCTTTTAAGTTCAACAATCTTTATCTATGGTAAATAATATTCAAGCAAACTTTTAAAGTAAGCTGTTGAGTTTCCATTATTTTATGTCACTTTGTACAGTGTGTCAATTTATTGCTTCTTTCAACAACACTATGGAGTAAATTGAGTAATAGAAACATCTCAAATAGGAGAAGAAATTTAGGTTAGAAGATTTAGTTTAGCCAAGTGATAATGAGTCAAAGCCTCCTAAGAGCACCTGTATGATATTATCACCATTATATGGAAAATAAAATAGTTTATAATTCAAGAGAAAACATCACAAGTTAAAATAGATTTCCCCTTATATAGGCATAATTTCAAATTCCTAGTTATCAGATAGCTGACACTCCGGTAGCACAGAGTAACAATTAGTTAATGATAGCAAAAGAAACTACATCTAATTATTGCTTAGAAAGTAACATATTTACCTAAATGATATATTTATTGGTAATGGAATGGTTACAAATCCTGACAGTACTATTCTTTACTTCCAAGAAAAGAATAATTTCATCAAAAGTTAAATGAAGTAATATTGGTTATATGACAGCAAAGCAGTTGTGTTTCCCCCCAAACTTCCAAATCAAAGATATTTGTGCAAATATAAATTTTAGTGTTTAGATTTGGTTTACTCTGTGGGTATTATTTTATGATACCAAACAAGAGGCACTTTATAGGTTTTCTTTGCTAAGACAGTGAACTTAATTACAATTAAGTAATTGTAATTAAGTCACAATTAAAAATGTTCCAGTTTAGCTGGGGTTTTAGCTCAGGCATAGAACACACAAGGCCTTGGGATCGGCCCCCAGCACCAAAAAAACAAAGGCAAAAACAGTAACAAAAATGTTCTATTTTAGATTGTGCCCCTAATATATCTCTAAACATTACATGGTAATTTTAAAATATATATATAACTCCTACATGTCAATTAAAAATTAAATTAAATTAAAAATTTAAAAAGATTTCTTCTTTCCATAATGTATATAAAATAGTTTCTGAGATCTAACCAAAACTCCAGATTTTGCCATTTGTATTTGCTGAAGAAGCTCTGATGAGCTCAGCTAGTTAAGAAAAAAAATAAAATAAAATTAAAAACTATGTTATATATTTCATGAAATGCCTATTTATTATGTTTATGTGAAACACTAGTGTTGCTGATGACATTTTGTATCACATTTTTATTAGGTTGCAATCAATCCACTAAAAGATAACTTATTTATTCTCACCTACCTCTGAAGTAACAGCTGAATGTCCGTAGCACCTGTGACTAGTACTTGCTTTTACTTAGTTGTCTTGTTTCCACTGTTAAGATGGAGTTGACATTCTTCTAAGTGGTCTCCAATGGTATGGAGCAAGTGCCCGCTCTTGCCATCATTTTCATTGTAAACAAATCTTGACAATGTCAGTTTCCTGTCACAATCTATCAGTGTCACTCACTAAGCAGTGGTGTGACCGTTAGTCCCTTTGAGATTTGCCTCCTTTATCAGGGTCAGCCTGTGGGAAAATCAGAATGACTAGTTACATGTCACCTAGGCATAAAGGATAATAATATTTTGGTATAATTTTATTATTTTAATGCATGCTGATTTAAAAGGTATTATATTTATAGGTCACTCTGATTTTTCATTTGCTTCTCTTATTTACATTCTATCCAAAATTCATTTAAAAAATAGTTTTGGATTTCTCTGGAACCAATCCTTGTCAGATATATATAAAAATGAGATAAATCAATTAAAAAGTAGATACTTTTTACACTCACAGTAAAAAAACATTTTACATTTTTAATAAATATTATCTAACAATATTCTTCCCTAAAACTGTTTTCTTTTCTGCCTAAAAATTGTGCTTCAAAAAGTCAAATATATCATCTTTTTTATTATTATCTCTACATTCAATCATTTTTAAAATTTTTATTCATAGAAAACATTGTTCTTTGAACTTCTATCTAAATAACTTAAAGCTTCTTAATTTGGGAAATAATATATCCTTTCACTTATTTCAATTTACATGTAAGAATTAATTATAAAAATATTATTTTATAATGTCATATTTCTTGTACATTCTGTTTAATAGGTTATGTAATAGGATATTGAAAATAATTTTTCTGTAGTCCACCGCATAATGAATAAAAGGGTTCAGTTATTTCTCATTTCAAAGACAATCAGAAAAGATCAATGCTCAGCCAAACTAGAATTGCTATCTTAACTATTACTCCAGACTCCATGAATACTGTCTTCCTGTTTATCAGAGGGGACTGCCGCAGGGAAGGGGGATTTGAAGAAGTCCTTTTAATGAAGAGACAACATCTAACAGGTAGGGCCATGGCTTGTTAATCTCTGTTCAAGCATGCTTGCTTCCTCATTGCCAAGGTAAAGGGAGTGAAGTTCCAAGATAATTACTCAAGGATTGAAGATGCTTACACCTTATTTCATAGCTGGATTTCTACTTTGGAGTAAACTGTTGATTTGTTTTTGTTACATATTTCAGCAGTATTGGGGAGAAGTAGCAAGGTGGGAAGAAAGAACATCACTATATCCAGAGGACCAACACCAGAAGAAAGGCTTTACTATCAATAGGTAGTGGAACTTTAAGGAGCTTAGAAGTGCACAAAACTGGTGATTTCCATTGTCAGGATCTTGTGCCATTAGAAGGTTCCCCTGCAAGTCCCCACTGAAAGCACAAACATTTTCCCCTGAGGAGATGCTTAGCATTTAGGCACCTGTTAATGTAAGATGTCAATAGCCTATTAGGCATAGGCACATGAATTGCAGTGTGAGGAGAATTTAGGCAGGAACTAGTTGGGCAAGAAACTATTTTTATGCTACCCAGAAAAACAAGAGGAAGACAAGCTAGACAAAAGTCTCATTTGTTCCTAAGTTCTAGAAAGGGCCAATGCTGATAGTATGAGGAAGTGGAATGAATTGATTATACTCAAAATCTGCCCAAGGCTGCTAATGAACATAAAAGGGAAGCTTGCAAAGAGTTTGAAGTCAATAATTAAAGGAAAAATAGAGCCATTTTATATTTGTACCCTATCAGCTCTGATTGTTCAAATATCAGGTTATCCTTATAGTAAGGATAGCTTTCAAAATTGAGGTGTATGTTTTCTGAATTTAAAATCTCTCCTATCATCAAATAATGTGTTACAAAGTACAGGTAAAATACAAAAAGAGAGCAAACCAATGAAAACTGTCTGAGCCCATAAAAAAGCTAATAAAGTTCACCAAACTTTTTCATTTCTTAGACACTATGTTTTTTTAAATAATATTGATAGACCTTTATTTAATTCACTTATTTATATTTCGTGCTGAGAATTTAACCCAGTGCCTCATACATGCTAGGCAAGTGCTCTACCACCGAACCACAACTCCAGCCCTATAACTATGTTTTAATATTGGGGTGAGGAGGGACTAAAGAGAGGATCTTTCATACCTAGTTATTATGTATTTGAACTTCAGTTACACTAAATCTTAAGATAACTTTGCTTGCTTTGATGAATGCTTATCTTTTACACAGAATGAACATTAAATATAATCACCTTTTACATATAAATTCCTTGAATCTTTTTTTTTTCCTTTTTGTATCAAGGATTGAGCCCAGGGGAACTCAACCACATCCCCAGCACCTTTATTTTTTTATTTTTAAAATTTTAAGATAGGTTCTTGCTAAGTTTCTTAGGCCCTCACTAAGTTGCTGAGGCTGGTTTGAACTTGCAATCCTCTTGCATTAGCCTCCCCAAACTTTGGAATTACAGGTGTGCACCACCATAGCCAGCAGTTCTTTGAGACTTAATATGCAATTATTGGTTTGTTTTTAATATCAGTATAATTATGCAGGGTAAATGAATTTTTTTCAGATTATATAAATGTATAAGTTATTATTGGGGCTGGAGATAAGATTCATAATCAATTGTTAATTCCAATTTTCCATCATACATTCTAGTACCTACTTATATCTGGCTGCTACGAGACTATATATTTGTAAATTTTTACTCCACCCAAATCACTCCATAGCAATAGTAGCCACACTTCATGTTGCACATAGTTCTGTCACTTGATGTCATCACAGAATAAATGCCTCTGTGTGTTGCTTATTCCCAGTTCAGATCTGCTTATGCCTGTGGTATTGTCCAGCCAGTGCTTCTATACTGCCTATATTCAGGACTAGGTCTGGGAGACCCTTTCTGCACTCAGTCCTACCACCTTCCATTGAAACATGGTTATAGAGATGAAATGACCAACAACTTGGTGCACTGAGTCTTTTCAAGAACTCATTACCATTTTCCTTGCCTCTTTTCCATTTTATGTTTTAATTATACCTTGAGTTTTATATGCATGTGACTACCTCATATTACAGAATATATTCTTTCATGATATTAGGGTTCTATCAGGTTCATCTTTTTATTTCACTGTAAAGTTGAAGAAGTAGTGTGGTTCCATATAAGAATTGAAGAAGAAAAAGAATCAGTTCTTTTCTATCTCCCTCTGCCAAATCTTTGAAAGTTTTAAATTTATTAACCCTGCTGCTGTCCCTGAAAGTCATAGTACTTAACCTTAATCTTACAGGTATGTTCATGTGCATGTATGTGTTTGTGTGTAGGCAAAGTACATATATACTAGCTTATATTATGATAAATATTGGTTTAAACTGAAACACTTGGAATCATACATTTAATAATGATGGACATGTCTTATTCTGAAGAAGCCTATTTTCATTCCTTATTTATTCATGCTAATAGAGGAGAAGGATGTTATAAATAATGCAGAAATCACTTACAGATGACTTGGTTATATATTGTATATTTTTCATCAGATTTAGTTTCTTAATTTTTTGCTCTATTTATTACCTAAATGAGCTAACATCATGAGTATTTAACAAATGATGCTTGGTGGAGAAAGCTAAGAGCAAAAATTCTAGGTAGTGAGAAGTCCATTCTAGTATTAGAGAATTGCTATAGAAAATTCATCTATCAATTATTGATATTTAACCAAACAGAGAGGACCAATATCCTGTGATATAAAAGAGATATGAAGCTGGGGGCAGTGGTGCATGCCTGTAATCCCAGGAGCTCAGGAGGTTGAGAAAGGAGAAACATGAGTTCAAAGCCAGCCTCAGCAATGGCAAGTCACAGTCTCTGTCTCTAAATAAGGCTGGGGATGTGGCTCAGTGGCCAAGTACCCCTGAGTTCAATCCCTGGTACCAAAAAAAAAAAAAAAAGAAGAATTAAAACAGAAATTTAGCTTGATGTTTTACATCTTAAATTTACATCTCAATTTTCACAGGTTTTATGGATTAAATATGTAATTGAAAAAGTTTGCACATGCTTTGATAAAGGCAGTGTAAAGTGAAGATATTTAAGATGTTTTACCATAATAGTCTTGACATTAGACATTTGGAAAATTCATATATGTATAGTTTTGCATGTTTGACTGCTGTAAGTGTCAAAAAGTGATAGAGGACCAAGGTGTATAAATTGGTGAATATTAAAGTGAATCTTTATATAACTGTGTAGGAGTGTAGGAGCAGGCTGGAGAAATTTCTTTTATGTGAGTCATTTCTGTATAAAGCTATAAACCTTTTTTTAAACCAAAAGCTGTCATGGTTTCTTGTAAAATAATAAAGATAATAAAGATATCCATTTTAATGATTCTTTTCATTGTTTAATAAAATTGCTTTGTTTGATTGCTGAAGAATTTGAATTGAGTTTTCATTACCCACTTCTGAACAATTTACTCTAAGATCCAGACAGTATTGAGCTAATGAGTTTGAATTTATATTGAACCTTAACTGTCTTCATGAAGTACATGGAAGAAAATCATGGCAGTAACTAAATATTCTTCATTAAAAACTATGTCATAGAGATTTTACAATGAGTCTTTCAGTAGAGCTAAAGCATTAAATTGGAGTTTTACCAATTTTGCTGTTTCCTTACATATTATGTGAAAATATGGTTTCTTCATTATTTTAAGAAATAAAGGTCTCATAAGCTGACAGGGATATTACTAAAATATTTTAAGTGGCAAGTTTATGTATTTAACAGATTCTATCAAGGAATAAATTATTAATTTAATCTGAGGACACGTATGAATTGAAATGGTTTACAAGCACCTTCCAAGAAATGTTCCACTAAAGTGTTTCAACATTTTAATTTTACTTTATGTATGTATGTAGGTATGTATTTATTTATTTATTTATTTTGCAGTATTAAGAATTACACCCAGGGACTCCTTGCATGCTAGGCAAGTGCACTACCACTGAGCTATATGCATAGCCCTCATGATGTTTTTATAGCTAAAACATTGCAGTCTATCTTGAAATGGTAACCTGAAAATGCATGATGACATTGTCACAATAATAAATTTGTTTCTCTGTATTTGAAAATAAATGATGTGTTTATTCACACATAACAAATGTTTTGCTTTGACATGTTTGTCTTTCATTAAGCCACCTTTTGTGTTCTATATATAATGTCTAAGTTAGGCACCTAATGATTCTATTTTTAGCTTCATGGTGGAATTAAGTTAAGCATTTTAAATCTAAATGGTGACTAGGATACTATTTACTACAAAAATAACTTTGCATTACATAACCATCAGGATACTTCAGTTCCAAGCAGTAACTATCTAGTTCTATAAGAGTCCCTTTAACATTAAATTTGATAAGTCAAACAGGATTAAATTCCACATATAGGTTAAATGTTACAGAAGCATTGTTTTTCAAAAACATGAGATCCTTATGTAAGAAATAAGAAAAGGAAAAATAAAATGCAATGATATGCATTTTTTAAAACCTCATTTCAAAGTAGTTATTGGAATATTGGGAATAATATCATATCCAAATAATTTATATTCATTCCCCACAGGCAGCAGTGATGGTTCTTGGGATAAGTAAACACTGTACTCCTCCCCATCCCAGGGATCTCAGGCTTCTGTTACCCATCCCCGCATGCCTGGAGTGTATAGCCTTCCACTTAGTCATCCTCTCAACCATCTTCAGCACAGCCACCTTCTGCCAAATGGTACGATGGCATTTTTTAGCAATAAAAATGACAGTTTTAAGAATGTTTAATTACTAGATAGTAAAACAGGACTTTATAAATGGATATACTATATTTAGACAACTGATGATAATAAGTTAAAGAAAACTCTAGTTCTTTTAAGATTTTAGACGGATCAGAGGAATAATGTAGCAAAGAACTGACCATGTGTATAAAACACATGAAAATGGTAGTATGATAAACCATGACACCAAATTAGTTAGTTGAAACCCAATTTTCCTGAATGGTGAGTGGATATTGTTGCATACAAAGAGGGAAATATCTTTTCTTTGACTGCTTTTATTATAATATATTTCACTTTTTAGTGATTCATGTCCATAATGATTTTAATAAGTGTGATATGCCACATTCCATAGTTTTACTTGGAATAGCACAATGATGATATATGTGTATTTTTTTATAGGACTGGAACTTCCTTTTATGATGATGCCCCATCCTCTAATTCCTGTAAGCCTACCTCCAGCATCTGTCACCATGGCAATGAGCCAGATGAACCACCTCAGCACCATTGCAAACATGGCAGCGGCAGCACAAGTTCAGAGTCCTCCATCCAGAGTTGAGACATCTGTTATTAAGGTAATAGTTTTCGTGTTATATAATGTTGATAATAAGTCATTATGTCTTAATCTATTATCTTATTCCATAAGTAAATGTCACCTCTAAAATCTAAGTGATAGTAAATAGATTATGAGAAAAATCATTCATAATTAAGTAGCCCCATGGTTACAGTGTTTAGAGAGGCTTCAGTTTAGTTCTCTTAAGACAGACAACTTAGAACATTAAAACACAGAGCTCAAGCGTGTGTTTTTACTTGTTGGTGTGTATGTATGATGCATATAAGTATGTAATTTGTGCATGTAGTGTTATCAGTCTTTAAGTATGGATAATCAGACAACCCAAAGGATTAAAATCTTCTATTTATTGACCTTGGGCCCGTAACTCAGTCTTTGTAATTTATTCAACATCTAAAAAATGGATAATATAATGTGGATGCATAAACTAAATGAAGTAATAAAGTTATTATAAATTTAAAAACATACTATGAGTGGAAATTAGCATTATGGTTATGTAAACTTAATATTTGTGTGTATACATATACACACACATATTTGCATATGTGTGTGTATATATATATGTACACACACATACACACACATATATAAATTTCCTTGCTTTATCTTTTTCTCTGTTATATATGTGTATAATTTAAGTATGTGTATATCTTATATAGGTATTGGGTATACATATATACATATAATTTTTTGTCCATTTCATTTTATAATGGGCATTTGTACTCATTTATACAAAATATTTTAATGGTCATTGTCAGATTTAGTGAAGAATAAGAAATAATACAAAAGAACATTAAGAATAGATTGTGGGGCTATAGTTGTAGCTCAGTGGTAGAGTGCTTGCCTAGCATGAATGAGGCACAGGGTTCAATCCTGAGCACCACATCAAAGTAAATAAATAAAATAAATGTATAAAAATACAATAACATTATTTTAAAAACAGTAGATTGTGTTTGTAATCCCAGCTACTCAGGAGGTTGAGGAAAATTATCGCATGGTCAAGGCTAACCTGGGCAACTTAGTGGGATCCTGTCTCAAAATTAAATAAATGAATAAATACATAAGGGCCAGGAGTGTAGTTCAGTAGCAGAGTGCTTGCCTAGAATGCTGGAAGCTCTGTGTGGAATTCCAAGCAATTACAAAAAGAAAAAATCATCAATCATCAATTTTTAATCTAAGTAAAAAATACTTCTTGCTGCATAATCCTCATTTGACATAATAATTGCATGTTTTTTTTTCTGAATAAAATACACTTGAATTCAGGTTAGTCTTAAGAAAGGCCTTTTTACCACTTGAATAGAACATTGATTAATATGCAAACAGGAACTTTTATTATAAAAATGGCTCTGTAAACATAGATGTGTAGCAGATCCTTATATCAGTTTTTAAATATAATTACTAGAGGAAAATCACAAATGCATTATAGAAGACCAAAATCAACTACTAAAAAATCTCTATCTGAGAACATGGCAGTGAAGACCAGCCATATCATTATTGGCCAAGGAATTGGCAAGAAAATTTCTTAAAACTCTTTTTTCTTTGGAATGACTTACAGGGTTCCTCTGTTACTAAGTGACTGGTTAATCAAGGTTATCACTGGATTATCTAATTCATTATAATTTTTGGTAATAGTTTTTACTGAGAATTTAAGATTCTAATTGGTTAATTCATTGTAGTTACTTAGAAGTTTTAGATGAGGGGAAAAATCTTCTAAGTGTTGTTTTTATTGTGTTTGTTGGCTATTTTAACAAAATCTTAGTGCTTATTAGGTATTAATTATAACGTGATTATGCACATTTTAAAAAAATTACTAATGAATTTTTTAATTATTTTGTAATCATATATTTTTATACTTTTAAGTCTAAGCTTATTTGTAGTCTTCCATTAAGCTAAGCTTTACATTAATATATAAAGCAAAAAAAAAAAAAAGGACACAAAAGCAGATTTTAGTAGTTTAAAAAATAGGTATAATATGTATCTTACTTATGACCTGTACATAATTTGGCCACGAGGTGATGGCTTATATGTTCCTTAATCCAAAAGCCACCAGGTACATCAGTAGACTTGTTTTATTTTATTTTTTAATATAAACACATTTTAAACATATTCATGCTACATCTAGTATTAATTAGAATATTTACATTGACAGAGGAGCAGATTTTAATAAATCCTTGGTTGCCTAAGTTTAGGTAGGAGGAATTAAATTTTCCTGTGGAAGAGTTTTACAAAGAAATACAGGACTAGATTATTGGAAGTCAGCAACATTTTTGTATTTCCAATATTAAAGTTTAGAAATAGAAAGTAGATGCAGAAAAGGAAGGAAATATGCAAAAAAAGAATGGGAAATGAGGGAGTTTTTATCTTAAAATATGTGCCAAAACCTATAAAATCATAGTGATATCTCACGTCCTATTTTCTTGGGACAAATATTTGCAGAAATTTGGCTATAGAACTTGGTTCTGTAAGATGTTCTGAATTAGAGAAGATAGGATAATGAAACAACCTCTTTTAATTTGTATGTGAGCAGACTTCATAGTTTAAGAAGTGTTTTATAAAACACACATGACATACATTGATTAAATTTAGTTTGGAGAAAGTTGTTATTTTTTCCCAAGGAAAACAGTTGATCCGTATGTCACAATGAACAATTATTTGGTCCATGCTGATAATAGAATAGTGCCTGCAATTTGTTGGTCTCAGAATATTCTAGATTGGAAGTTTGATTGAAAGTGCAATGTTAAATAATAAAGATTTTCTCCCATAACAGAAGAAATAGCTTCTGAAGAAAAAAATAGAAATGTGAATGATATTCTGTGTGGTAGATGTCCTTTTGGCAAAATCCACTTTTCTTCCACCATTTGTATGGCCCATTAATTACAAATGTTTTTACACTTTTAAGTGATTAAAAATGAAAACAATAATTCATGATATATGAAAATCTTATGTATTTCAAATTTTAGTGCCCATAGATTTTTTAAAACATAGCTACACTTTTTAATTTACATAATGTCTATGGCTACTTTTACATACAAAAATAGAATCTGGTGAAGTATCTAGTAAACTATCTGGACCTTTACAGAATAGTTTGTTGATCCCTGCATTAGACTTCTAAGAAATTTAAACTCATGTGAACCTTAGACTGTGGGTAAGTGAGGCAGCTCAGACTAAATTTTCATATAATATAAAGCCATGTGTAAGACAAATTAAAAGCATTGAGTTTTTAATGTTGAAAAATTTAAATGCAGTGAAGAAAAGTAAACTAGATAGAGGAAGACCATACACTTTGACATTGCTATTTGCTCTAAATGCAAGCTTCCATGAGACAGTCTGTCAATATTGGACTTAGCTTCCTCTGACTGATTTTTTTCAGACTACTAGAAATATTTTAGCAAGATAATTTTCAGGAAGAAATGAACTGTTCTTTTTAGGTAATAATAATTTTAATTTAAATCCTTAATAATTAAATATCTATAGAGATATGTGAAATGATTATAAACTCTGTGTTAGTGTGCTATATGTTGGCAAAGCAGACTTATTTTTTACTGTTTAACACTAATAGAGTATGAAGAGACAGTCATGAGGTATTTATTACCTGTCATATAATACAGCTTCCTTGTAGTAGAGAAATAATTCCTACATCTTCTCCATCCATTTTTATTTTGTAGGACTCCAGTTCAATTTTCAGCAAATTCAAGAGAGAGAGAAATATATCCATTTATCACATCAAAATTTACTTCTCAATAGTTGCTACCTTTACTTTATTTCCCTCCTGTTCTGGGGATTGAACCCAGGACCTTACACATGCTAGGCAAGCATTTCAACACTGAGCTACATACCCAGCATCTCTCCCTGTTTCTTTAGTGCATTTTAATTATGCAGAATAATGTGGGGTTTTTTTGTGGTGTATTTATGCATGCACATAATATACTTTGATCATAACTACCCCTGCACATAATATACTTTGATCATAACTACCCCTACCCTTTGCCTGTCCCTCCCCTCCCCCAACCCACCTTCACTAATAGTCTGCTACTTTCTACTTTCATGTTGTCTTTTTTTCCTTAGGTATGAGGGAAAACATGCTAAAAATTTTGTTATTTCAGTAACATTATCATCTCTAGTTTTTTTTTCCATTGTCCTGAAAATGACATGATTTCATTTGTCTTTAGGACGTTAATAAACCTCCACTGTGAATCTATACCACATGTTCTTTATCCATTCATTCTTCAACAGGCACCTAGACTAATTTTATAACTTGGCTGATGTGAATTGTGCTATGATAGACATGGATATGTAGTTATCTCTAAAGTATGCTGTCTTTAATTAGGGTATATACCAAGGAGAAGTATAGAGCAGTCTTCCTTTATTTTAAGACAAGATCTCATTAAATTGCCTAGGCTGGCCTTGAATTTGCAAACCTCCTGCCCCAGAACCCCAAATAGCTTGGATTATAGGTGTGTGCTACTGTGCCTGACCCTACTTTTACATTTTAAAAGAAAGATGTCTACTAATTCTTCTTTGTTACAGCCATCTAAAGATTTAAGTCCTCTATTACACTTCAGTAGTGTGTTTATTTGCAAACCAATATTCCAGTGTCTGCTGATCATTCCTTGCCAAGTTTCTTAGTCGAATTCTTTTTCCCCCCTTTGTAAAAGAGTCCTCTAGACCCATACAATACTCTAGAAATCAACTGACCAATGAAGAGACACTAGAACTAATATAAACCTCAATTTAGACAATATCTATAAAATGTAGTCATAATTCCTAAATTTTTTTTTGGTATTAGAATACGTAATTTGGCCTTTTTGACATAAATTTCTATTAAGCCAGGTTTTTTTTCTTCTTTTGCTTATGTTAGGAATTTGTGTTTATCCACATTTTTTTTATTTCCAGTCACTTGATTGAATGGTTATAGATGTTTTTAAGTGTTAACATCCCAAACTATAATGTTAATGATATATGCCATCTTTGTATCATTTCCAAATTTTAAAAGAATGTTTTCCTTTATTACCTTAAATCACTGAGTAAAATAAGCAGTATATATCAAGCGATCAATTCCTTCTGTCATTAGAGAATTTGTTAATGGGCTTAAATGTTCTACTAATTGATTCTCTTTGGGTACCATTCATCAGGTAACCCCCAAACCTCTTGAATAAATTAATATTTTTCTCACTTTTCATTTTTACATCCACAATCATGAGAACTTTGGGAGAAAAAGTTTCTGCCAAAATAGAAATAAAGTTGAAAAGAATAAAGACAGTATATTTAGTGGTTTAAAATGTGAATTCTGGAAAAACACCTCATGGTTTCATATTATACCTTTACCACTACCTTATCCTGTGATCATGGACAAGTGATTGGATGTCTGTGATTTTTTTTCCTTTTCTAGAATACTATCTCACTAGGTTATTAGAATTGATTAAATCATCATTTATGAAACCTTTCAAAATCTCTATACACCAACATTACCTTTTGCTTAGCACTAGTTTTGCTTTCCCTCCAAGTGTTTACCAAGTGTTTACAGTCACCTCTTCTAGGATTTTGACAGGGATTCCTGACAAGCTTATGATATGCAGCCAGAGGCTATAATGAGAACCCTTTCTTGCTCTTACCTTGCCTGTTCAACCCTCACCGAAATGTGTACTTTGCTTTTTATAAATCAAGGACTTTTGGGATTGTAGTACATACTATACAAAATTCATTTTTAAGATTTCTCTTTTCTTCAGAGACAATGTAGGTTTGTTTTTGAGAAATTTGGCAACACTGAATGGATTTTACATTGTTGAATACACATCTTTCTTCTCATGGTATATTACAGAGTTCCCTGAAAATAGAGAACATAATGCAAGTTAGTGATTATCTTTGCTGAGCTTGTGTGTGTGTGTGTGTGTGTGTGTGTGTGTGTGAGAGAGAGAGAGAGAGAGAGAGAGAGAGAGAGAGAAACACTATGAAATTCTCAAAGAATTAAACACTGAAAAAATATTTAAAAATGGAATTTATGATTTTCGATCCTCTAATTCTTTCCTTTAAAATAGTTTCTTAAAATATTACATTAGTATATAGGACTTTATTGTCATAAAGTTTAAAATGTGAAAGAAGCCAGGCTCAGCGACATGCCAGCAATCCCAGTGGCTTGGGAGGCTGAGATAGGAGGATCATGAGTTTAAAGCTAACCTCAGCAAAAGTGAGGCACTAGACAACTCAGGGAGACCCTGTCTCTAAATAAAATACAAAATAGGGCTGGGGATGGCTCAGTGGTAGAGTGCCCCTTAGTTCAATCCCTGGTATCCCCTGCCAAATGTGAAAAGAGTATAAAGTAAAATCAGAGTGACATAATTCTCACAGTAGATTCAAATCTTAGACATCACATGCCTCATATTTGTTTTTAGTTACTGAATAGTTTATTCCTTGGATAAACATAAAAATCTCTAGATGTATACAAAACTTTTAGAAATAATTTTTTCAGAAAAATGATTGTGATAATTTTTACATGACCTCACAAAAATAGTTAAGTATGCTCTGTTTATATGTATTTAGGTATTGACATTAAATATGAGAAGAAAATGTAGCAAAAAATATTACAACCACTAAGAATACATCAGTGTATTGAAACATACTACATATGTTTCGATTCATAAATTTAAAATAATTCTGAAAAAAATGAACTTATCCTTCATCTTGGGAGAATTCTAAGGAATTGATTCTCTTGAAGGCCAATATATGTTTAAATGAAGGAAAAGTAAATGGACAAGAACACTCATTCTTCCTGCCTTTTCCATATAAACAATCTCTCAGGATAACCCAGTAATTCATGTGAAAAACTTTATGTTCATAGAACTCTTCTAAAACAATCAATGAGTAAGGGAACGATAATATCTCCACATTGCAAGTCTTAATGAAGTGATGAATCTAGGCCATGATTATCAGTGGTGGTTGGCATCATAAAAGGCAACCAAGCAGACATTATATCTTCCTGATGGAAGCAGGCAACATCATCTATGAAACAGTCTTAATCCAAACAATTTGAATCAGGTCTCTAGTTGTAAATATGCAGGGAACTCAAGGGGCAGAGGAACACAGAGTTAAACAGACCCATTATGGGAACTTCAGTTGAGATGTTCATACTGGTGTTGGCCTCTGAGAACATACACTTTGCCTTACTAGATAAAAAGTTGTCTGCAAGCATTTGCTTGGCTCAAAGGACTGATACCAATGCATGGTTTGTTGGCCTGGTTAGAATGTATCATTTTTCTCTTTCCACTCATTTCTCTACTCTCTTCCCTTGGCTTCACCCTTTAATTAAGATCTAGTACTTGTTTACACAAGGCTGAATCCTTAACTCCTGAGTCAAGAGTATGTTTTGCTGTTTAAAGTAATATATTACCATATAGTGTCCTGAAAAATCATAATCCTTTCTGAATTATCATTCAAATATGATAATTGTATGATAGTATCATACAAATGTGATCCTGAAGCACAAATCAAATATGGGCAAAAATATGATATAAAATTATTTTCAGGTATCCTATTAGTTCCATATTTAGTAAAATTAAATATTTCTCGTTTCATCATTAAATTTTTTTTTAAATATTATAAATATTCCTTGGAGCCTCAATTTAAGATGTTGAGTGGTAGAGTTTTAAGATGGTGACTGCCTGGTCTTTAACTACATATAAGTATGTTGGCATCGTTCAGTATGTCTCTTAAAAGTACTTTTTTGCCTTTTCCTTAATCTAGAATCCTAGTTCTACCATTCATCTTCTTTGTACATATTTACAGAGCAGAAGAATTTTTTTTTCTTTTTTGGTAATAAAGATCAAACCCAAGGATGCTTAACCATTGAGCCACATTCCTAGTCCTTATAAAATATTTAATTTAGAGACAGGGTGTTGCTGAGTTGCTTAGGGCCTCACTAAATTGCTGAGGCTGGCTTTGAACTTGTGATCTTCTTGCCTCAGCATCCCAAGCTTTAGCATAGCATTACAGGCCTATGCTACCATGTCTGGCCAAAGCAAGAGAATTTGAATATTACTCTTAACTCTTATAAATAATTCTATATTTTACTAACAACATTTACCAGTTTGTGATATGTTTTCAATGGGGAAGGAAATTTTGTCAGTTTTGTTTACTTTTATAAAACCAGAGCCTAGAATCCTGCTTGGCATATACTAGGTGTTCAGTAAATGTTGTTGAATGAATGAATTTAAATGGGAGCTGTCCCAAAGCACAGGAGTTTGGGTTAAATATGAATAAAGTACTGCTCAACTGTATCAATTTTGTGAATTAATAAGTTATATCAAAAATAATTCATGTCTTGCTACTTCTATATCATTTCCAATAAAATAACCTCTAACCAAAACACATAAAGAATTTAAAAGAGCAGTCAGGTGTAGTGGTGCAAGCCTGTAATCCTAGCAGCTCAGGAGGCTGAGGCAGGTGTATCATAAATTCAAAGCCAGCATCAGCAACTGAGTGAGATACTGTCTCAAAATTTAAAATAAACAAAAGGCTGGGGAAGTGGCTCAGTAGTTAAACACCCCTGGATTCAATATTAAAAAGAAAAAAAAGAAGGAAAAACAAAAGAATTTAAAAGTGCAAAATAAATTGAGTCCATATAAATAGTTCTTTATTTAGAAAAATGAGTTGTGATTATACTTGCTCCTCTAAGAAAATATTTCACTTTGATAAAATATAATGTATATTTTTCTTCTAGAAAGGAAGCTGGTGAGAGGATGTCATTTTTAAAATGTTTAATCAGATGTGTGTACCATTGAATATTTTATACTTTTTAAAATTTAAAGTATTCTATTTTTTAATTCCACCTTTGATTCCGAATTATCTTGTTCTACCCAGAAGCAATATGCAGCTTTTCCTTTATTGTTATTCTGTTACCATTAGTTTATTAGTATGACCTTTTTTCGGTGAAAGAGTACTCCTCTTAAATTTTCATTTATTATTGTGGCGAGTTTTATAAAGATGGAACATTGCAAAAGATTGTGTTTTATTGATTGGTGGAGTTGATGCAGGACTATAAAGCAGTGTGTTGAAGTATTAAATTAAATATTCTTCCTCTCTGTTCTACTTGAGGCCCATCTTAGAGGTTAAATGGCATTACACAAATGAAATGATAAATCTAGTTTACATAGTTTCCCTATAGACATTGAACTAGTTCTTTTTTATTATGTCTGAATAAAACTCATTATCTATTTTGTTTCAGTAATAATTATGAGATTCTCTCCTAAGCAATTCTTTACTGTCTGCATTATTCTCCATCTTATAGAATACTCTGGAAAGGCAAGCATATAAATATGATAAAAGAATTAAGCTGTTGAAATAAATTAATTTTTTGTGCAACAATATATTCACATCTTACTTGCTCAATGGATTTTACTTTAATGAAATTCTTCAAAGAACAATGCATTATGTTCCAAAGATTGAAATTATACATTAAGTGAAATGAATGAATAAATTGTATCTCAATTTATAGAAAGTTTCAATTGAATAATTAAGCTTTTAAATCACAAAATTTGCATACATTAAAATATTTTCTTTAAATAAAACTAACTATTGTCTTTGTATTCTTTTTTCTTAAATATAAACTATAATTAAAGCAAAAGTAAGCCAACGCTAAATTAAATTCTACAATTGTACCATTATTTTCCAAGCTTTAAAGCATGCTGTTAAAATTCATCTTACATTAATACTTTATTATTACTTAATTTAATATGTGTTATTTTTATTATTTTGACTGTATAAACAAATGAGTAAATAACTTATGAATTAAAGGACTCACCACAGGAAACTTTGACAATTAAATATATTGACTAAAAGTATTTTTCTTTGTATACTGAAAATATTGAACAAGAAATTCCTATCAATGGCATAACCATTGTTGCTAGAGTTTTATGCATTTAATATTTAAATTTTAATGATTTAACTACCTAAGGAAAAAATATTTTAATGCTTTCCATTAACACTATTAAGAAATCTATGATAGCAGGAAAATCAGACTGCAAGTGAATTTATAGCAATGATTTATTTCTATATTTGACTTTATCTCTGTTCAGCCGAACACGTGTCATTACAAATAACATCACTAACAATTATTTTGAGAAATATTAAATATATTGATAAATTAAAAAATGAGTGATATTTCAAAGAACATAAAATGTTTAATTTAGAAATATTATTTTTATGAAAATGTAGCAATGCTCCTTCCCAAATATATACAATGTATTTCACATACTATGTATTTCTGTGCAATCCAAGTATTAACAGTTAGATTTATTAGGAATTAGCTCTAAAGGAATTTAGAAACACATGCTTCACAATAGGCTGGAGATGCAGCTTAGTAGCATAGTGCTTGCCTGGTATGTGTAAGGCCATATGTTCAAACCCAGCACTGCCAAAAATAAATAAATACATAAACAAAAACAAACAAATAAATATAAATCTCACATAAACTGTGTGCATTTCATAATTTCAAGAAGTCAATTTTAGACATTTATCATATATCTCTTGTCATGCATGCAATTAGCTACAGCATAATTTATTAATGTATTTTTACAGGTTTTCAAGGAGTTATATATGGTTTTACAAATCAATACTCTGAAATAAGTACAAATAAGTGTACAAATACTCATGAAAGAATACAAAATTGAACCTTTGAGTATTATGCAAAAATCAAGATTATTCATTGATTTGTGACTGCAAATTTTTGATATGAAACTCATTGCCATTTAAAATTGCTTCATAATTTATGATAGAGATGAATATTAAAGAAAAAAAAATTAAAGCCCAATTGCTTTTAAATTATAAGTTAAAGATAAGAAAGAATTGGCATCCAGATGTGGATTCTCTGCTATTTTAAATCATATACATATTTGTTTCTTAAAAATTTAAGTCATTTGTTCACATTATGGACTACAAAGAATGTAGATATTTAGAAACACATGCTTCACTTATGTAGTTTGGAAAATAACTGATAATGTGTTCACTTTTAATGTCATTTGAAATGATTTCAAAATGTTATTCTGAATTGTATTGTTGGATACTATTTTCTTTAGTATCCTATACTGTATTAAATGCATGATGTGCCATAAACTTCCTTGAACAAGCTAATTTAAGATTTTAAGATCTGAGATGTATAGTTTGTCTCTTTCCTGCCCTGCTGCCTCACTTATGCTAATTTTGTCTTTCAAGTGGAATCCCATAGGATTTGAGTTGGAAAATATGTTGCATATATCTTTTCTTTTTAATTCCTTTTCCCATCTTTTTTTAGTTGTAGATGGACACAATATATTTATTTTATTTATTTATTTTTATGCAGTGCTGAGTATCAAACCCAGGGCCTCAAAATACTAGACAAATCCTCTACCACTGAGCCAAAACCCCAGCCCTATTGCATATATTTTACATGTACTTAGATATCATTCAGTTTTGCTATTTGCAGAGAGTCAAGCACTAAGTTCTTAACATCTTATCAACTGAGGTAAAGAGTTAGTGCTGTGGTACAATACTGACAACATATCTATTCTTTGGAGAAGATTCTTATGGGTCTTTTGGAAGCCAATCCATATATTTTATACCAGTATAAAAGATCTTAAATTTCAGCAAGTTGTCACTAAAAGATTTTAATGTGTATTTTGCCTTTTGGGAATAGAATTTAGCTGATGTATTTTCTTTTGCCATTTTTTTTCTTTATATATATGTTTGATAATGTAAAAGTTTTATTATAAAATTTCCCATGGGGTCTATTTTATTCTATGGTATGTACATTGGGAAGTAAATTTATAACATTGATTTTGGAAGAGGACTTATTTTCATTTTATTTGTCATGCTCCAGGAAAAAGAAGTCTCAGCATATCTCTTATAGATATTTATTGACAAATGTACAACATTGAAAAATTAAAAGAATATTACTCAATTGGCACTTGATTTTGGTTGCATGTTAAAATTACCTTCAGAACCCTGGTAAAGACTGGGCTCTACTTCATACCTAGTATATTAGTTTCCTCACCTTAACAAAGATCTACAAACTGGGTAGCTTGAAACAATAGAAACTTATTCTCTCACATTTCTTCAAGTTTGAAGTCCAAAATCAAGATGTCAGAAAGATAATACTCCCTCTGAGATTCTAGGTAGAATTCTTCCTTGCATATTCATGGTTTTTCTTGGTAGCTAGCAATCCTTGGCCATGATTGGCTTACCGATGGCATGACTTACCTCTGCCTCCATCTTCACAAAACATCTTTCCTTGTATTTTCACATCATCTTCTTGGAAGGACACTAGCCATGTTGAACCAAGAGTTCATATACTTTATCTTAACTAATTATATTTGCATAGATCATATTTCCAAATAGTTCATCAAGGTTTATGTCTTAATGTCTAAGGTATAAATATTTTGTTACTCAAAGTAGAAAAAGTTAAAAAATGATTATGAAGCTCATCTGTAACTCCATTTATAATAGTTCTTTAGAGGCATTTATATAATGTATTTGAAAGTTACTGAAATGGTGAAGGTACAGAGCTTAAAAAGGCCATGTGATACCATGACACACGTCATTTTCTCATGGCACAACTAATACATATTTCATGGATTTTTCCTTAAAAGGTTTGTGGAGTTGAATTGGAGGTAGGGTGTTTGTTATAGGTATTCTGAGAATTATTTGAATCAAAGAAAATTATTTCAAGGTTAAATAATAACCCATTCCATGATGCCTTACCTTGTGATCATCTGTGTGTGCCTAAAGTATGTCATGATGAAATGGCTGTTGACAGCTTCTCTGATGGTGGTGTTATTCTGATCAAATATATTGGTAATGTATGTGCTAAATGATCTTCAGACACTTGCTGAAACAGGAAAACATATTTAAATATTCTTCAAAATGATGAGTATTAAGAGAAGAATCTTGCTTTGGTCTATTAATTCTTTGTCATCTATGGGTTCTGAGAGAGTTCCAGCTCTCTCTTTTGGGCTTACTTTTTATCTAATAAAAAGACTAACATATGCCCTTACCTATAAGGGCATTTTAAGCCATTTACCAGACTTATACATAGAATCACAGCTTCAAAACATTCTTTTGACTACTTTACTAAGAAAAAAATTAATTGTCTAGATAATCAATGGATTGAATAATTTAAAACTGACTAAATTTCAAGCTTTGCTCCAAATAAAAGATGTTTTCTATTGCAGTTAAATGCTAGTGAAATGTTATGCTTTCTTCTCTTCACGCTTCATATTGTATAAGAAAGATTAACATTCATGAAATAGAGGTCCAGTGAATTTACCTCTTTTCTTCCTCCCTCTCCTCGCATGGTGGTGTAGGAGCGTGTTCCAGACAGCCCCTCGCCTGCTCCCTCTCTGGAGGAGGGTCAGAGGCCTGGCAGTCACCCATCTTCACACCGCAGCAGCAGTGTGTCCAGCTCCCCAGCACGGACTGAGAGCTCTTCTGACAGAATCCGTAGGTCATACTTTTACTTGTCACCATTTTAAACTTTATTAGGTGCAGGTGGCTTTTCTAATCAAAATGCCCTCATTCCAAATAGATCTCAGATGTATCATGTTCTGAAGCTTTGTAGCAATAGCCATCTCTCAAAATTATGTTTCCCAGTTTGGATATTCCATGATATTCCATCATGAAGAATGATACAACATTAACAGGTTCTGATATAAACTCCCTCTATTTGATGCTACACATAAAAATTTGAGCTATGAAACAGAAAAAGTAAGTAACCTTCTAGATTAGTTTCCGAGGTAAATAGCCAGTTCTCAAATCGCTAATGTCTGAGTCTATTGTGTAGGGATTATTCAACTTAATTTCTTTGATTCTATCTCTGCCATTTTTCTAACTCATTAGTTCTAACAATTCATTATTGTGTTAATGAAGATATCCACAAAAAGGAGTAAAAGAAATCAAATTCAAGACAGTATACTTTTAAATAATAATAATGATAAAGAAGAGAGATTGTAGCATAGAACAAGCCAATTAGGGGAATGAGAAGGGAGGGAAAATGAAGGTACTAGGGAATGAGATTGATCAAAATATGGTATATACATTTATGGATATAGCATAATGAATACCAATATTATATATAATTAAAATGTACCAATAAAAAGACATTATAGTCTTAAAAATTATTTCTGAATCACTCAAATGACTAAGAGATTGAAGAATTTTAAATTGGCTAAAATTGGGATTTGAGTTTGTAGTAATAAGTAATGCCAAATATTATGATTAAAAGTTTTAAATTAGGGCTGTATTTCATTTCATCACATTTCTACAATACTTAATCTTGGTCTTCATGGTCAAGAAAATTAAAAATAAAGTTAAAATGCCGTTCAATTAACAGGTGACTTTTTGCAAGAATTGAAGAATTTTTTTTCAACAACAAAATGAATACATTAAAAGAGAATGGCTTAGTTGACAAAATCAATATGTAATATATTATTTCCATTCTTTAGGTATTACTTTACAAAACCATATTTATAGTGTAAGATTCATATAATTTCACAATATTTATTGGACTGGTTGTTAAGAATATTTCCAAAACCGGAAGACATTTTCTGAAAATGTCTTACTATATTGTAAAGGAATTTTTGTATAAGGCAAACGCCTTAGTCTTAGAATTATTGGAGTGGATAACTGAAAGTATATAGAACAGTATGAAATAAAATTATAAGTTAAATAGTCAGTTATTAGAAAGTACATAGTTATACATAATACAAAATATCAGTATTTGGCTTGGCTAGTCTAAAACTTATTTCCCTAATTGCATGATGTTATGGTCACTTTTTATTGATAAATTGTATCTTTTGACAACCATTCCAAAACCAATGGTGTCTTCTGTAGGCTCTTGTGCTAGGCTGACATGAGAACCAGAAATTTAATGATGAATATTGGTTTCATTTTGAATGATTTTATATGATATTGCCTTTGGAAAAGTGCTGTCCTCCTAGAGGAAGAGAAACATTTGTTTTCCTAAGAATTAAATGGAAATAATGGACAGTTTGGGGAAGATTTGAAAGAGCTGTGCTCTATGTTCATGTTATTTTATTAATGATTGTGTTTTTCTTATTCTTGATAAGAAAATATCTGATAAGAAACTATCTGATGACAGATTTTTATATTTTCATACTACTATAATTGCTTGAATAAAAAACATATACAGCATGCACATACATATGCCTCTGCATATGTATATATTTACACATATGTATGTTTATTTTTAATACTTAAAAACAATTTTAAAGTAATAGAAAATTTTCAACTATGGTATGAATAATTCTTATATATTTGTCACCCAGACTCACCCAATTAATTAATCTCTCTGAAAGAGATTTTTCTTTTTTAAAAATATTTATATTTGAGTTGTGGTTGGACACAATACCTTTATTTTATTTATTTTTACGTGGTATTGAGATCGAACCCAGGGCCTCCTACATTCTAGGCGAGCACTCCACTGCTGAGCCAAAACCCCAGCCCTGGAAGAGATTTCCATAAAGGCAAATTGCTTCCCTAATGCCCCTGTCTTACACATAAGGCTTCTTTGCCTCAAATACTTTATTGTTTTCAAAAAACAAGATATTTTTCTTACATAACCACAGAACAATGGTTAAAGTCAGGAAATTAACATTATCATATAACTAGTATTTAAGATCTAGACCTTATTCAAACTTCAACTCTTTCCTACTACTATAAAAATATTTAGGTACATGATTTTAGCAATATGATTTATTTTTCCTGGCCCCAAAGCCAATCCAGAACCACACATTGCAATTAGTTATCAATATACTCTCAGTTGCTTTTGATTAAAGAAAATGGAACAGTTCCTTGATCTGTTTTTCTTTCAGTATTTTTGTATTTTTGATGGGTGTAGATCAATTATTTTGTAGCATAACCCTCCAGATTTTTTGGTGTTCCTCATGATTAGACTTAGTTTATGTATTTTTGGCATGAATTTACACAACTATGACGGAATATCTTTTTCAGTGCATCACGTCAGGAAACATGGTCTTTGTACAATATTGATGATCACTTTCTCATTTTGTTAACGTGTTGACTATCACCTACTACAATGGTAGATTTTTTGTTATTATTACTTTTACTCACTAATTTAAAAATCATCATTGGTTTTCAAAATAATTGCTCTATGTGTTTGTCAAATAGTAATCCCTAATATATTTTGTGATATTTAAAAAATATTTTCCAGAGAAAGTAAGATTTTAATGAATAATTCTTTCTACTCTGTTTTTTGCACAAAACCAAGATTCTCATGGATAGCCTTTAAGTGAATTTATTGACTGGATTGGGAAAATCATGAGTGTTTGATCATCTCAATAATGACAGTGTTTTATCATTTCAATAGTTACAGTTTACTGTTAATGGTTTAAAAAAGCAATTATTGTTTTTATTTATTCAACCATTTAGTTGATATTAATTAATCACTTTTATTTTCAAGTTTGAATTCTGAGCCAAATTTTAAAGTAATACTCTAATATCTATGTCCCTTGAAACAATCATTTTACTATCTATCTTCATATTTGCCTTTTCAGGTCACTAGAATATTATTTATTAAAATTTAACTTCACAGTGTTGGAAAGCACACTAATATTAAGATTGTAATTGTTGTAGAATTAAGGGAGGTTATTTACTGAGCAGAGACTTCTTTGCAGTAGATTTAAAAAATTGAGTTTTTCATTGGTAGTAATAGCAGTAGTATGGTCATTCAAAACTACTTTAATCAATAAAAATATTAGGTACATGATTTTAGGTGACATAAAAATAAAGTAAAATGGTGTTATTTTCAACATTTTCTGTTTATCTTCAAGAATTATGGTAATTGGTTCTCACATTTTTTAGGGCTAGATTATAATTTTGAAGTTAGACCATTATGATTTTACTCACTTTTGTGCCTGAAAGAGTTTTATTGATATATTTGAACCTTTTGTGTTATGGTGTTTTTGTGTTTGTTCTTTTGTTTTGGGCTTAACAGCTGTCCATCAGAATGGGTTGTCCATGAACCAGATGCTGATGGGTTTATCACCAAATGTACTCCCTGGACCAAAGGAGGGAGATTTAGCAGGTCATGACATGGGACATGAGTTGAAAAGGATGCATATTGAGAAAGGTAATTTATGATTTTGTGGCTTTCGTTTTTCTGTTGAGTATATGAACTAGATTTAATCACAGATGAAGTGTATGTGAAATGATACTAAATATTTTAAAATGTATAATGTATAATATTAATAAAAAATTGAGCCTTTCAACAAAAAGAGGAATGAATGAAGACCTGATGCTTTTTCTCTTAAAAAGAAAAAAAAGGTAAGTTACAATTTAATTCACACTATATTTTTGAAAGAGATTTGTTTGTCCTAATTTTTATCTCTGAATTCCTAAAGGCCTGATACTCTTTGTCTTTCCTATTACCGTATAGTCACTTTCATTTTTTTTTTCTTTCTGTGACAGAACAACAGCAACATAGAAAAGATTATTGGAAGTCTTTCTTGGATGAAAGATATATGGTCATTGAATCCAATCTATAATGGCATATAAGTGAATCTCATCAGTCAATGTACCAGTTATCATTCCAAAATTATAGTTAACAAACAGCTCCAAGTTTCCTACTGATACTTTTTTTTTCCAGTGGAGGTTACCAGGGATTGAATCCAGGGGTGCTTAAACACTGAGCCACTTGTTCAGCCCTTTTTTAATTTTTTTTAAATTTTGAGACAGGGTCTTGCTAATTTGGTTAGGGTCTCACTATATTGCTGAGGCTTGCTTTGAACTTTCAGTCCTCCTGCCTCAACCTCCTGAGCTACTGGGATTACAGGGTTATACTATCATGCCCAGCCCTACCGGTGTTTTGTTTGTATAAACCTAACCCATTTTCGTAGCCTAGGCCCTTTTAATGTGTACTTTCATCCATGTTTAATGAAGTAATTTCACAAGGAAATTGAAATTTTTTAAACAACCATTTTAGAAGTTTATGCAAAAAGATACAAGTGTTTTCAAATTATATGTTTTGAATTGTGAATGTACAAGCCTCTCCACCTCTTTTTCAATGTTAATTAATGTTTTCAATTTTATAAATATACATGGGTACTTTGCCCATTCTTTAAGGAATAATAGCAAGGCAAAAGGTGGCATTATCTGACCTTTGCAAGATACATTCCTACAAAATGTCTTGAGCTTTGTGACCAAGAATGTACACAAAAACTTACTTACTAATGGTACTTCAGATCACATCAAGGTTTTCTAAATGGTTTTGCTGTCAGAACAAAGACCTTAGCTGTATCCTAAGGTTTCTCGATATTTTAACACATCTTTTATAAAGGAAAATAAATTTTAATCATTCTCCCTAGAAATGTGATGCTTCCTTTGATTTTAAATGTAGATATGCAATCATGGAAATTTAAATAAATTTTGATACTATTATATTGTTTTGTTTTATGATGCTCTTTCTTGCATGAACTCACTCTCTTTTATCTACTTTCCAGCATACTGAATTAATAGTAAATATTCATGGGCTTTTTAGATTGATAGAGTCTACTAAATTAAAAATTGTTTTCTTTCATGACTACATTTATCATGTCCCTCATAATAACCCTGTAACTTTCTTACTACTCATATCTGAATTAAACAAGTAACTTTATTTAGAGACATTTGTAGAGAAATTAATTATATGTTCATGTCATTTTAGGCTTGGACTTCTCATATGTAATTTGCTTCCCAGCAACTAAATCATTCAAAAGGCAATAATTCTTAAGAAAACATTGACACTAAAAATAGATACTGAAATTCATTTGTATGCTGAGAATCACTGTGGTCTGAAATCTTAATCGTCAGTAACTTTTTAACATTTTATGTTCTTCTTAATCGTCAGTAACTTTTTAACATTTTATGTTCTTCTTAATATTAAATACCTTTTGACTCATATTATATTAGACAGAAAACTTAAGTAACCATCAGCTGAAGGTCCAGTGGCTTTTCCAGCATTAGAGTTTGAAAATCCTAACTGCTAAGTAAATTCTTCCATTTTTGAAATATGGACTACTTTAATAGGGGTTTAAGCCTTAGGATAGTTTAATTAAAGCACCTTCAAAATATAAATATGAAAAATGAGTTAATGGATCAAGAGGTAACAGACACAGAAGTGTTGTAGTCATCCCAAGTGTAAGTAAAAATGCTCTTACAATTAAGAATTTCTATTTAAATAAGAAGTTTGTCAAAGATGTGTGCCCAGAAAAACTCTGATGCAGTTACATAGTATGTCTTTAAAATGATCTTTATGTCTTTTTACTTTTCCACACATCTCAAGTTCCCTTAAGCTTCTGGATTTTAAGAACATCACTGATCTTTTCCCTCAGTCTACATGTAGTGGAATGGGCAGTAATAATTGACATTTGAATTACATACATGGACTCAGTGTTTCTTGGTGCTGCATCTCTGTGTTTAATCCCCCATATATTTGTCCAATGATGCTAATTTACAGTCCCTCTATCATGCATATTTTGGTGGGTTTTCCTCAAATTACTAAATTTCAACACATTTTGGAGTATGCTTCATACTGCTCCTGTAATTTAGTATATATATATATATTTGTAATTGTAAAATTTATTGCATTTTTAATTTACCAAAAATTTAAAAGTATAATAAAGTCTATAATATTAGCTTTTTCTAATTGTAGCATACTTAATTATGTATCCTTGGGACTAACTTTTGAATACCTAATTTATATTAATGCATTTCAATCTTGGATTAAGTATTCCAATGTGATTTAATTAATTAGTAAATATTTGTTGAGAACCAGATAAATGAAAAGAAACCAAGTATAAGTGTAACCAAGTATACTACAATTGTACATTTTTTCTTAATCCATATCTTAATATTTCCTCTAGGAAATATTATTATTGTTTTCCCTTAATTTGTTTTCATAAGGTAATTTTAAAGAAACCCACCACCTTTCTTTTATTATGAATGCTTCCAGGCCACCAACATTTTAGAAGAAGGTCTAATTTGAGAAGAGGCAGGAAATTCAGGGAATTTGCTTCAGGCCATAAAATATTTCTTTTGTGACATATTCTTCTTGTTGGGCATTGCCTAAGATTTCCAATGTTTGACATTCTTGTATAAAAAATTTCTTTTTGGTACTCTAAAGTGGAGGATGGAGCACTAGAGTAATGTGTATAGAAACTAAACACATTAGAATTTCTTCCCTTGTTAATAATGTATTTTTGTATTCATCCTCATGGATCATTTAAAGAATAATCTATGCCATCACTTTTCTAAAGTTTGTGGGAACATTTTATAAAATATTTTCTTTTGTACTTTCTTATTGATTAAAATTTCTAACTTTACTAAAATTTGAATTGAAACTTCAAATACAGCTTTCTTCTTTTTAATTCTAGATGGACATTATACTAATTTACAGTAAATGTTACATACAAATATACTTGAACTTATTAGTATCTTATCACAAAACAGATACATATAGACTGAGAGCCCTTCTTCTTTAGTATCTTCAATGTTTTGATAATATTAATATACATCAGATGAATATTTTTAGATTTAAAATTCTCTAACATTCTGCTCATTCTTCACATATATCTTTCAGATATAAGTTTTTGTATGTCTCAAAATCTCTTTATGTTTTCCCTAAACATTACCTATGAAATAACTTTCCTCCTCAATTTCCAAGCCTTTGAAATAAAGGTGTTAATGCCAATAGTTTAATTCTGAATTTTTAATAATTTTTTCATTCTAATTTGTTATATATGACAGTAAAATGCATTGTAATTCATATTACATATATAGAGCACAATTTTTCATATCTCTGGTTGTATACAAAATATAGCCGCACCATTCATGTCTTCATACATGTATTTATGTCCATCTCATTCCACCATCTTTTCTACTCCCATGGCCCCTTCCTTACCCTCCCACCCCTCTGTCCTATCTAAATTCATCTAATTCTCCTATGCTCTGCCATCCCCAATCCCATTATGATTCCATCTCCTTATATCAGAGAAAACATTCAGCACTTGTTTTTTGTGATTGGCTAACTTCACTTAACAATCCCCAACAAACAAATGCTAAGTGAAGTTAATTCTGAATTTTCTAATGATGGACAACAATCTTTTATGGATCTGAGAGTTCTTTCTTAAGTAGAAGGCAAATTTCATTTGCCAAGCTCAGGTGAAACTTTCTCAAGACACCTGTTTTATTAGGCTATGCATTATAATTTCTATATGAAGAACTTCTAAAATATTTAAGTAAAAACTTAACAAAATCCTTCTGTACAATTCCCATAACAATACCTTAATGATGGGCAATTGGTCTAAAATATGGTCTTTGTTGTTATTGTTTAACTACATTCAACTTTATGACTGTTCTGTCACACTCAACTTTCATGTTTCTGAAACATCCTCTCTTCTTTACAAGGTAATTTCTGTTTTTTTTTTTTTTTTTTTTTTTTTACTTACCTGGAATGTATATGCCTCTTACTACAGATGTGTCCAGCCCAAATTTATCCTTCATATCAGAAGTATGTCTTCTCACCTTCTTTGTATTTCTAGCACAGGATTCAGCATTAGTGAATCCAATAAGTACCTTTTCCGATTTAAATGAGATCCATATAAATATTCAATGGAAACCATTAATATGATCAAGTAAGCTACTGGATATGTGGCTTAATTATGTAGATGAGAAAATGCAGATGTGTAAACCACTGAATCCAGCACATTGTTATTTATAATTCATAATTTCACAGTTGTCATGACTTATATTTGATCTCAATTTGAATCAAAAACTATGGTATCATAG